>NC_090933.1:934658799-934961829 GCF_040938575.1 Ambystoma mexicanum
AACAGCACACGCGGACTGACTCTGATCCGATACCTGCACCAAAGCTCAGCACCCGGTGTATACTGAGTTGAAGCTGCCAACAGAACACCACTCCTCTCACTATCCTTCTCCCTTCTTCACCTTACTAACCCATCCCACCTTTATCATTTACAGATCCGCCTGAGCGCCTGGGGACCAATTCCGTTGGTGACGGTGCGCGGTACAAATACCTTTAACATTTAACATTTAACATTCTCCACGGATAGGGCATACACTGGGGCCTCGTCGGTTGGTTGTGGAGCCTCTGGTTCTCGGACGGCTGACAGCCCCTTCCCATCTTGAATATGACTTTCAGGGACCACCATCAGGGCGGAATGCAGCGTTGCCAGGGAGCACATGCCCCTCCATGACTGTGGGAGGTGTAAGTATGTCTTCTTACCGCAAACCCAGTATGTATCCATTAATGCAGCTGTACCTTTTTTCATGCCTGGGATGATGAGCGTTTTGTTACAGTTCTTGTTTTTGCCCATGTTTATATTTCCTTCTCCGAGAAAACACAGCTCGTACGTAATTTCGTTTTGCAGTTTGAAAGACTTTTCCAGGGCTGTTACCAAAGTGAGCTTTGAGCGCATGTTTTCTCGATCCACTGCAACTTTTTGACTGCCAACCCTCGTAGTGCCTCTGCCTTGCATGTGATTTGCTCGTCTTGCCATTTATTGTCCGAATACAATGTTACTTTAATCACTAAAATGGTTCCCTCAGGTACACCACTCCTTTGGGTCTTGAGTCGCATGTTTTTTCGTTCTGTAGCATTTCAAAAAAGACGGTGTGTGCCCGGAAGGTGTTCTTTATTCTGTATAATGCGAGATGAAGGAGACATTGGGAATCTGCAATAGGTGATTCTTCTGGTAGGAGTACCTTGGGGGTACCCGAGGCATGGGGGATTAGAGAGCACACGTAACAGCTCTCATTAGATGTTTGCTTTGCAGTGGAGCTCATGTCTGCGTACCATTTATTGCACTGGTGCGGGTGTTGTGGATCTTCTATTGTGTCTAGCCCTAACCCGGAATATTCATCATACTTCCTCCTCCCCACTCCCCTTCTCCGTCTTTTATTGCCTTTAGGATGTTCTTTTTCTTTCACTGCTTCATGTTGCATTAAGGGTATTCCCTCCTCCCTCCCTTTTCCGACTCATTGTATAGTGCAATAAGCCTTTCAGCCGTCTTTACATTTTCTTGCTCCACACTTATGGGGGATGGTTTCCATATAGTGGCTTCAGATAGTTGTGTCGCAGTTGGAGTGGTGTCATCATATAACCAGGGTAATTCAGAGAAATTGTGATAATTTAATCCATAAATATTATATTCAGAGGCATTATATGGGGTGGGGAGGGCGTGTTGTTACACGTATATCACTTGTACTGTTCGTATGCCGTGTGCCACTGTTGTGTGTCCCGTGTCCCCAGATAAGTTTGAACCAATCCCACATGAGGTGGGTACCCTGTGTTATCATGCTTGTCCCATTACCTCCCCCCTCATTTATGTCTGCTGATATAAATGCTATTGCCCAATATATTACCAGTCCATACATCATTGAAAAGAATATCACGGCACACATAAACAAACCACATTCATAACAATATCTACTCAAGTCAACATTTCTATTGCCATTCCTATCTATTCTAATGCTGTTTACATCGGGGGGCCCCCTCCGTTGCCATGGTTTCTCCTACATGATGAGACATAAAAGTGTATTAAGCAACTCATACAAATAACAGTTTTTCTTATTTACATTCTTCTTCTCATTGTGCATTTATCATTACCATTTTTTAACGCAATTATTGTTAACATATTATGACATTTTCTAATTATTTTTAAGAGAGAGAGAGAGAGAGAGAGAGAGAGAGAGCAATTTGTATTTCTCACATTAACCTTGTCAATAACATCATTATACTTTTTTCTTTTAGTGTTTCTTCTTCCTGTCACAATTTGTAAATCTTAACCTCCATCTTTCCCCTTCTACGTTTACGTTACCTCTTCTACCATTCCCATTTCTATTTCCTGTGTTACGCTATCATAAGCTTTTCGTACGTCCGTCAAATGTATCCAGTATCTCAGCCCTTTCACTTTTACAGCAGTGGGTGTGCTATATACCACTTCATATGGGCCATGAAATCTTGGAGAGTTCCACCGACGTACGAAACTTCTCACATATACCATGTCCTCTGGCATGAGCTGACCTGTCGGACTGTCTGTTGCTGGTGTTATTGTGTCACTTGTTGCTTCTTGTGTGAACAGGGGTGCTAGCTGTCTGGCAATCAAATGGCTGCTTTAGTGAGGTTTGTTAGGTACTCATTGAATTCTTCCCCTAGTACTGTTGCACTTCTGTGAGTATCTGAGTGTCTGCGTAGTGGGGAGTGTGCTATATACATGTGTCGTCCTCTCACAATCTCATGGGGGGACAAATGGTGGTCCTTGCTGGGTTGATTTCTCAGTTCAAACAAAGCCATGGGTAAACAGTGTGAAACCAGAGATTGTATGGAGAAGCCTGGTTTGGTATCATTAGAGAATCATTACCCATTTAGGAATTTAGTTATCCATCATTCTGATTAGTATTGACATTAGTTATCCACATATTATGTAGCCATTTGCAATGCTAGAATGAGGCCTGTTATATTTGGAGTACCATGTAGAGATATGTTGTTATGTATCATGTATGCATTTAGAGACACGCATGAGTATGCATTGAGTCTGCATTATAGATAGTGCTTGGAACGAGTGAATGTGTAAGGCACTACATTCAAGAATCAAAAGCATGTAGATGAGGCCTATGATTCTGAAGCCATCCTGAATGAGACAGACAGAAGAGAAATGCAACTTGGTTCTGTGGAAAAGTTGTTTTGAGTTACAGGGGAATGAGGAATGCGTAAAAAGGTTGGTTGTTCAGACACAGATAACGTGATTCTTGCCTTAGTAGAGAACGGAGAAGGGATGCTGGCTTATCAGGCCTGCCTGGCTGGTCTTCGCAGACAGAGATAGTGGTGGCATGCAGGGAGTGCTTTGACAGAAGAGAGGGATTTCAGTGAAGTGAATAGAGAAATGTGGGGAGATGGTAGGATGGTGTTTTGTAACGCAGACAGGAGAAGGCCATGGTATAGATATGATGTACAAATGTTGCGATGACAAGAACACAGGCAGTGCATCACAGACTTTTAGGCACTGCTCGGATTTAGAAATGCTGACAGATAGAAAGAGAGTGCATTTTAGCTTAGAGAGACATGTAACCATAGAGATTTATGTACGTCATTAAATAGTATATCCAGAGGTGAGGCTTTGGGAGTTTCTAGTTCTAGATGGAGATTTAGATGGAGCTGACTCTGACTCTGAGATTGAGAGCGGCGTTTGGTGTGGCATTGATGGAGGCATTGGCATGTAGCCTTGGCAGATCAGCTTGGGAGAGTTTGATAGCTTGGCAGAGACATTGAGGCAGTTCGAGTGACCAGACTGGCAGAGAGAGTTGGCAGGAAGACCAGACCACTGAGAGGAGAGGCCCTGACTGACTGGCTGGTTGCAGAGTGGGAAGCATGCACATGGCAAGAGGGAGTATTGATCTGAATAAGACATGTTCCAATGGGGAATTAGGACAGACACTCACACAGAGCTTTTGGGTTTGATAGGATGGGGAAATCAGACAGGGACTGTTTTAGAGAGAGAGAGAGAGAAGTGTGGTGTGGATCGGAGAGGAATGCTGAATGCTGACACTTGCCATATTTATGAATACACTGGATACATTGCTATTAGAGTGCTTGCATTAGAAGCTTGTAAGGCAGTTATTGCATTGCATTGTAGATTTGCACCAAGAGCATAAAGGTTGCAAATTCGAGATTTGCATTATAGTAGTGTTTGCATCATGCATTGCTGTGTATGAATAAAAGTGTTCTATTGTTGAATTGATTCATGTGTTTTCTTTGTGTCTTATGTTTGTGTGTCCATAGTATAGTAACATAAGAGTAATTTAGGAGTAACACAGTGCACAATCGCCCTGAGATCCAAGAGCAAGGGGGGAGCATAGTGATCCACACCCCGAGGTAGATTTGGAGAACTAACAAATGGCACCCAACGTGGGGCTTCACTGATGCTGATTGATAACATGGAACAGAGGGTTTAGTCTGCAGAGTTCTGCAGCTGTCTTTTGGTCCACTTATCGATGAGCTGACGAAGAAGTTTGAACATCGTGTGCAGCTGTGTTTTCTGTTCGTTCGTGGAAATTTGATGTTTTATGTTTTGTCTTTTGTCTTTAAAGGGAATGTTATGAATTAAAGCATGCTTTTTGCACAATTTTGTTCACTGTAGGAAGGGGAATGTAATTGTCTGACTGTGAATTTGAATCCAGAATTTGAATTGGAATTGATCCTGGGCAGTGTTTCATGACTGGGAATTTTTGGGAATGAATGTACATCAATTTGGCCAAGCTAGAGAAACAATTTTTTTCTTGACAAACCTTGTGGTACTTTGTTTGGAACTCCACGGAGACTGGCCTTTTGGGGAAATCTGACCATTGTTTTAGATTTCTGTTGGTTGGAATTTGTGCACATTTTTGGCAAGTTGACGACTGTATCTGCATGTTTAGAGAAGTCTTGAAGCTTGTTTTTTGAAACTCACATAAGCTGTGAGGTTTGGTTGAAGAAAATCCTGAAGGTGAATTAATACTGCAGAATGAGCTCATTTTTTTGTGACTTCAAAGCAATAAGAAATGGGCTTAGACATATGCTTGATGCCTGGGAAGTTTTGCCGGCACCAACCATAATGATGGAAGGGTTGAGAGAGAATAGTGAAGAAGCAGGAACAGAAATGACACCATATATTAATGGCTTGCAAGCAATAATATATCATCTCAGACATGTAATTGATAACTGGGAAGATGTCCCAGCAGCATTGAATTACCCATTGAAACCTTTGACAACAGAGTTCCTAGATAAAACCTGGCAGGGGTGAAGCAGGAAGAAGTGCATGGTGAAGATTTGAATATTGTTCATGGGGAGAAAGAGTTACCTCAGAATAATGACAGAAATAGTGTTACCCAAACAGTTTGTTCCACAGTGCGGCAATAACTGAAGAGATTGCAGCAATAGCAGAGCAACAAATTGAACAAATTGAACAGAAAGATGTTTGCTATGAAGAGGAAATGGAGAGTGCATTTTTTATAGACATGTGCAGTATGCCTAGAGGAATGCATAGAGGGTTTGCCTATGAAGATATGCATTGTGAAACTGTATCATTCGAGACACCTTTGCATGGAAGCAGTTATTTGCATGGAAGCAGTTATGTGAAGCACTTGCAAACTAGGTTTGCGAGAAGATATGAGATGATGAAAATCTTTGGTTTGAATGGTAATGGCATTTGTAATGGCATTTTTTGCAGAATTTGTAACAGTGCTTTGCCTACGTTAGAGAGTGAAAATCTTGTTTTGACTATCGACATAGAAACTTGGATAGCAATGAAGGAGGAAGTGAATCGAGTCAATCGTGCTAAAGTTGGATGTTCTGAGATAGGGCATTGTTTGAATATTTTCAGTTGTTCGAATGAACACATGGAGAGAACGATTGTTTACATTATGCAGAAACATTGCACGGCATTAGCAGATTGTTGTTTTGAAGAAGGAGTAGGCAGAGACGGGAAGGAATGTTTATTGAATCTGAATTGCATTGCACATGCGGGAAGCAGTGTCTATTTGGATGAAATCAATTTGTTTTGTCAACATTTAGTGATTCAGCATTGTGAATACATCATGTGGAAAGGGTAGTCTGTGGCTAGAACGCATGAAAATGACACAGAGAGCAACGCTTTTGCAGGACATGGAGTACAATTGAATGCAGGAATGCATCTGTGGTGTGAAAATGAATGGATTCAGGATGAATCACTGATGTTCAAAAGAGAAATGGATTCTATTACTAGAAAAAGTTTTGACACACAGAGGAATGCAATTCTGCATTTGAATTTGCATTTTCGGAACTATGTGAAATGGGCTGTCCTGTTTTATTTTGAGAAGGACAGAGATGGAGGTGGGAGTAATGCATTATGCAGTATGGAGAGACAGGCATGGTTAGACAGATGCACTGGCACATTTAATTAGACACTGACTGACATTGGGGTAGACACTGAGAGAAACTAGCATTGATGTCTCTTGAGAGACATGGTAGTTTAGAACTAGCTATGTGCACTGAAGCACAGAGAGAATCCTGTTTTGTTTTTAGTTTTGAATACATCTGAAAACTGATTGAAAACGGATACTTGCACTTTTGTTTTCTTTTTTTTTCCTTCTTTATTATTTTATTGGCCTTTACAACCCTTTAAAAGGAAACAAAAAAGAAAAAACACAGAACAAAAGGTCACATTTTTCCATCTCAAGTACGTAGAGTCATTTCCTCCTCTGTCAGTAAGCTTCTTGCAGCCACCACACCGCCCATTATGCAGCAATGATCTGTGGGTTCCAAACATTTTTCAATCTCATCTAGGAACAGGGTTAGGGCAAATGTCAATTTTTTGTTCTCTCCGATGTACATCATATGCCACCACTCTTCAGCGTTCCTCGTAGATAGATCTGCAATCAGTGGTCCAAAAAATGTGCTTCTTTGCGGTAAGAGTAGGGGACAAGATAGAACGAGATGTTTGGTTGTTTCCTCACATAGTTCACATAGCCTGCAGTTCACATTCGTCTTGTCCATGCCAGCCCAGTTTTTGGTTCTCACTTTGGTCTTTAACAAGTTTAAACGGAAGCGCATATATGTTGATCTTCTCTTATTGTCAGGAAACAGAGCTACATTGTTTGGGAGTTTGTTGTATGCTCGAGCTTCCCACGGTACGTCTTTCATTAGTTTAGTGGCAGTTCTTTCTTCACCAGTAAGGATCCAATCGAGTCTCCAGATCTTTTTTTTCACTAAGTCTGGGTTGTCGCAGAGAGATATGGAATCTGTTTCATCCATTGTCAGCAGCTCCTCATATTTTACACTCCATGAGGATAATAGTCACTCCGGGTTTCCGCTACTTGGCTTGCTCAGGATTTGAAATTGCGGAGTAACGTTTGTCAAAATGGTTTTCCTGTATAGCGCAAGCGTGTTCCAGCAGATACGGGCCTTGATAGAGATCAGCCCTAGCTCGTATTGTATACAAGCTGTTGAGGTGTTATTGGGTAGATGAAGAGTTTTCACCAAAAATATGTGTTCCAGGGTTGACCAGAGTTTTTCCGGGCATCCAAAAGCGTTTCCTGCCCCATAGATCAAGGCTGGGACCAAGTTCTGTTGGTAGAAGGTTATTACAGGCTTTAGTGGGAACTTCCTGTATTTTCTATTCAAAGTCAAGGCCTTGACAAATTGACGACATTTTATTTTAGCCATCTCCGTCCAATGCTTATCATTCATAGTTGTGTCAATCTGCATCCCAAGGTATCTACTGGTTTCTACGGTACTTATCGTTTCTTTTCCTAGGTGCCACTTAAATGTTTTGTTGTGTCCATGTCCACCACGTTTTAAGTTCTGTAGCATTAGTATTTCGCTCTTTGCGTTGTTAATGACCAATCCGTTGTTCTCACCATAGCATTTTATTGGGTTCATTTTATGCTGTAGACCGATCGGTGTTAGATCTAACAGGATCAGGTCATCCGCGTATAGCATCCAACTTAGAGCGGCCCCATTAATTTTTGGTGAAATTGATTGTGGCTCATCAATTGCGCTGCCTATATCGGACAGAAACAGGTTGAATATTATGGCCGCCAGTGGGCATCCCTGCTTCACTCCGCAGAAGGTGTTTATTTCCTCTGTTAGGGTTCCACGCTGATATAGTCGCACCTTGATGGAAGTGGCAGTGTGGAGTTCTTTAATTGCGGCTAGTAAGCTAACAGGACATCCCCAGTTCGACATCTTGGTCCAAAGGAGCTCTCGATCAATGGAATCAAAAGCCTGAGAAAAGTCAATCAGAGCTAGATAGACCTTTCTGCCTGATCTTAGGTTCCAGACGATTCCCTTTCTTGAAAATGGGAACTATTATGGCCTTCTTCCATGATCTCAGAGTGACACACTGACTACAGATTCTGTTGAATAGTTCTTTGAACACCTCAGCCCATAGTTCGGGGTTTTGTTTTGAGATGAACTTCGTCAGGCCATCAGGCCCAGGTGCCCGTGAGGTACTAACGTTGTTAATTATCAGCAATACCTCATCTATGTTGAAATTAAGGTTCCATCTTTCCAGTGTCGAAATTGGATGGTATTTCCACCTACCTTTTTGCGCTAAAGCTCGGAATAGTGGGATATCCACACTGTTTCAGGTACCATGTTGGTTATTAACGCTGATTGAGTGGCACCTTCATTGTTCAAAATTTTCCAAAACTCAGCTGAGTTTTTATTTCCCATTTTTCCCATCAGATATTCTGCGTCATTTTGGAACATCAGGGCTTTGTGGGCTCTCAGCCAGTTTTTTATATTTTTGTTTGGCAATCCTCTTTTCATTCAGGTAGCCCGTAACGTCCTTAGCACTTATATTTCTTATGGTATTACGTAAGTCCCGCTTCCGTCTCATAACCTCTGCGTCAAATTTGTGTTTATTAGCAAAGCCGACCTTTCTCGGGCCCTGACTTTTTTCAGCAAGTTGTTGGAGCAGATGAGCATATTCCACTCCAATTTCTTTGTTGATGTAAATGTTTTTAACCATAGACACTTCATCTGTTTGGAGTTTCAATCTTGTTCTGTTCGGCTCTACCAATATTTGATGATTCCATAGCCCATGTTCCATTTGCCTTGGACTTGCGATAGACAGAATCACCATCTCGTGATCACTATGCAGGCACTATGACCAAAGATGAAGTCATTTCTGCATTTTTCCAGATACGAAGAAGTAATCTAGAGTTGAGTTTTGATCTTTACTCCTCCATGTTGGATTAGCCGGTATGTCGCCAAAGGTGTTTCCGTTTAACTTGGCGATATTTCTCACGTCCATCTCTGACATCCACCTTGCAGCCAGGCTATTATGTTTGTAAATGACTTCTCCGTTTTTGGAGCTAACAGACAAGCAGTTGATGTTTAAGTCTCCACAAATTATAATGTTTGCTGTCTCATTCGCTAGCAGAAGTTCGTCAACTACTGTGGAGACTTGATCTATGAATATCATTGTGCCAGCTTGCAGGTGGTTGCCGGTGTCGTTTAGTTTCTCTGTTACGCTAATCGTGGTTACCTGTATGAATGCCGAATAATTTATAGAGTTAATGATTCGGCAGCCCAAGCCTTTTTTTGCAAATGTTAGTAAGCCAGCCATTGGTCTTCCTCTAGTTTTTTTAACAGCAGGATTGATCACCACTTCATAGATGTCTGAAGTCGGGCAGGTATGCAGCCAAGTTTCCTGAAGACAAACTATGTCAAGGTCTGCTGGCCAAGGATCCTGAAATAGGTGTGAAAAGCCTCTGGTGTTCCATGAACCGATCTTGAGAGAGGCTCGCTCCTCTTTCTCTTCATGTTATGATCTTGTAGGTCTATTGAGGGCTACTGCCAACCAGCGCCAGTCGCTTGAGACCTCATTAGAAGTCATTGGAGCTGTCTGGTCAGCAAACCTCTGGTCCGAGTTGGTATCACCTTTAATTGTGATTTGGATGTTATCTTCTTTGATCATCTTTCCTGTAGGTTAGAGAGGTGCACAGGTGGGAGCCATCATTTTATCTGTGTTAGAATGTCGGAGAGAGCCACTTGCTCTTGGAATTACCATGCGTCTGAATGTTGTTTCTTCAGTGTCGCGTTTGGCAGAGGATACTTTGTTAATTTGCAACTTGTCCATGTTTGTCACAGTTTCAGGCTCCTGTTCAGTTTTGGCTTTGTCCCATACTTCCAAAATGTCAAAACCCAATGACATAAGTATTGGGGCTGCATCCAGTACTATGTTTAAAACTATTTTAGATCTAAAGTGAAGAATAGTTTTGTCATTGTGGGCTTCTTCTGGAAATTCCACTATTTGTATGTCCTCTGATTGAATGGTTCTGAGTGAGGGCACATAGTGAAATAAGCGTAAGACATTAGACCTGTTGAGTATTAATTTGTCGCTACTTTCAATGCGTTCAGCAAGGCCCTATGTGATGTTTGGTCTTTGCTTCGACCGCTACTGTCGCTCTTATGCGCGATCTTTGGCTCGCTTCGAGTGGCGGTTTTGTTCTGGACGTCGGCCTGATTGGCAGCAGATCTTTCTTTGCTCTTGGGCACTTGGGTGTTTTCAAAGGCTTCATAAGTCTTAACGCTATCGTTGGAGGAAGACGGGGCAGAGTCCCTCAGGTTTGCATCTACGCTCTGCTCAGATCTCGAAAATTTCCATATTTGAGCGAGCGCTTTTCGCCTATATTCCAGTGTTTTGAAGTCAGGACTCTGTGACTCTGCCAGAGAAGTAACTTGGATGGCCGATTTTTCGACCATTGTACAGAGTATGGTGGCTCCATCTAAGAATTGAGTGGACACTTGATCTCTACCTTTAAGTCCAGGTGGCGAGTGCTGGGGAACCGCTAGGACGGCGCCCTCATTGGTCTCCACATCTTCGTCCTCAATTGCTAAGTCTTCATATACAGACAAATCCATGAGGTCAGTTAGAGAGTCTTTGCCATTGTTTTGTGTGACCAGGCCCTTGGCTGTTTCAGCATTCGAGAGCTCCGGTAAGAGCTCAATAGTGTTTGCTTGACGTGATGCTTCTAAGTTACTGTTGTGAACAGTGACATTAATGGTCTTTAAATTTCGCAGGAATTTTCTTCAGTCATTGCCTCGCTTCTGTTTTTTTTGTCGTTGTTTTTTTGTTTTTTTTGTTTGATCGGGTTTGTCTTTGTGTGCTCCTGTTTTGTGAGAGTCAGTTTCATTACATGTATCAGCTATGGAGCTGTTTTTATTGGCCGCCAGTGGCATTGATAGCAGAGAGTGCTGTTTTTTTTGGTTTTCTCTGATATTGTCCCAGTTGCATCTAATTTGCGAAAGGCATCTCCTTTAAATATTTTGCACATACCTTTGTTTTTTTCCGTTGACATCTGTGTAGGGATAGCCAGTGGATCCTGAATGCAACTCGGCCCTGTAGCTGTGGCTGACGTTGAAGGATTTTGGGGATCCAGCAATGCATGGTTACTTAGTCCTCTGCTACTTTCCAGAGCACTGGCAAAGCTCATACTTGTGACTGGTCCTTCCGTTGCTTTAATAGGGGCCTCCCCGATCTCTGTACATGGATTAAAGTTGCTAAATGGATTTTGTCTATACTCCCCTGGTTTCGTTAATCCAGGGATGTTCAGGATAGACTTAGGTCTGTCCTGAGAAGTTTGCTCTTGAGTATTGACGATTATAGCCAGATGGTTGGAGTCGGCTCACAATGAACTTATTACTTCATCTAGCTCAAGATTCTCCGTTGAAATTTGAATCCCGTTAGTGCCAACGTTCATCGGAGGAGAGTTTGGGGGCACTGAAGTTCGGTTCAGGGGTACAAGTTGCACGACAGTTTCCTTTGGCGTGCACTTTGTCTCAAGCGTCTCATGATCTTGTTTGCCACTGGGCGTGGTTTGGCTGAGTTTCAATAGGCTCAGAGCTTCTGTAGCAATCTCGGCTAATAGTTTTTTGTCAAGTCTGTTGTTTTCTTTTTGATCTATGATTGTTTAAAGTGATGAGTCTAAATGTTTCCTTACTGCCATAGTTTCCTTACTTGCTATATTAAAGTCTCTTTCCATGTTTATTAGTTTTGAGTTCATTAGCGCAACCAGCGTTGCTAAGTCCTTAGAATTATCGTTCATTTGTTCACATAGTTTTAAGAACGGGGCAATCGTAATGGCCATGGAAGACATCAGGATCGGTTGCAAGTCCTTGCTGAGTCTCTCGATCAAATTTGGGTCAGAATGGTGCTCCTTTATGGGCTGTGTCACTTTTAAGCGTCTGACTTTTGGATAGTCCCGCTCTATAATGGAAGAGTCAGTTGAGCAAGTTCCAGCGGAAGTGAAGCTAGTGTCAGATGTTTCATCATCTTCGTTGTTATGGAATAATACTTGTTTCACTTTCTCAGTGTTTTTGATAGAGGGCTGAGTCTGATTTGACATAGAATGATGTCTTGCTTGTGAGCAGGCTAGAGAAGGGGAAGGCGTATGATCAACTTGTCTTTGGTGTTCCGGTGCGGCCTTCTGTGTTTGGTCTAGATCTGCGTGAGGGGTGTTGCCCCTGAAGTCCAACATCTCTTTAAGAATACACTCGAAAGGTGACAAAGTTCTTTCAGGTCTTGTTAGTGTGGAAGCACAGTTGCTGTTAGAGTTACAAATCTTGTTTATCTGAGTAATGCCCTCCAGAATTTTGGTCACTACTTCAAGTGAGTTCCTTCTGTTGTTAAAGGTTAATGGTGGATCACTTTTTCCATTTAGCAAATGTGTGTGTGAATTTGGGGGGCAAAACACTTCGTTTGAGGTGATTCTTTTGTCAGGGCGAGGTGCTAATTCAGGTTGAAGGCAGGCGCTTTCAGTGTTTGTTGTGAATTGAAAGGCGAGAGGGCTCCTGACAGACACTATGTCATTGTGTATTTTAATCCGGTATGTTTTACTGAGGCTGTCAGTTGAAAAGCCCAACAGCTTGACAGAGCGCCTGGCGAGCACCATGAGTTTAGGAGCATTCAGATGCAGAGGGTTGAGTGAGGTTTTTCTATTCTGTGCGTCCGGCCAACAAGGGGTTAAGCAGTCAGATGCCGTGAGCGAGTGGACTGCGCACGCCTCACCGCCGCAGGACAGACCCAGGGGCGGGGCACCAGTGACAGAGGGCAGTGCCGGAGGGCAGCTTTTGTTTTCTTTGCATGACACTGGAGAGAGACACCTTGACCAGACCGAGATTTGCAGACCGTGAGACCTTGACTGACGAGATCGCATCGCATTAATTGACCAGACCATGAATGAATTGGCAGCAGCATGATGACTGAAAGATTGACCAGACCTTGATGACACCATCTGACTTTGCATCTTGGCTGTTTGAAGCAGCAATGAAAAGACATTGGCATTTGACACCTACGCTTTGCAGCAGCACTTCTGGGGAATGAGGCCTTAGCCTGTAGCTTTGTAAATGGCTGTGCTCTCAGAAGGTACTCAGAAGACCTGTTTGCTGCCTGATTTCCTGGCATGATAACTGAAGCCATGGGAAGTGATGATACTGACATTTTGTGCAGAAAGAGAGTGAAAGATGTTCAGCAAAGGAGAGAAACCGTTTTGTGGGCTGTTTTGTAATCTGCAACGAGAAGAGAATCCATTTGGAAGACCTTACCTTGTGGAACTAGACAAGCTTGGGGCTAAAAAGAGGAGACAATGCGAATGAGCAGGATGACACGCTCTGTTGAAAGCATTTGAATTCCTGGTGCTAACCATGTTTGAAAAGCAGTGAAGTTCTTTGTCTCTTGTGGGAATGAGTCAGAGAGAGAATTGATCTGACGCCATTGTGCTTTGAAATCTGCACTTGCATCCAACGTTGGCTGGTCCCTCATGAGAGGAGCAGGGACTAGCATGGCATGGCTGGCATGGTATAGCAACAACTGGCAACAGCATGAATACTGGCAAGGAAGGAGAGAATTTGAATCTGGAGTTTTGGCATATGTGCGGGGCCACTGAAATTGCATGGAATTGCCACTGGAGAGTTGCCATCTGCATTGTTTTGCATTGTTACACTCCGAATGAGTGTAACATGAATGATACATCGGTATCAAAAAGAGGATAGACTGGGGAGAGCTTTGGAATAGGGATAGAGAGGAACATGCTTGAGAATCTGTTTTGATTGGCTGCAACGTAGGAAGCTTGCAGCAGTGAGGCTCTGGAATCTGTCACTGGAAATTGTCAGTTTGCAGGACACACACACTTGAGTTCCGTTTGCAGCTGGAACACCACTTTCTGCTTTGGGCTATGCTTTGATGCCCATACACATGTTTGCTGAATACACACGCTTTTTGAACACATTTGTGAACCATTTGTCAACACATCACTTTGTTGACACGCTTTGTTGACATTCCTTGGATGAAACATTTGCATTAGAACTGGATCTGTGCTTACTTGGAATTTTGCCCAGATGTGAGGACACACATACTGATTGGCTATAACCTGAATGAAGTGATCACAGACTGACATGCAGTGAGAGACTGGGAATGAACTTAGACTGCAAATGTAACTGAATTGGCCTGCATGACCAATACACTGGAAATGTATACAATGAATGCTTTGACACCTTGACACCTGTGAAAGTGATATTGTCATTTTGTGCTTGACACACTCACTGAAATTGAATACATCCTGATGTCCACAGCACACACACACATTGATTCTATGCATTGCATTTTCGTTTTGAATAATCTGCTTGTAGACACTTTTGTCTTGACTTATTGCTATGATTTGACATTAGAGATTTGCATTTGAAATGCTTGCATTGTTAAGGTTTTTTGTATTATTGAGATAGAATGTTTTTTCCCTTTGCAATTTTGAGAAATTGTTAGTAATGATTATATAATGATAAGAGGAGAGATTTGTGAAACCAGAGATTGTATGGAGAAGCCTGGCTTGTTATCATTAGAGAATCATTACCCATTTAGGGATTTAGTTATCCATCATTCTGATTCGTAGTGACCACCCCCCCCTTTGTCCTCTGTACCCACCTCGTCCTCCACGGGCACTTCTTGCTTGCCACTGCGGGCCTCCATATTGTTCCTCACCATTCCACTGTTCCTGCCTGTTACCTGCCCAATTAGCTGCCATTCTAGCTTGTATTACTGTTGACCCATTATCCTCCTCTCATTCTCTTTCTGTGGGGAGTGTGGCTACAGCTGCTGTGACCTTCACCAGTTTCGTCTGACTTAATTTTGCCTCATCTGCCAGCCTTCTCTGTGGTATCTCCTTCTCCCTTTCTTTGATCCTTTTGCAATAGTGTACTATAATGCTCTGTATCTCAGGCCAGCCTTTGGCTTCAATCCCAGCTATTTTATCGAGCGCTTTCTGAACTTCCTTCAGGAGCCCTCTCTTTATTATAGAGTAGAACAGGGAGGTTGATTGATCCCAGGCCGTGCCCGTCTCCGCTCTCCACATCTCCTGCACCCGTAAAATGAAGGCCATTGCATCTTCCTCATCACCCATTGTGCATTGCTTTACTGAATGTAAATCAGGCGTGTCTGGGAATGTATCTCTTAATGCGTCCCATATTCTTGCTCTTACTGTGTTAAAGGAAGCACCGTCATGGTGGTCACAATCCAATGTTATCCCCGGGAAGCCCAAACACGGTCTGCTGGATCACCTACCGCAGACACCAGCAAGCTTTTAACATCACCTACTGCCAAAGGGACCCCTGCAGTGTTCTTCTCGAATGCATATATCCATTTACTTGCACCTCCTGAAAGTAGGGGTAATAACTTTAATAAATGTGTTTTATCCATCAGTGCCCAGGGTATGTAATTTGGCCTCCCTCCTCCCCTGTGTATCAGTGGCAGCTGCAACTTGCTTTTGGTCCCTTTCCCCATACACACCTTGGTCCCTCTTTTCCCAGTACTGCCATCTTCCCCATTCTGTTTCTTAACCTCCCATTCCATTCTTCTTCTATTGCCCGCCTCAGAGGTGTTTCGTCTATCCTCACCGGTGCCACTCCTGCTGCAATCCCTATTCTCCTTCCTTCTAACTCCACTTCCTCTATGTCGCACCAGAGTTCTTCCGCTCCTCCCAATGCCATGCCCTCTCTCATCGTTTCCCCCTCAGGCGTGTGTTGCTCTAACTCTATTATTCTTGTTGGCTCATCATTTATTCGAAATAGTATTTACCCCTTCTTTTACCCTTTTTCTATTGACCTGTCGTGTGTCTGTGACCTCTGTGTCTGATCTATTCTGGAAGTACCTTTGTTCGCACATATCTCTTAGTCAGGACAGTTCACTTCGGGCCATTGATAACCTTGAGTCTAAATCTTCTGTAAACTTTTCAATATCTATTGCCGGGATACTTACCTGTCCACACGCTCTCGGGCACTCATATGGCGAGGGTGCTGTGGGTTGTGGTGTGGTGTGGTTGGGGAGGTAGCTTTTGACACACACACCGGGTCACTGTATCCCCCAGATGGTACTGGTTTTTGTATGAGGGGGTATATTCGAACAACCTCTACTGGTCCCTACTTTTCTCTGCCCTCCTTCCCATTGTTCTCTATTGCCAGGGGAGATGGAAACTGTGCTTTTATTTGCTCTTTTCTTTTTATTGGCGGCACCTCTTCAAATAACCGCCATAGATCTAATATTTCCCTTCTATTCTGCAATTGTTTTCCTTTATATTTTACAAATAGGCATGTGGCAATACATTCTTATCAAACGATCCTCCCTGGGGCCAAACCTGCGGCAGCCCTTCCCCCTTTAATTCCGTGATCCATTGAACACGGTACTTTGTAATTCTCTCTGCGTAACCTGGTAGACTCTGACAGATGTGGGCCAATGGTGTTTCCGCGCCCATTCTAACCTCTCGCACCCTGTGTTCCCCTAGCTGATATGTATTATACAGTCACAATTCTAGCTATACTAGTGTTATTTGTTGGTTGTATACCACTTTTGCATGACACTATAGGCTTACTCTTTACAGGGTCACACTTGCAATGACCACTATTCATGGGACAATAATGCAACAATTTTAATCATTACCAAAACACAGTGATCACAAAAAGACATAATGAGCCCAATACATAACATTGACCAATAGACAGTTCACATACAACATATAACATATATCCTCCCTACATCCTCTCAGAGTTCTACTACCCAAGATCTCCCTTGTCCCAATACTTTACACCCTTTACCCCTTAGTTGTCTGGATATTTTCCTGTTGATCAGAAAAGAAAAAGAATAAAGCATTTCTAAGTTATATTCCGAGTCTTTTCCCTATGTGAGACTCCCACTGATTACTTCTATTTTCCACTTATTCCCAGTACTAGTCAAGATAGCACTATGCAGCGCCGCGTTCCACCCCCTCGTGGAGCTAGGTTCCCGTATTCCGTTTTCACCTTGTAATCTCCTTAACTCATCCTAATGGCCATATGCAGAGAAAGAAAAAAGAATAAGATAATTTCTATTATACCCAGAAGAGCTCCCTACTTGTTTTTCCCCTCAACTCGATCTGACCCCATATACTATTTTCTATATCCACCTCCTTTTAATGTCGCTCGCACTTGGTACTCACGTGTCCGCCTTGATACGAGACCCTCCGGACCTGGACCGTCCAGGTTTTGCCCCACACTCAATGGCAGCCCCTGGCTCCGGTGAGCAGTACAGAAGGTTTTGCAAAGGGGGACCCATACCCTCTCGCCCTACTGCGTGCGCACGTCCAGGTGTACCGGTTGGGGCAGCTCTCTTCAGGGAGCGTGCCGTGGGTCTCTGCTGTGGGCGGGGACGTCTCGTGCCAAACGGAACGAACAGACAAATCACATCCCAGGGGTCACCGCTTGAAAGTGAGCATCCCCCAAAAATGCATTTATACCTCCCGAGTGAGAGTCAATGATGGACACACCCCAGATGGGAATGAGACCAGGACCAAGTGCAGGTGAAGTCAAAAAGTAAAAGTTTATCCAAACCAATATAGGGCAAGCAGAGAACTCTGCAAACTCTGAGAGCACTCTGCCAAACATCAGCAAACATTCACATTTTGTTACAAAACCACGTTACCTATGACATGGGAGCTAGGGGATACATGAATCGATGAGATTGGGCAGTGGGGAAGGGCACATATAGATGTGTAGGGGCGAAGCTGCAGGATTGGCGAGGCTCCTTGAGGTGTCATGGTGATGTTTGCAGGTCAGCTGAACTCATCAGGGTGGAGCTCTGGTCAGATGATGGTTGATTGATACATCTTTGACTATGCTCACATTTGCCCTTGTGGCCACACATACTCATTCATTGTTAATTGTAATTCATGATGCCCTGTAAATCCTACAAATCGCTATTCTAACATCACAAGACATATAACACATAACTCTAGGTCTGAGTATTTCATCATTCGAAAAAAAATACTATACACAGGGTGAGCAATAGGTGAGCAGCTTTCATGGGTTTAGGTGGCTTATCAGGGGGCACAGGCAGGGATACATCTATCATTCCTCTTTGTTAGATCTAGTGAGGGACACCTTTGTAGTATGTTAGTACAAGAAACAATATATGGCTTCTATGGTTAGTCGGGGTTAGGGTGAACTGGGATACTATCGGGTCAGAGGGCACTTAGCCGGTACATCAAGAGGTGGTGGGATGAGAGGCTTGTCGCCCACATTTCTTTTAATCTGAGTCTGGGGGCTTAGGAGGGTGCTCGCTAGGTGCAAGCACAAGGGAAGGGCGAGGGGTAACAATTATAGCATCACATCATCGGTAGGGTCAGGACTTTTCATCTCAGCCTAGCCAGAAGGGGAGAGAAGGTGGGGGCTGAGCATGCTGTGTTACTTGAGAGGGGGAAAAGACTCTGTAGCCTGTTGGGCCGTATATTGTTTATGTTGCGGAGGGCACACATAGAGCATACAAATGAAGTAGAACTAGGTTAGTGTGTGTATTGGCACATTAAAAAGGTGTGTGAAGTTCTGCTTACAATATGGGTGCATGATTCAATGCTCAGGGGTTTTACATATGCTACAAAGGACACTCTATTATACAGTCGACACACATCATAATAACCCCATACATATTGTGATATTAATTGAATATATTCAAAATCGTACATTTTTAGAAAATCATTGAGTATATATTGATGTCATACATTGCTTTGTGTATTCTGTAACAACAAATAATTCTTGTTTGGTGATAAAAAAGCTTAAACATACAATTCATGGCTCTGTGTGCAATCTGAGATAGGTGAGGGTCACCTTACTTCAATTTATACAATCAAACTTGTGGCATACAACAACGGAAGTACATTTATAGTCCCTTCAGAGGGATTAGATCTATGGGTGAAACAAGGTGGCACACGGGCTATGTGTGCGTATCTGGCACTTCAAACGGGGAACAGGGTTGGGGGGTTATCCACAGCATATGCCATAAATGTGGAGTCTGTGAGGGGACAGGACAAGGTTTATGGAGATAGCTTGTTTTTCTCAAACCCCAGCTTCGGCCCGGTCATCTGCGGGTCAATGATGGACTGCGGAAGGTGAAAGATACAGTGTTTGTCATGTAACTTGTTCACGCCTAGTCTCCCGTGAGAACCGGCCTGCAGCAGGGATGCCAATGGGAGGAGGACGAGGGAAGTGCCTGGCTCGCTGTGCGCGATCAGGAGGGGAGAGCTGCAGCCCTGCAGGCCGCTTGTGTTTGTGAGGCCTAAGTTATTATGTTCAAAATGGAGTCTGAGCGTGCCACAAAATGGATTCTGGTACCATGCTGCTGGCTGAGTGTTGCAGCCACATGTGTCGACCCGCAGCCATCCCGCATCCCTGGCCACAGGCGCATGGGTGGCTGCTGGACGGGTCATAGTCTGCACGTTGGTGAGAATGAAGCGGAGGGGGGCCTTGAAGACCCTTCCTTCCATACACACTCTATGAAGACACCCCTGTCGTTGCTGAAAAACAGGTGGAAACTAGCACACATTTTTATGCCTTAATTTAAAACAAAGTAAATGCAAGAAAGTGAAGTTCAGTGAAGAGAAACATGTGAGAATCACCATCGAGAGAGGTGACAACTCCCTGGAGACAAGACAATGGGCGTCATTAGGAGTTGGGCAGTATTCCGGTGGTAAATCCGCTGGAATACTACCCATCTGGAGGATTTATCGTCGGATTACAAGTGGTGGTGGTGTTGTTAGTCCCCATTCATTTGGTGTCCATAGGCCTCCATAGGGGATTTCAGCATAATTACCATGGCGGTAATTCCACCGGTGGTAATTCTGCCAATTTTGCTGATTGATTTTTCAGCAGAAAGTGGGAGGATTTACTTCCAGCATGATGCTGGAGATAAATCCCCCATTACAGGGCCAAACCCGTAGTATGGTGGAGCGGGAAAAGCAGTGGTAATTCGGTTACCACCACTTTTTTCCCACACCGCCATAATCATAATGAGTTTTCTCTTGCAAAGATGGAGTGCCTCCTCAAAAAGAACAACAAATCATGCCTCAAAGAAGAGCAATGCATAGTTTAAAAGAAAATAATAAGACTTCCCCGGAAACTACTAGACACAAGACCCAAAATAAAGACAATTACATAGATTGTATCTAGAAACTGAAAAATACATTGTTTCTTCTTCTTTAGATGATTCTATGCACTCCAAATGGCAGATATAGTACAGAACAGAAGGAGTGGGGGAGGTCCCTGATTCATTCTTGATTTCAAAATGGATTTTTATTCCTACAGATTCTCTGAAGAACCCTCCTGAGCTAGAGTTTGGGAAGGATGCCATCATGCTGAAGATGAGAGGGAGCAGGATGGATTTATATTTTTTCTAGTTTTTATTCCCAATATATATAATTGTGCATTGGATTGGGCATTAATTTGACTTTTAAAACACAAGGCTATGTCCATGCCTGAAACACATTATGCAGTCCGCAAAGTTTGGATGGAGTTTTCACTTTTGCAATTGGAACATATTAGAATTAGAACACACATTGGTAGCTTGATAACTGATTATCACAGGAAAAGGGTGCAAATATGGAGCTTATATTAGCTGCTCTAAGTTTTTAAATGACAAAGGCTCTTAAAAGGGTACACGCTATTTAATTGGTGTGAAATGCTTTTAGGTTCAAATTTATATGTGGCTTATGTCAAAAGAATATTTTGTTACACTCCACCTTATACTAAACAAAATTCCTCTGTATTCTAAGAAATTCATAGCCCCAGAGTCGTCAAAGCGGTAATAACATTGCAAAAGGTTCTTCAAATTTCACTAATTGAAAGTTTTAATTCAGAAGCGTATGCTGAGCACAGGAAGCTGAACTGCATCTTTGATACTGCAAATGGAGGGCGAGTTAGGATATCTGCAAATCTAGCCCTGTCCTTCAACTTATAAAACCTCATATCTGTTTGCGTGCAAAATGTTATTTTCTCACCACTGTGGAATGTGGCTAGTATTGTCCTGCTCTGGGACTGTTTGTAAACTCAGCCTACAAGACTAAATCATTTTCTACCCAAGAGTCTGATTTTCCATCAATTCAGCAGCTCCCACATATTTCTCGCGTTGGCAATGGACAAACAGTGTGGGGTTCCAAGACTGCAAAATATGAACATTTGTAGTGTTTCTAAGAAATTGTGTGAGGAAGACCTTTAATTTGGGCAGCAGGTCCTCGCCAACACAAGGCTCGTTTTGACCAACTTAATCTGTAGTTACGAAGTGTAGAACCAAGAGGCCACACAGTCCAAAATACAGATGCATTTCATACTGATAAACCTTTAACCTTTACCTTGCATTCGTTAGCAGTGTTCAGGAAAGCAGCATGCATGGAAATCAATGAAAGGGGCCCAACTCTGCAATTAACCCGTTCTTTAGACTGCACCGAGTAACTGTTTAATACTACTAATTTATTTTCCTGTCGACTATTTTGAATCTAAATTAATATTTGCCTCTGCACGAAAACAATTTCAAAAGGTATTCAAACTAAATGCCTCATTACAACTTTGCCGGTCTGGAAAAAACGCTGGGCCTCATTAGGAGGCTGCCGCCGGTATTTTTTTTTTCGCCACCCAGGAATGGGCAATTACCGGGTCATTATGTCCTTGCCCGATCCGGTATTTGCCCATTCCTGGGCGCCGCAAAAATCTCTTCCCCATTCCCATTTGACATGTTCTGCTCGCAGGTGCCGGTCCGGTAACTATGGTACCGCATGCTTACTGGTACCGTAGTTCCCAGACCGGCAACCTTATAATGAGGCCCGCTGTCTGTTAATTCTGGCACCAACATTTTTTACGAGCTTGCAAAGTACAGGTCTGCCAGTGGGAGCCACGGATCTCCCGTGGGGCCTGACCTGGCGGTAGACTGAATCAACGACACCGCAAATGCCAGTGCCGGTGGTTCAGTAGTTCCCATGCCATGCAGTCCTATAAGACACCATGGAATGGGAACTTACCACCATTGCTGGCAACCGTAATATCCCGGTAATGCTGGGATAACGGGTGCCGGTAATGGTAAGGCGGGATTTCCAGTAACCCTCTGGAAATACCGGTGGATTACTGGCAAACCCGTAATGAACCTCGAACATTGGCTTCAACACAAATGTTGAGGGTATTTAATCAAGTGTTTGCCGTTCGCGCAAATGCCACTCAAACGTGTGAATTGCTTTAAACAGTCACCAGTGTTTAGGTGCTTCATGGTGTAGATGTGTCAAAATTGGCCTAGTGTTTAACAAATAATGCACTAAATCATACTTCTGGACTGTGTGCCCGCGTTTATAAGGCATACAATTACATGGATTCAGTGTTTTGTTAAAAAATACGAGTTTTTGATCAAAACTCTTTCATAGGCGAAAATGAGAAAAACACTGTTCACTTTAAAAGAGTACATTTGAACAGTTTTTTTAGTTGCATGTTTTTTTACTGGCGAGTGCTTGCATATTGCATGGCTAATGTTTGTGAGACATTGTGACTAACACTTTATACCCTAGAGCCACCCATCACTATACCACGTGTGCCTTGGCTTTTTGCCATCATACTACATTCAGTTCTTTGTACCCATGGTTCAACATTGTAACACTTCGTTTAAAGTGTGGTGGGTACATAATGGTCAAGAGAAGGGACAGTAAACAATCATGAAACCAGGAGTGGTACAATGCGAGTAGGCTTAGCAAAACAGAACACCTGAATACATTGGCAATTGACAATATTCTGACAAATAACCTCTCTGACAAATAGCCTCTCTGTGAAAAGGGCATTTAGAAGGGTACCCAATAGCATCTCTGTGAAAAGTGCATCTAGAAGTATGCCCAATAGCCTCTTGGTGTGGAGGGGATGGGTGCGTGGAGGGGATGAATGTGTGGAAGGGATGAGTGCGTAGAGGGGGTGAATGCATAGTGCGTATGAAGACATAAAACGGACGAGTGCGTAGAGCGGGTGAGTGAGCAAAACAGATGAATGCATGGTGCGTGACGTACATAGTATGGTTTGGAATGCAGGGAATGTTTGAAAGAGCATATAACCCATCATATCTCACCACCACGCTTACTCTCTTCGTTACACCACCACTCAACTAGAACACAGAGATACTATGACACCATTCGGTATAACTGTGCTCATACCAACATCCGCCGCTCACTCCACATCATTCTAAGTAAACACTGCTGGTTACACACCCCAGCCAGGCGTTCTCCTCAGGCCTAACGCAGCCACATTCGGTCTGGATAAACCCTGCCAGAACAATCACATACTACTGATCTCTCAACCACCACACCTACCGCTAAAAAGCAGCTATTAAATGAATACCGCACCAGCTGCACACATACCCGGTGCTCACATGCACCTTGACTCTCTCTACTCTCTCTACTGACCTGAACTTCGGTTCCCAAGGGCGTCCAACCTACCAGTGCCATCAGACCATACCAATGGTATATAAGGCGCTATATAAATGCAAAATAACATAACATAACATAACATAACAGCATGCAAAGACAAAGAAAGTGTGCTAGGCCGTAGAAGTTGAAAGCTCTGAATCAAACATACCTGTAGCTTAGCCTGCGATAAATTACATAATTAATATAACAAATTAAGTGACTTCAGCTGAGAACAGATGTTGGCTGTCTGATCAAAGACATTGTTTAAGGAGGTTCTGAGGAAGGCTTTCCCGTGAAACCAGGATTTAAGTTTCCCTTTGAAGCTGTTCTGGTTGCTGGCGGTTTTTGGGCTTTGAAAAGTTTGTTGAAGAGAAAAAGGAGCGGTGGAAGCAATAAGACAGGCTCTTGTTCACTTCTTAAAAATTGACAATGCAAGTCTATTCTCCCAGATGAGTGCAGTATTACGGGAGAGTAGTTGGCTCAAAGACAAAGTTTGAGGTACATAGGGCCAGTGGAGAAGACATTTCAATGTGCAATGCAGTTGGTTTTAAATTTGATTCTAGATCTGATTGGAAGCCTCGATCTGGTATTGACTTTTAAGACCTAAAAGTAGTCCATCACTTCTGTATTGGAGCATTTGCAATTGCTCAGCATTAGATTTAATTATTTATGACCATGCCGAGGCTATTGCAATATTCCAAATTAGAGAAGACGAAATTCCAGACTAGTACATTTTTGGGTCATCTCTAGGGATGGTGTGATTTGTGTGATGTGCAGGTAAAGTTGGATTTCTGGGTGATCTCCTATATTTGACGAGTGAAGAAGTGGGTGGGATTGAAAAACATCTTTGTTTCTTTTGTGAGCTTGCAAGGGGTGTTGCATCTGGTCAATCAAAGGGCAGGGACATCTGGGAGAGGGTTCCAAAGAACATCACTTCCCTGTTGGTCCCAGTGAGCCACAGATTGCCCTCAACCGTCCCGCCCTGTGAACTCCGAAGGGCTTTGGTGATGGGAATATTGTGTACAATTCTGTTGTTGAGGTTGAAGGGGATCTGCAGATCATCGCCATAGAGGTTAAACATCAGTGAGAATGCTCCATTCAGATCTGCCAGGGGCTTATAATGTAAGTGTTAAGAGGCTAGAGTGATACGGTGGAACGCTGCAGGCCACCCCTAATAGCTGTAAAGAGGGGGATTTGAGTTTGACCTAGGGTGATCACCCTCCAGGCTATGGTGAGAGCCAGTCACGTTAGCTCCTGTGTGCCCCAGATTGCACTCTAATCTTTTGAGAGGGACAGAATGATCAACTGTGGCCGGTGCTGTGGATCTGGCTAACACTGTAAGCGATCACTGAGATGCTGCCATCTAGCAATTGTAAGGTTTGTGATCTTGTGAAAAGGAGAGCGGTCTCTGTGCTCTTCTGTGGCTGAAACCCTGATTGGTGTTCATGGAATAAAGATTTGTCTTTACTGATGAGCAGGAGTTGGTGGGGTGTGATCATTTCCATGATCAGACCAAACATTTAACCTAAAGGTAATCGTTACATAAAGATCATTAAAAAATGTATTTATAAAAGTGTGAAAATAGTATAAAATGTAAATTTAACACACACTATCAATTTGCACACAATATATAACAGTTGCATGTATAAAAAATATAATAAAACAATAATAGCAATTATAAGTTCATCCATAAAGTACTCAACAGTGGATCATTACGTGTAACTGCTTCCATCATAACCTTTCTCACGTATCTTCATTATACAATGCATTCTATAACAGTGATGATTTAGAGCAACTTCCCTGTGCGATGTTCATTCTAGCGGCAGGCCCCAGCGGATATGAAAACCAGCCCGCTGGCTTGAAGAGTGTTAACCTGGATGCATGAACATTTGTCTGGGGTGGTGTTACCTGCCTCTGCCGCTTTAAGGCATAAGCGCCAAAGCTGGAGGCGTACCCGCAACGTCAGAGGGTGAGGGGAGGAGTGTCAAGGGAACGGCAGTTCCTAGTTTTTAGTCAAATAAAGTAGACATGTTGCATAAGCTCTGGTCCCGTGTCCAGTTATTGACAGGCCCATCCGGGCATCAAGATTCATAAGTGCTATCACCACAGATACTTGTCGGGCCAGCAAAGTAACAAGTCCAGAATCCAACTGTGTCTATGAGAGAGGGACAATGACAAAATCTATCTAGGCAAAGATACTTGACCCTACCCCATGCACCACGCACCACATTGAAGTTACATCTGTCTAGCTGTTTCTTGTTGTCCCAACACAATCTTCAATTTCTTTCCTCTGGAGGCATAACCAATATGAGGCCCAATGTGGCCATACATGATAGTTGGTTAAATCGCAATTTTAAGAACAAACGCCTAATGAGCAGACTAGGGAACTTTAATAAATATGGCTACATCTTTCCCATGATGATGATGATTAGGAGTAATTTGTAATGCACCTGTACACAAGTGTTTCTAGGCGCAACAAGACAAGGTTGAGAGACAGAGGGAGGACATAACAACGATCTTACTAGGCCTTGTGTCATTCTCAGATTGTGCAAGGGCAGGGGTGGGGGGGAGAGTTGAAGTGCCAGGGGGAGGGAGACGGGAAGTGCAGTCAGGGCAGCAATGCTCTGAGTAAGTGTAGCCGGGGGAGCCAGCTATGGCAAGTGCAAGAAGGGGGAGGGGGCTGAAGGGTTGCAGATACAGCCCTTTAAGTGCGCGGAGGCCCGGAGGCAGTGAAGGTGCATTCAGGTCACGGAGGAAGCATGGTGTCATTTGAGTTCAGAGGGTAGCCAGGTGACCATCTAGCGCGGGAAACAGGTGGTCAGCAAGGGAGAGCAAGAGAGAAAGAAGAAGCAACAAGGAAGGTCCTGAGCTGCTTCCTGAACCTGAGGTGGTCCTGCTCGAGTTTGAGCAAGGATCAAACTCAAGACCCTTTGCATCATTCACAAGGCTTTCTGGGGACTGGGATCTCTTTGCATTCAGCTTTCTTTTTCTAAATACCTCCCTGCTAGAGTACTTTGGTCCTCTAGCTCCAACTCTCTACCGGTGAGACGTTTCTCTAAGCAGAAAGTGGAAGGTAGATTGCTTTCCTCGGCAGGATCCTCCCTCTGGAATGGCCTCCCTGCACCCCTCAGACTTGAGCCGGATCTTCTTAAGTTCCATAAACTTCTCAAACTTTCCCTTTCTCCTCTTCCTTCCCCTCCCCCTTCCGTGCTAATGTCCCTCTGCTGCTGCGACTGGTGCCTGGGCCCTTCTGAGTCATACAGGGGCCAGTCCACCCCGACCTGTATCCCCCAGCATCCCTTGCCAGCACTTGCCTTCGTGCTCCCTTACCCGGACTAGCCTGAATCTGGCCCACTCTGTCCATCACACTATCTGCCTTTCCCTTTTTTCCCCCTGACTCTGGTCCTCGTTGGCACCCCTCAGCACTTGCCCACCCCAATGGGCCCCCCACTCCTGCATTTCTCCCCCTCCCATCCTGGCCCCCTACTCCTCCCTCCCTTGCACATATCACCTTTGTCTCTGCACTTGCATGGTAGGATTGCTACAAGGCCAAGATAACCGTATTGATGTTTTCTTTTTCCTATGTCCCCCCAGCCCCAATTTTTTGTCTTGTGGTGCCTGGAAACACTTGTGTATAGACGCCATACAAATTCCCAATAAATAAATAAATAAAACAAATAAATAGGAGTGTAAGGCTGCACATACAGTGAAGAGGCCAACAAAGAGGAGTTACGTGAATGTGACTCTGAACGCAGGGACAGTACAGAAGATCCTGTGTGGGCTGAGGAGCCTAGGGATCATGGTTGCGTGACCTGTGATTGGTGGATTGTGTGGTCTGACAAATGCACCTTGACCAGCGAGCCCTAAATTGTGGAAACTAAAGACATTGTGAAACAAGCCAAGAGTAGTGCTGAACATTTTTGAAAAGACTAAAACAAATACCAGTTGTAATGTTGACGTCTTGGGGAAGGGAACCCTGAGATGTGATGAATTGCAAATGCTGTCCCGAGGATTGAGCCTCAAGACCCTTTTCTTTGGAACTTTGTTGCAATGAACTTGGGGAAGGGAACCCCTATCTTTTCGTTTGGCCTGTGTTGTATTGAACTTGGGGAAGGGAACCCCGAGAATCGTGTGGAACTATTTTACCTTGAACTTGGGAAAGGCAATCTTGAGGCTTTTATGTAACTTTCTTGAACTTGGGGCAAGGGGAGCTGTAAAGGAACCCAAGAGCTGGATGAAGCTCAGAACTTTATGTTTATCACCATTTCTTTGATTATTGACATCCATACACGTTGTTTAGCTTTAGTTGTGAGAGCAAGGATAGGTTTAAGACACAGACAGACATTTAAGTTGAACTCTTTTACTCAGACTTTTCTTAGTTTTATTCAGGTAGGGAAATCTCACCTTAGCATAGGGTAAGTTAGGCCTTCTACCATCCTGACATTTGAGTTAATATATTATTTCTGTTTGAACTTTGAATCTCTTGTCTGTGTCTTGCTTCATGATGCTTTCACAGCTACTATCATGGCTTATCAAGAAATAGGGGTGACATACAATGATCACACCAGTAGCGTGATGGACCTGAAGTCCACACGAAGTGGCAAATTAACAAGGCGCTTGCCGGCTTTTATGGTGCCCGGTACACTGTGTGAAGGGTCAGAAAAGTGAGGTGGACAACTTTTAGATGATTTCTCAAAATGTGCCTTTTATTAAATCATAAGTTTCAATAAATGCCTCACTATCCCTACGCTAACCAGGATTTCCTTGCCTATCATAAACTAAAAGACTCACTCTCAAAAAGAATATCTGGCCCTCACACTTATACATAAAATACACAAGAAAATACATGGCAATTCACAACAACATCAATGACATCTATAATATGTTCACAGTCTCTTTTCATAACCTGGGTGAATTCCCCCCTCCCCAGGTTTCAAGTTTAGATTCAGTTCCAATGTTCAACAGGAAAGAAACAAAGAAATATGGGTTTAGGAACAAGTTCCAACACAGTTCTTTTGGCTACTTCACAATATATCAAAGGAAAAGTTTGCTAAACCATGGTTCAACAATAGGGAGGTTTTCTCTTTCTCCTTGAATACGTTCCACTTCATCAAATAGGATCAATTATATTCCAGGTCAAGATGCTTTGCCTTGAATGTCAAAGAAAACACAACTTCAAAGAAACACGGCTTCTTGTAATTTCAAAGAAACACAGCTTCTTGTAATGTCAACGAAAAACAGCTTCTTGTAAGATTTAAAGAAACATAGTTTATATCTCTGTCAAGATGACTTTACAGCACCTCTGCTTCTACCTGCTTGACTCTCATACCAGGATCACCTCTACATGGATTAACCATGCAGTTCTACTCGCCTGCACGATACGTTCCACACTTAATAGTGCTTCTGAAACCTTAAAACTACTGACAACAAAATATTTTACCACGGTTCAGCAACTTTCTTCAGCTTTGTAACTTTCCAACAACTTTTCAGAAAAGACAAGATACACTTTAGTGCCTCTCAACACTCACAAGTAAGCAAGGCACTCTTCCACTGCACATTCACCTTTCAGAAGGGCAGCCTCTTTGCCATTCTTGTCTTTCAGCCACACCAATAACCAAAATGCCCTGAAGGATGTAATTCTACCTTTCCTCCTTTTGGCTTTGGCAATGTGAGATTTTTATACCAATTTTACAATCAATCAGCTTCACCCATTTACAACCTTGCATTTACCCCTTCACTTCCTGCCAACCAGATCATCTCAATTGTGTGCCTTGTTGTTAGTCTCTTTTGACTTTAGACAATGCTTGCACAACTCTTTAGGCTTTTGGCAATGCTTGTTACCTTCTTAGCTTTGGGCAATGCTTGTTCCCTGGAACTCACAATTCTTAATAGTCACTTTAAATTCAAAGTTACAATGTTTAAAAATTGCTTCACAAATGACTGTTCAGTTAACATGCTCTTCAGGATCAATTTTAAACACAAGCAACCACTCTTTCATCTGTTCTCTAAAATTTACTTGCTTGAAGAATTTTACTTGTACGCAAGTGGTTTAGAAAGGTTTCACTCATACAGTAGTGTTACTTTTTTGCCATTACATTGTCCAACAATTAACGGTCAACTACCAATGCTTTCACTCACATGTCAGTGATTCCTTTTAGGTACAGTTTTATGCTTTTGTTTGCGTAAGGGATCAGAATGCTCGGTAACACTCACTGGCATCTGTCTTCGTTCATTTTGCCTGTTGTAGGACTTTAACTGGTTATGGCTCCCTTTGAACAGGTACTCTTCATCGGTGAAGTTGTCCTTGTTCTCGCCATGCATTTATGGAGCTCGTCACTTGGCTGCACACCAACTTTCAGCCGTGGTCTCCCACACGCTTCCTGCTGTGCAGTCTCTGCAATCAGGTTCACATGGGGAAAAGGCACCTTCCTTCACGCTTTCTGCTGCACAACCTCTGCACTTCAGGATAGTCTCAGGACTGGCAGCAGAAATCTGCTTCACATTGGTCCCGGTGCCCCTTCTTTCCTCAAACTTCTGCGAGTACTGCCAACCACGTGTTCTTTTACCGCCACTACTACTACTGCTGCCAAACTCTTTCCCCTTCTCCTTCTAATGGCCTGCACCTGAGCAAGCCTTTTAAGCCTCTCTCCCTCCCTCAGGTCTGGGTGATTGTTCTTAACAAGCGGACTACTCCTGCAACATTGCTCTTGGGCACTCTTCGTTGTCCCAGTACTTATGGAATTATGGGACTTGAAGTCTTCAATAATAGAATTAAGCTTTTTAATCAGCTTTCCACTTTTAAATGCAGGTTCACGTCTCTTGAATGTATTAAATGAACATTCTCAAGAATTAATTTGAAAAGTAAAAGGCAATTAATTAAAACCATTATTTACAGGTTTCCTTTCACTGTACCTCTGGGAGTTAGAATGGTGTTTAACTGTTTAACTTTACAAGTCTCAAACAGGCTTTCCTTTCTTAGGATGTTTAAGGTTTTTATATTAACTTTATCCCCATCATGAGGTTCAATCTGTGATCTATACACATTATACTGACAATAAGCATTTACATTTCCTGGTAAAAGGAAATGTAAAAGGTTCTTCCCTTTTAAAGACAAATATTATGTCTCATCCCACAGGATCTCTTCATCACCCTGAGCCTTGTCTCCTCCCAGGCAGGTGATCTTCCCACAGAGCACCAAGGTCAGGATCGATCAGGAAGCGTTTGCCTTTCTCTGGCCACTTGGGAGGGGACATTAGGCAGGGATTTAGTGAGGGATACACAGGATTCATCACAACTGACACCACTGTAAGGGATGCACAGGAGTTTGAGAAAACGCTCAAATTAATAGACACTCCAGTGCTTAGTCCTGCACAGGCAGCTGAATTGGAGGAATTGCTCACTCTTCTAGAAATAAAGCATGCTATTCAGACTCTACCACAGGGGAAGACTCTGGGACCGGCTGGCCTCCCCATCGAATATTTGAATGTATACAGGACATTGAAAAGTACTAGACTTCTAAAGGTCTTCCAACATGCCTATGAGGAGGGCATCTTACCCCATCGATAAGAGAAGCATTGATTGTACCGGTCCCTAAACAAGGCAAAGATTCACGTGATATGGATCATATCACCCACTGTCTATGCTGAACACTGACATCAAAATCCTTAGTGCCTTAATACGTGTGCGGTTGCAGAGGGTGGTGCAGACCTTGGTACATACAGACCAGGTGTGTTTCTTGCCTGGTAGAAACATGTCACACAATTTGAGATGTCTACATCACGTTATTGCACAGACACAAAATGCAACTCTACAGGGAGCGGTAGTCTTGTTGAATGCTGAAAATGTTTTTGATTCTGTTTGGTGAGATTGGATGTGGCCTGTATTGCAAAGGTGTAATCTGGGATCCACAGCTATAATTGGATTAAATTGCTCTATACCTTGGTAACATAACGGGTAAAGACGGGGAGAATGGTGTCGGAGGCTTGGAAAATGATGAAGGGAATGAGACATGGGTGCAATGGGTAATGGGGACGCACAACAGTTTAGGTAATTTAATGCAAAATCCTGTTATAAAGAATTCAACACAGATAACTGAATATTTCTGGTGCTAAAGGTATGTGCTCATGGCTAATGAGACACTAATGTAACTGTACAGTTCCCGGTGTTCTTTGAGAATATTCCTGATCTTGTTACTCTGTTGTATGTGAGTGGTCACGTACACCAGATTCGTTTTAGTTTGTTTTGTCATAGGTGTAAGGGCTCACTGCCGGGTGACAGTACCTGCTTTTAGAGCTGCTGTCTCTACGTTTTCACATGAGCATCCTCTTTTCAGATTTTTATCTTGGAATTACCACGTTTTTTGCACATATTGGTGTTCTTCAGAAATTATTCTCCTATAACAAAAAAACGGACTATAGGGGATACTTTCAATCATCCTCCGAGGTGGAAACTGGAGGGCAATAGGACGCTATTTTTGTCTGTTGGCTTGTTGTAAAGCGTCATGGAATTGCACAGTACGATTTTCAATAGTCTTAGTGGAAATACTCGTCTGCTTGACATTGGTCTGTATATAACAGGAGACATTCCATGGCTTCAATTCCAGCTTGGTGGGTGATATTGGTATAGAGACTAGCTATATTAATTGTGTTTTTAGTTTGAGAATTTGCATAATTTATTTCTATTAATGTATTTATGCACCAAATGAAAATACACATAAATATACTGCTTATGGTGGCAGAATTTAAGATTTGTATTGAGTTTTTTTGTGGGATTTTTCCTTGCGAGTGCACAGGTACTTCAGTGTGTCATTTCATCAAACCTTTTTTTTCAGTGAGACATGGGTGCCCATTAACCTTGAATTTGTTTGCATTGACCTTGGAGCCTTGTTGCATGTATGCTTCACAGGGATATGATGGAAACAGGGATAATGATTAATGATGAGACACATGTGGTGTCGCTGTATGCAGATTACATGTTCCTGTATGTTCCAAACCCAGAGGTGAATGTCCCTCTCCTGTGGGAAGATAACTTCGGTCATTTGTCTGGGATAGGGATTAATATGATATCCACGACCTATCGATTGTTGGTGAGAGATAGGGTTAGGGTCGGAACGGAGATAAGGGCCAAGGAGGATTGAGAAAGGGACCTGGGTGTGTTATTTGAGGAGGAACAATGGCAAAAGATCTGCATGTACAGGAAGACAGTGTCCTGAAATGCTCGACTAAGGCTAATATAGTATAATGTCTTGCGAAGAATGTACTTAACCCCAAGGGGAATGCACCAAATGAACCTGAATAGGCATGACGTGTGCCCCAGATATGGGGTGGAAGGGGCCCACTACATACACATGATCTGGCAATGCCCAACTTTGGGGAGATTCTGGGGAGAAATATTGGCACAGATGAGAGACATGGGGGTTACTTTGGTTGCAGATTTCCCATTGATATGTTTACTGGGACAGTTTGCAACAAAGAAATCGCTGAAACACATTAATAAGATGGTAATCTGGACTTGGTGTTGGCAAAACAGGATAGTCATGACATGCTACATTTCACAGGCCCCTGAATATCAGATTGTAAGCGTGACTTGATTGAATGGACAAGTGCAGAACTGGCCACACTGATTTGGATTTAGAGTGTGTATTTTGATGCAGATACAACAAATAGCACAGAATGGGCTTCACTACTGGGTTGACTGCTGTATCCTTCTGATGAGAAGCCACCATAAAGGCTTCATGGTGGCTTTCAATGCCAAGAATTCAAGATATAGTACTTAATATTTTTCTAGCATTAGATTCTGCTCTCTTTTTAACATCTTATAATAACAAATACAACCCATTGTTAATATGCTAATTATATTGCTGATTAATTTACTTCTTTAATCATCAAAAAGCAATTTAAGGTATGTTTACTACATAATATTTCTAAAATAATTATTAAATATTACATTTTATATATCACAATACATACAACAGTATATTCCAATAGCTACTTTCTGAATTCATAGTTGAAATTATATGTCACAATTTAAGTGACTGTTTTCAACCTGAGTATATATTTGCAGAAAACAATTCAATTCCAATTACTCATTTAGACCGTTAGGATTTACAGTATTTAATTTGTCAATCCAGAATGCTTCTCGCTGAAGGAGCAATCAATCGAAATTACCACAATTTGGATGTCCTTTGACTATTTGCAGTATTACAAATCTCCTTTGAGAAGTTTATTGTCTACAATGTGCCTCATGATTAGTGATTTCAAATTACTGTTCTTATGTTCGACTTGTGTTCTGTCCAGTGTATTTTGGCTTTTGTGTTATTTTTGCCTAAATAGTAAGGGCCAGAGGGGCATTTAATAGCATAAATCCCATAACTGGAATCACAGGTACTTTAATTGTTTAACAACTTCTTCTTGCCTCTGTGGGAGTGTAAAATAACATTCCCTCGATAATATTGCTGCAATGTTAACAGTATGGGCATGGAAATGTGCCTCTTTGGTGGGTTTTATTCAAATTCAACATTTCTCTCACATCAGCTCTAACCAGGAGGCTTTCCAACTATTTACATTTTTGATATGAGGGACGTCATTTTGCAAAGTAGGATCAAATTATAGTAATTCCAAATTTTCTGTAATAATCTTTTGCAATTTAGAGATCTTAATATAATATAGTGTAATGCATACTAGTTCTGGATTCGTTTTAATGTGTCTTCTTTAGATTTGTTACTTAATTTATATTGAGCACTTTGAATATCTTGGTGGTTATATCTATAACCTCTTTAATCAAATTTCTTAGACATTTCCAAAACTACTTCTGCTGCAATATTTTCATCAGATACTATTTGCTTAACCCCTAACATTTGGCTATAATGGAGACTCGATATAGAACCTTTGGGGTGAATGTTTAATGCATGAAGTAGATTGTTGCAATCTGTTGGTTTCCTGTAGATATCAGTAAGTGATTTATAATTTGCCTATTTCAGGAAAATGTCCAGAAGCTATAAAAATATTGGTTGTATACTTTGAGTGTAAACTCAATCCTTTTATGTATATTGTTTACAAAGTCAAAGTAATTGAGTAATTCCACATATCCTCTCCACATTCCAAAAACATTGTCAATGTAGCAAACCTGCTTTATAAGGGAAAGAGTGCTGTCTGGAGCATGAGGTCTGATGCATAGATGAATGCATTAGAATAGGCTGGAATTACAGAACATGACACTTGGAGGAAAACGTTATCTCCAAATTCGAAAACATTGTGATATAGAACTGTTTGTAACGGTTCAATTAGAAATATTTGATTGGTTCACAAATTGCTGTCTCCTTGAAGTAGAAGCCATTGCACCACTTCCGGTCCCCCATTGTGTGGAATAGAAGTATGCACATTGTTTACACACATAGTTAATAAGATATAATCTTTTCGCAGATCAGTAATATTCTCCACTATTCTTATGACATCTTTGTATCTTTCACGTATGCTGATGTTTCCTTTATTAATGGCTGTAGAAAAGTGTCAATGCATTGGCCAAGCATTAGTGCCAGAAATAATAGGGCAGCCTGTATGATTATTTAAATCTTTGTTGATGTTTGGTAATATATTTTAAACAATGGTGTTGGTAGATATTTCTTAATTTGCAATTATCTTGTCTTTGTGCTAATCTACTTCTTATTTCCTGCCTTTTCCAAACATTTTATTTATAATTGCTAAAGTGGCACATGATGGGTCATGGTCCAATTGTAAGTACTTGTTTCTTTGCTCTATACCCACCACACTCCAGCCTGACTTTGCACAGTGTTGGGATGAGTGGTTACCCATCAACCAGTTTTGAGTAGTTTGTGGTGCATTAAAAACGTTATTATGCAGTAACATCAAGACAGGGATTGTCAGGCCATGTTTATTTAATTTGGGGCGCTGGCTTGCAAAGGTTAAGAAATGTAAAAAAATGTTAACTTCCTTAATTATATGTTTCTCAATCACGAGATCAATCTTGCTCAAAAGTTTATGTGAGGAATCTGAGTGTGTCCTCACTTCTTTCCCCAACATATCCTCCTCACAGTTGGCCACGGAAAGACTGTTGCTATTGGATCCTGACCCTGAGGGTGGATATGCAACGGAGGGTCACCTGGGTGGAGGAGAATTGGGGAGTGGGAATGAGGTACCCTTGAGTGAGACACGATATTTCCCTTTGTGGGCTATTACAAGTCCTTTCCCTATCTTTCGCATGATGTTTGCTCCCAGTAAACACCACTTTGGTACTGGGACGAGGAAGAGAGACACTAGAGCCATACATCACACACACAAACACCTATTTGGTACTGGGACGAGGAAGATGCAACTAAGACTGACAACAGACTGCAGAACTAACTCTGCGCAGTCTAGTTGTCAGAGACCTAATCCAGCTGGTGGGATATTTAAAGGCCAGTGCAGGAATGAGAGAAAGGTGAAGGAGAAAGCAGTCATGTGGTAGTGCCACAAGAAGTCAAGAGAAGCCAGAGGGGGATGCAGAGTAAGTGCAGCGGGACGCCAAGTGGAAAGCAGGCCTTTGTGAGAAAGCTCTGCAGAGAAAAGCTGGTGCTTCCCTCTGAACTGGAGATGCAGATGGAGAGACCGGATGAGAGTCGGAGGAGCACTGCCAAACAGACCGCACCATAGAAGGTGCTGTCGGTGTCACAGAGGCAGCGATGTGCGGCGGCTACACCAATGGTTGAGCGATAAGCTGTCCCTGAAGCCACGAGAGGACTGGCAGGACAGAGAACGCTTCCCAGAGACACGACAAGCAGCCCCATACCAATCGCCGGACATGACAAGGAACAATAGTGAGTCTGCCCAGTAGTGTTGGGAGCCCCAGGGCATACCAATATGGGTTTGAAGGGGATATTTGCTACTTCCCACCTCTATGATCGACCCTCTCAGGTCCAACTTGGGTCCTTCCTCTCTTCTATCTCTCGCTCTACCTGTGGTGTTCCCCCGGGGTCTAATCATTTTCCCTGGCTATTCAACCAATACCTGGCACCTCTCACCCACCGCATAGCTGTTCTCTGCTCCAACTATCAGTGCTATGCAGATGATACTCAGCTCTCTTTCAGGCTCCCCTCAGCCGTCTCTTCTCACTCTCTCATCCCAGATTGTCTGTCTGCAATTCAGGAGTGGTGTTCCGCCAATGAACTCTGCCTTAATGCCAGTAAGACGGACATCCTCATCATTGGATCACCAGCTCGCTCCTTTCCCCTCACTCTCTGGCTGCTCACCCTGGGCCCTCTTCCTGCTCCTAACTGTGATGCTAAGAGCCTCAGGGTCATCTTCAACACCACACTCTCCTTCTCTCCTCACATCTCTGACGTCTCCAAGAAGTCAAACTATCAGCTGCACCTCCTCAGAGGTACTTTTCCTTTCCTTGCTTTCCCCCAGAAGCTCACTGTCTCCAGACCTCTGTTTCTCTCTAGGCTGGACTACTGCAACAGCCTCTTTCGAAATCTACCTGCCGCTACTCTTCCCCCTCTACAACTCATCCAGAACAGGACTGCGAGACTTGTGCTTGGCCTCAAGCCCAGGGATCGTATCTCTCCAGCACCGAACTCTCTTCATTGGCTCCCACTGCTGGCAAGGATCAAGTTCAAGACCCTCTGCATTGGCCACAAATCTTTCTGGGGCCTTGGACCGCAATACCTCCAACTCTCTATACCTAAGTTTCTTCCTATTCGAACCCTCAGCTCCTCCTCCTTCAACTCTTTGAGGGTCAGTCACTTCTCTAAGCAAAGTGTTGGGGGCAGATATCTTTCTCTGGCTGTGACCTCCCTCTGGAACAGCCTCACTGCCTCTCTGAAACTTGAGCAGAACCATTTCCGGTTCCGGGAGCACCTCCAGACCTTACTCTTTAATTCCGCCTTCTCTCTTACTCTGCCCTGCTGATCTCCTGTCTGATCCACCCACTGGTCACCTGGCCACCATCTGAATTCAGGATTAGGTCCCTGCCTGTCCAGCTACAACCCGCACTGCCTCTTGGCACCCCTTGCACTTGTCGTCTGTATCGTTAACCCTACAGCCCCCTCTCTTGGACTTATTAGCCACCCATTGGCTGGACTTCCAAGCACCCGCACTTGCTAACTGTTGGCTGCACTCTCTGCTGTTTCCTTTGTCTCACACTTATCCATCTCCCCCATGCACTTCTCCCCTCCCCCTACCCTGCACTTGCGCGATCTGAATGTTACAAGGCCTTGTTGTTTTTGTCCTCCCTCTGTTTCCTCCCCTTGCCTTTTTGCACCTTAAAACACTTGTGTATAGTAGCGTTATAAATGCCATATCATATCATACATGACAAGCGGCTAAATGAAAGCGACTGTAATCACATGAAATCCCTCATTTAAGTCAATTTGGGAAAAAGACAGAATAAGTAAAACAATGAAGTGATGACCTGTGATAAAGCCAGAGAAAATATTGATACCAGTAAAGTGATTTGGCGATAAACTGACATGAAAGCAATGCTAATACTGTAAGGAACTCATGGTGGCAACAGTAAAGACAGACACAAGTGATCACAGCTCAACGGTGTTTATTGAACCTTATAATGGGTGAGATAAACGCATACTCTAAACCTAAATCTAAGATAGGAGCAAGCTGCGACCAACAAATAATAATAATAATCCTGTCCTAGTGGCGTCTTGTCAAATAAAAAGGACCTATACTAAAATCCTATTGCCAAACCTTACTACTAAGTTATGAAAAAGAGTGTGGGATAATGTTCACCAAAAAAGAAAGTAGTGTTCACAAAATGATAAATCAGGATGGTATGGCTGGGTCTCCCTTCCACGTTTTCAGCACTGAACAAGGCAGGACTTCTGAGAACAGCACACTACTGGGTCTCGACAGCACGAGGTTCACAGTTCAGTTCAACGATATCAAAACCTTCAGAGGCTATGCCGCTTTCCTGCAGAAGTCTCTTGCATTGGAAGGCCTGTTAATTCAAAGTAACAAATAGACAAACAAACAAAATGTTCCTTTCCATAATGTTTTACAGTGGGTGATTGTTATTCACTACTAGGATCTCTGCCATGCCCGGATCCTCTTTCTAGTCGGGCCTCCCTCCATTGGGTTCACTCCGGCCTTTTAAATATATATCTGCAATGTTCAAATGTCCTTTTAAACAGTTTCCCTCTACGAGTAACCCTCGATCGTGTTCACTCTTGTTGTCACAATGCTCACAGGTGTCTTCACCCCTAGGATCACCCTCCCCCGGGCTCAGGTCCTGCTTGTAAAAATAGGCCTCCCTTCATCAGGTTCACTACGGCCTTTCTTTAACATAGTTCATGTATTTCTTACACAGTTCATGTATTTCTCAGCTTATCAAAAAGCAGGTTTTTCCTTCTCCTAGCTTTCTTTCGGCATCCCTCTGTCGGGTTCACACTTGCCTTTCTCCATGGTCCACAACCTTGTTGGAAAGCGGGGTTCCCTTCCGCTATCTTTCTCTTGGCAATGGGTCAGAGACTTTCGATTGTACAAGGGATTTGACCTGACACTTGTAGGACCACTCTGACGCTTCACGTCCCCCTTTCCTGGGGCCTTCTGGTATTTGCAGTTTCAATAAACACAACACAAGGGGCCAGCAAGAGTCCTTCGAATGAGCACTCCCATGGCGCCTGACCACTCTGCAGCTGCCCCGTGTCTGGGTTTTCTTAACAGTTCAAACAAACACACAAGTTCATTCTTCTTGTGTTCAAAATGTTGCTACTCGCAACCTTGGGCTCAACACAGTTAGGTTTGCTATCAGCTTCCTCCGGCTCACCGGCTGTGCTGATCCCATTGGCTTCTCTGATTTCTGGAGTCAAGTATAGTTCCACGGTAGCCAGCTTGCCTCCCTGCCTACTTCATCACTGCGGGAGGCCCCAATGCACCGTTGACATCTGCTGTTCTGCATGCCAGGTGTAACTCCCAGTCCTATCATTTCCCTTTTGGAGGCTTTGTGGGTCTGAGTTGAAAAGGGCAAGGGCAGTTCCCCCTTCGACGTACCTCAGGTCTCACCGCCTTTCTCCGCTGCTTGAAGTGCCAGTTTGGTGTAGCTGTCTACTCGTGCGTTCGGCCTTGCTCGAAGGGTGCTTTTGGGTAGAGGGCCGTCAGGTGTGCCTAGTTATTGTCAAATACGTGACTCTGCCTGACCCGTGTGTTGGGACATGTCAGGTAAATGGCTCTGGTGTTAGTCCGTTGTCTGTTACTGAGTAAGAGAGTGTTCATGTTGGAAGGGGGGTAGTGTTTCTAAATATCCTACAGAGTAGGAAAAGGGAAAGGTGTTACAAGGAAGGGAATACCGAGTCATAACCCTTGGTGTCCCACTTCCACTCCCTGAAGACCCCCACCCAGGTATTCCACCCCCAGGAACTGGATCCAAAAGCGATGGCCGTGTCCTGGCCACCTAAATGGCAGATCTCCAGGGACTAGCGGGTGAGACCTTCAGGTTTCTCACAATAGGCAAAGTCAAGTAAGCAAGCATAAGTGAATAATTGGAATGAACATTGCAAAGAGTCAAGTGAGCATTGACCCGATTCAAGCAGATATTATTGCACAATACAGAAAAAATTAGTAATTGAGAAAAGTAAACCTGCATGCAAGAGCAACCTGGCGAAAAGGGCACCAGAGATTTTGATCAGAAGACCTGAAACAGTAGCTGGAGAGTGTACTGGGAAAATCATGATGGCTTGTAGAAAAGGCTTGTAAACTGAGTTTCCTAGTAGGAGAGTGTACTGGGAAGCTTGTGTTGATCATTGCAAGTGAAAACTACTAAACCAGTGAATGGTGACAAGAGAAGAAACAATAAAGCTTCAAGGGCAAGTGAAAGGAATAAGTCAAGCCTTACTTTGATGCTAGAACTGTGGCAAAATACCTAAGAAGCAGATGCAAGAAAGGTGTGTCAGTTGCGTGGCCTGTAATGGGTAGACTGTGATAACTGCGCCTAGATCGAATACACCTGCCTAAGAATAAGATACTTTGAGATTGAATAACGAAATAGCCTTTGCGAGTTGAAACTGAGGAACTGAACTTGTAAACTGATGAAAGATAACCAAACTGAAGAGCTGGGAAGTGTCTCAAGGAATTGTGTTATTTTGGAACATTGAATATCCTGAGGAATTGTGTTATTTTGGAACTGTGATCGACTTGAAAGCTTGGGAAAGGGAACCCCTCTTTTGCAAAGTGATCTGCTTGAACATCAGGGCAGGGAAAACCCTTTTCCATCCAAAAGAAGGAAGAAGCTCTGAACTTTCATTTGACCACTTCTTATTTGATGCTGACATCGCTACACATTGTATACAATTAGATGTGAGGGCAAGTATAGGTTTTGGACAAAGACAGACATTTGCTTTGGACTTCCTGACACAGACTATCATTAGTTTTATTTAGGTAGGGAAATCCCACCTTAGTATAGGGCAGGTTAGGCCATTTTCCAACCCTCAATATTTAGTTAATAAAAGTTTATACTCAAAGTATTATTCAATTGTCTGTGTCTACCTCATGATGCTTTCACAGTGCCTGGACATATTCTTCAAAGAGAGTGCTATCCTTAAATACTTCCAGTAAATAAAGATCTCGCAATACATTGCCATGAGTGAATTTCATTGTCTGTTACTTGCCTTGACTCCCTTGGTCACAGTATCGCCACTAGAAGTAGATGATCTGTGTATTTGTGCTTTTACGGCTGTCTCTGAAGGTTCTTAAGTGTTCCCCATAATCTGTCTGGGGCAAGAGCGTCATGATGGCTCACAAAGAGTATCAGCATGGATAGTTCACCAGGCATTCATCACTGTGCCACTGTGCCGTGGAGCGCTTGATGCTGGTGTGCACATTACCCACAGAGTATTTTTATTAAAGGAATTAATACCTCTTCAAAGCCTACTTCTACGATGAGATATGGGATTCAATTATCATAGCCACAGTCCACCCGACACATGTTTCGACCACTGGTCTTTCTCAAGGCTGGTTATGTAGTCCTATAAATATACAAGTGTCAAAATCAAACAATATAGGTTACATAAATGGTTGTATAGATACCAAATTCAAACAAGGAAGATTGGCAGGGAAAAGAGACAAAAACACAAAAGCAAAACTGTAATTATGATTATAATACCACTGTAAATTTAAAGTTGTGCTACAAGTACCCTGGTACTGTTCATAAATATTGTGTGTTTGCAGTAACACATCATGCAACGTGTGGATTTGGAAATATACCCAAAACGCTATAGTCACACCTATATAAATGTACATTTCGTTTTGTTATAACTATATCTTAGTGCACCAAAAGAATAGCCATGCTGGCGTGCAACTAACCCTTAAGTTAGTTTGCTCTACATTCCTACTATTAGTGTTCCAGTCCATACTCTACAGTATATCTGGTCAAAATAATTCACCAAATATTTTTGATGAGCAGATTCGGAAAATTGAGATGCAAATGTTGATATAAGGGTTAGCATCTATGTGGGATTTCTACCATATCTAGCCATTAGAGGGAGATTGTGGCTACAACCATTTACCCAGTAACCCATTGTCTAACGTGTCTTGTGAGTAGCATATTCGATCATTCTCATTTTTTTAAAACTTTGCCTGTGAGCTGTGACAAAAAAATGTTTGGGATAAGCTTCCAAGATATCTTGTCAACATATCCATCAATTTAAACTTGTTTGTTAATTTCGTATAACCTATCAGACTTACCCTTTTGCTGCTTCTGGTAGCATGTGATGTGCTTAAATTGCCTGGTGGGTGATTTCTCCCTCCTGGTAGATGGAATCACTGTGGGGAGCATTAAATGTGTCAGTTCTTGTTTACTGGTATGAATGATATTGTGACATGTTTCACACCAATAGAATATCATAGTTATCTTGGTGTTTGCAGCTATTAACTTACTATTTTACCTAGTCGATATATGTCATTAGTACTTGGGTTGCCCCCCATGAAATGGTTGTCATAAATGAGATCGGAAAGTGGACGATCCCTTATTTTGACACAAGCTTCATACACTGTTACCATGAACAGAATAACATGTACTTTAAATGAGCAGTTTTGCAAATGTCACTTACCTAGCTAGTGATATGCTGTCCCTATACACAGCGCTCTGCATGTTTTCCACTCGCGGACGCCATTTTTGGATTTGTATATATAGAAATGAAACGTGTGACGTCACCATTGTAAACATTGGAGCGGCCGTGGCCAGAAGCCTCATTGATGCAGTGACGCTCGCCCAGTGACAGAATTCTTTTGCACAGCAACCTACTCAAATTATAGTGTAGCAGTAATATTGCGTATTCCATTAAATGCCTGAAACTCCTATTCCTGTTTCTCGATGTTAAGGCTGATCCTCACTTTCCACAATAATCAGGTGTGACAGTGCAGTGCCCAGGGTGCCCACCTGGTCCATTTATCAACAAGCAACAAATAAAATAAAGGATAAGTGGGGAACAGTTTGCATAAACCAGGCAATATTGAAGCTAGTATCATTCACATGTTCGGACACAAATACACAACTTGTAAAGTATGGATTAACATAGATAATTGGAATACTGATTTCCATATTAAGTGATATGTTGGCAATCCATCTATGGCAGTGAGACAAAAGGCAATCACATATTCTTGTTTGACAATTTTGAACATTGTTCAAATACCATACAACATTTGTGATGTTAAAACGACAATGACATTTATAGTCATTTCACCTTTCTGAATATTTTTGCACAAATTACTGCTCTTATTAATATTCGCTGTGCTAACGAGCAACACTCTTAATCAAACGGTAGCAGGTAAATTAGAGAAACACATTCTTCTCATGCTCTGTGTTCAGTCCTTCTGTTGTGCATCTCATTCTGCAAATACATTTAGCCTCCATTTGTCTCAGAGTACGTTTTAGGTCCCCGCCCCGTTTGCCACGTTTTGCTTTCTTTAGACCAATACATTTAATGTCACTTTTGTTCTCTAACCGGTGACATATTTGCCAATGATGGACCAGAGGTAGCCTGAGGTCTGGGTTTTAAAGACTGGACAGGTGTTCCCTGATACAAACTCTAAGTTGCCTGATTGTACTTAGAGTGTACATTCTGTTACAAACACAAATTACAGCAAAAACTACATACGTGGACCTGCAATTAATAAAGTCTTTGATAACTATTGTCTTTTGGTCTTTCTCTTTTCCTGCTGGTATGTGTTCCGGGTTCCCACCCCAAATGTTCTCGTCTGTTCTCCAAGCCATGCATCCTCGTTAGGCAGTTCAAACAGTTCTAGATTCAAATATATCCAAAGTCTCGGGTATGTGCTCCTCGTCGGAGATAACAGGCTTTAGTAGTCTGGTTTAGTCTGTACTCCCGTAACTGAACATGTCTTTCACCCCCATCTCGGGGTATGTCGTGCATAGCCACATTCCGGGTAGTTCCCTTTCTCACCATTGTTTGGTTTGTGGGACTTTTTACCCCCTTATGGGGTATTTGGTGGCTTAGATTGACTTGGGCTCACTGACTCTTCAGCCCATCTTCGTTGATCTGTTTTCAAACCCACTCGTAGGGTATCTTGATTTTCGGTCTGGCATGGGCCTTCTCAGGCATGCTTTGGTTGTCTATTCTCTCACCCCCTCATGGTGTATTTGGACTCTTAGCCCAAAGTGGGCTATGGGTGTTCTCAGCCCTGCTCTGGTTGCCGGTTCTCTTACCCACTTGTGGGGTATTTGGACTCTCAGCCCATTGTGGGCTTTGGCCATTCCCAGTTTTGCTTTGTCAGTTTTTTTACCCCCTCATGGGACTCTCAGCCCAACTTAGGCTTTGGCATGGCCTCACAGCCCTCCAACCAATAAACAAAATAGAGACGTGGGGAAATTTAACGACACCAGGATTCATCCCCAAAACTAACTCAATGGAAATTCTATGACTACGGAATCCTCATGTCCAAGTGTTGTCTCTTTTTGTCATGAACGGAAGAACCAACAGTTCATCTTAACAAATAAAGAACTGTCTCTCCTACAACATATTCATTATAATGAATTCGATTTTCTTAATAATCATACATAGTGTATATAAAAACACATAAAATCTTGTAAACATTACACATATTTTGAACAAAGTGACTATTGCAATATAAATCACAAAGTGCAAAATTACAAAGAATTAAAACAAGGCAAAACAAACCACTGCTGGCTAACAAAGTCCAGTATGGGTGCGTTACTCTTGAACTTCGTTGGTGAGCGGATAAGAGGCCAATATCATTAATGGTTATTCTACCCTTTTTACATGTGTAAACAAGTGGGCGAATCCTTTAATGCTCTCAAAGGTTCTGAACAGTATAAATATCCTAATGCAAAACGCTGTTGACTAGTAGAGCGTCCGTCAGAAAACCTGGCATGTTTCGTTCTCCTTTAATTAATAATCCACAAGAACTTCTTGGGGGATCCAACGATTATAAAGAAAAGTTTGCAGTGTCTTTAAATCTTCAACAGGTTAAAAACCGCTATTCCGGTTCCCTGTCCATGTACGTCAATGTACTTGTTAATTTAACAATCAACGGTCCGGTGGGGATGTCTTCTCAATAGACTGGGATCTGCTTGCACTCTCTTGTCGCCACTCTATAAGTTATGGCTTCCAATTCGTCCCGGGTAACGGTTTGTTAGTAAAACTTCTGTTGCAACATTCCGCTGAAGTCTACTCAAGGATTACCAGCTGCATACGGTGCACAAGTTCAATTAGATCAGTGTCTCTACTCATCGGCCGCTCGTCAAATCCGTTCACTGCTCGCGTCTGACGTACATCAGCCTTCAGCCCTCCACCCATTCCTCGAGCTGCACTGTGTACCTACTTTCCAGCTGCAATGCTAGTTGGGGAATGCAGTCTCTCTGGTAGGCATGGAACTGTGCCTTTAATTTAACTCTGGTCTTCGGGGTTGGGTCTCTTGCATCGATTTCTCCGGTCTTGGACTGAAAGGACTTCGGCATCGGTTTGGGAGGATGCCACCATTACGCTTCTTGCATGCCTTTCATTCGTTCTCCTTGGTGGCTCAGAGCTCCTCGGGCTCCCCACCTTCCTGAAAGTGGCAGCATTCTGCGGGCTTTCCTGTTCCTCTGCCCATCATGCCATCTATGTGGCTCCACCTCTAGGCTCCTTCTGAGAGGGAGACTTTTCCTCCTCTGTGTGGCTTCACAGGCCGGCCTCTCTTGCTCTTTGACCAGAATCCAACTTTTCATGTAAGGGTAGCAACAAATGCAGGTCAGAAATCAAGCCATCAACTTTTAAAGGGCCCTGTACATTACTGCCCTGTTCAATTCCCATATAACCAACAAACACTTGGGATTCTGTGTTAAAGGGAGGTGGAGTAAAACCCTTGTTTTGGCTATTCCATGTACCCTAAAGTGGTGGAGGGTCACTTCTATTTGGATCCTGCTTGCCCTCTACCCTAATGTGTGCTCAGCATAGCAGACTAACCTCCCTAGTCTCAAAGATGATGGCTCCCCATGGGAAAAAGGGGTGACTATATACCATATAGCCAAAGGCGCTGAGTCCGTGGGTGCTGCAGGGCTAGGGCACCCCTCGGGAAAGGCTATTTTCCTGAATGTCCCTATACTTATAATGGGAGATTTTTTATTGTTTTGCCGTTGGCCCCGGCTCCCTCAGGGAAAACCAAAAGTCTATGCCCCTGCATACAGTCACAAGTCTTATGACATTTGTTGCCCAACTCAAGATTGCTTCTCCAACAAAAAGGTATGAATGGCACCAAATCCAAGATAGCCATCAAACATTCTCCCCATGGAACTACCTTAAGGCAAGCAGTTCTGCGTTAAGAGGATTTAGGTCCGAGTATCGCATTAAAAAAATGAGGTTGCGTAGGGCACCCAGTAAATTCTGCACCTGCAAGCATGCTCTTTCCCTTTTGCCTTTACCATGTCAATTTCAAGGGGTTCTGCCCTCCTTTCCCTTCCCGATGCATGGCCCCCGTAAACGACTAGCCACAACCTTATCCTCTCGTTTTACCCCACTGTTCCCACCTACCTGGCTCCATCCATGATTAAGGCCTGCAGCGCATTGAGCTGAGGGCCAGAGTACTGTATATCAGACTACGTACAGCACTCTTTTGTGCATTGCACTTTAGCCCGGTGGTCTGGAGATCTAATTCAGTGTTAAGGACATGTATAAAATACCCTTTGTGATGCTACACATTTAAATCCACTGTTGGCACATTTTGGATGAGCCATAATGTTAATGGAAGGCGTAAAAGCCTCCAGCATTTTCACTGGCATGCATTTTAATGGCGCAAATACTCAGCATCTCTATGGAGTACACCAACTTTTTGCACCAGCAGACTCCACACGGATCCATTGTAAATGGACAGCGGAGTGCACACGGGGATGACAAAAGGCAGCTTACACACACATTTAATGCTGCCTTTTGGCCTCCCCTTTTGAACTCCTACGTGCAAATGACAAATATTTGGTGGCGGGAAGCTGTTCAGTGTTAACGTGACGGCTCCCAACTGCCAAATTAGGGGCTCAACCAAAATGAGCCACTGTGTTTCTCTGCATCATGTGCAGCACACCCTGCACTACACATCCCTTGTTTCACAGTTGCCTAATAGGATACATTATAGATGGTACTTTCTAGTGTTTATATCTGTCCGCCATCCAGGAGTCGTGTGCTGCCAATGATCTCTGCCTTAATGCCAGTAAGACTGAGATTCTCCTCATTGGAACACAAGCTCCCTCCTTTCCTGCCACTCTCTGGCCGGGCTCTCTTGGCCCTCTTCCTGCTCCCACCTGTGGGGCTAAAAACCTTTGGGTCATCTTTGAATCCCCACTCTCCTTACCTCCTCACATCTCTGACATCTCTAAGAAGTCACACTACCAGCTGCACCTCCTCAGAGGTATTCTTCCTTTCCTCTCCTTCCCCCAGAAGCTCACTGTTTCCAGAGCTCTGGTTCTCTCTAGGCTCGACTATTGCAACAGCCTCTTTCTAAATCTGCCTGCTTCTACTCTCCGCCCTCTGCAACTTATCCAGAACAGGACTGCGAGACTTGTCCTTGGCCTCAATCCCAGGGATCTTATCTCTCCAGGACTGAAATCTCTGCACTGGCTCCCAGTGGCTGCGAGGATTAAGTTCAAAACCCTCCACATTGTCCACAAGGCCTTCTGGGGCCTCAATACCTTCAGCTCTCTCTTCCTAAATATCTTCCTTCTCAAGCTCTTTGCTCATCCGCCTCCAACTCCCTCAGGGTCAGTCGCTTCTCCAAGTAACAAGTTGGTGGTAGATCTCTTTCCTCGGCTGGGGCCTCCCTCTGGAACAACCTTCCTGCCGCCCAGAAACTTGAGGAGAATCATCTCCGGTTCCGGAAGCACCTCAAAACCTTTCTCTTTGCTTCTGCTTTTTCTCCTCCTCTCCCCTGCTGACTTCCTGGCTGAAACTGAAACTGCACTAGTTACCTGCCCACCCTCTGATCTCGGGCCCAGGTCCCCTACCCCGCCAGTTGCACACCTGCACTGCCTTCTTGGCAATCCCTGCACTTAGGGACTGTTTTTCTGTATCCCTACAGTTCCACTACCAGCACTTGACAGCTAATGTCTGCACTTGCAGTTGCACTGGCCACTAGCTGGCCGTACTTATTGTTTATTATTCTTTATCCCTTGTACTGCACTTTCCCTCCTCCCCATGCACTTGTGCGATCTGAATGACACCTGGCCTAGTAGGATTGTTGTCTGTCTTCCCTCTGTTCCCCCTCCCTTGCCTCGTCACTCCTTGAAACACTTGTGTATAGGCGCGTTATAAATGCCATATCATGTCTTATCATATCATATCTTTCTCTTCATTCACTTTGCTTTTTTTATGAGACACAAGACATCAAATTTCACTTAATGGGGGCATTAATCGGGTGTACCTAAAGGTAAAATTGTTAAATCTGCGCTTGCGGATATAATAAAATAAAACAGGAACACCATTGACGCCGCAATTAAACATAGGAGCCAGGAAAGTAGATGTAACTGCTTTAATCAACAACTCAATACTGGCACGCAAGACAGTAACCCTGCCTCCAAACTTACAGGGTGGGATGCAACCCACAACAACAATGGAAAGGGGACAGGTGGAGTCTGTCCTCAGTGTCTTACAGTGGAGTGGGCATAGAGAGAGGGCGTTACAAAAATGAAGTTGACAAACTACATCTCCCTCTTGTACTGTGAACAAAAATGCAGAAACATGCTCTATTTGGAATTGTACTTGCACTACGACAAAGGAAACACCAAGCGCTCTATAGAAGCGCATTCACACTTGCATTTCCCACACCAATGACTGGTTTCAACTCTGGTTTTAGGAACTTGCTTGTATATTCTGATGAAGCACCAGGAGGATGTGAAAGCTCTTAATAGGTTGCACTTTCAACCACAGCTTTCTGACTGTTACTGGGGAGACACAATCTTGCACAGGTTTTCTGGGAGTGCAGCGTCTTCCTTTTCTGAAAAATGTTTTTGACGTCTACAAGCGAGCGAGCTGCTTCCAGCTCTGCATCTCTACCAAGCAATCATCTGGGAACTTACAGGGAACAGCTTTGAAAATGAAGTTTATTTATGGGAAAATCTTTTTCTTCTATGAGTACTGTCCTTGTGAATGTTTACCCTTTCAGTGTGTATACCCTTATCACGTGGTTACATACACGCATGTATATAGCCATATATTTGTTTTCAGAGAAAAGGCATAGCCATGAGGATCCAATTCATTGCAACAAAACCCCCAAAAACATGAATTTCAGCAGTTGTGGGAGGTGGCGACGATCATAACTCGGTGTCCCCCGTAGTTGTCATCCATGATGTCTATGTTATCTCATTGTTGATACCGGCTGTGATCTTATGTATGTGCTCATGGGCTGAGCAATGGGGGGGCCCTTCCACACCTGCTGAATTTCATGGGTTTTGGTAAAATGAATTGGATCATCTGAACTCGGTCTTAATGCAGGTTTTTCTCAAAATGTCAAGGTTGTTTTTATGCTACAACTTATCCGGGGCCCATTGGATATGGCTGAAGTGGCCACTATCAGCTTTGCAATAATTGGGCTAAAAGACCATTGCACATTAGCCATGGTCTTCAGTTGTAGCCTCTATCCCCGTCATAGTAAATAAGCAGGTCCCTATGGCCATGGCCAGCAGCCACGATAGATTGTGGCTTATTGGTCATGGTCTTCAGCCGTACCAACAAGCCACAGCACACAGCCTTGGCCCTCTCACTAATAAATAACCAGATCCCACCATCACATTGCACCAATTATGTTAAAAGACCATGATGTCCCCTTTTCTCTATCCATCACCGCTACCACTCTTCATGGGCACCCCTCTTGCTTTTTAGGTTCTCCCACCTCCCTTCTATTTATATACAATGCTTAGGTATGTTTCCATACTCAGTTGATGCAATTCATCAGTGTTAGGCAGCGGCAAAGAGCACCCACTTCAACAACAGTTATTATTTGAACAAACAGAAAGCACAGTTCTACGCAGTCACCTTCCACTATCACAAACATTTGGAATAATCTCAAGTTACTTATTTTCACCCCCACTCCTCTTCACACACGGCACAGACGTTCCAGTGTAAATGAACAGTTAATTACCGGGTCAACGTTACAATCTCCAAAGAGCGAACGGCTATAGGACGAACGCCTACACCCAAGCTAAAACTGAAAGTAGGTGCTGTAATTATGCTACTACGCATTCTTATGCCATCACAGGGACTCTGCAATGGAACAAGGATGACAATTACGCATCTACAAAGACGCCTCATAAAGGCCTGTGTATTCGGTGGAACTTAAAAATATGTAGGGGTTACCTGTATTTAATCCCTGGTCCTTCAGGTAGATAAACAGAAGATTTAACACAATGGACCAGTGGATTGAGGATGACACAATTCAATTATTTTCTTCTACATCCAATTTTATTTCATCAATACAAAAGTATATATATGTGCTCTGCTGTTATTCTACAGTGCCTTTCAATACATTAACAACAATTCATAGACCGTTTTTCGTACACATTTTTGGCTCACTGTCATTAACTCCTGTCCTTCATTCAAGCACACACTTTCATCTACACATCTATTCTCAACTTTCTTATCTCAGTGACATCCCATATATCACCAACTTTAGAACAAACACTTTAACTGAATATTTCGACCCTTTTTTTAATACAGGTGTCGATGTCTGTTGGTTAATTTTACAAACAGTGTTCGCGTCGGCATGTGTTTCGGTCATATTCTGGGCACTAACAATCACACCCATCTGCTGCTTAGACCTTCATGAGGACGTGAATCGTAGATCTTATTGTTTCTCGCTTCTTAAGGACTGGGGTGAGCCACACCATCTCCGTATATGGATGTCAGAGGTTGCACAGATGTAATGGGATCAATCCCTTCACTGGTTCTTTTGGTATAACTAGTTCCAATCCTGTCATTTTTGTAAAAAAAGATGCCAGATTCAAATCCACTTATGATACTTCTGCGCATGGATCCACTAATTCTGATCAAACACCATCTAGCCACTAGGAGACGCTGTCAAGCGTTATGCACTTGAAAAATGAATTTATGAAGCTCACAAGCACATGGTGTTCTGAATTACATCACTAAGATAAATAAGTTAACAAGAAGAGACCAAGTTGATAAGAGAAGAAATCTCTAGATACCCAGACAATTCATATTAATTGGGGAAATGACCACGTAGACAAGGGAGATGCGATTGGAAGGAAACTAGATGGTGTTTGATCAGAATTAGTGCATCGATGCGCAGAAGTATCATGAGTGGATCTGAAACTGGCATCTTTTTTACAAAATTGACAAGATTGGAACTAGTTGTACCAAAATGGGAATGGGGACGTCGGATGCACGGGCACCGTTTACAACGGTGCCGGTGCATCCAAATTGCTGTGCTTGCGGGTGCCGCTCTGCCCACCAGGTCAGACCTTGGCAGGCTGACAGACACCGGTGAGCACAGCTTGTAGTATGGCGGTCCGGGAACTACAGTACTGGCATGCTTACCGATACCATAGTTCCCAGACCGCCATACTTATAATGAGGCCCATTATTTTCCTCTCTGCTCACAGTGTTCCTTCCCATAACCCTCACCCATGCCCATCTGCGGACATTCTCTTTCCATTCCTCAAGTCCTGCAACCTTGACAGCAAACCTAACCACCAAAATTCATGAAATCAGCTGCTGTTGGACTCCTATTATACATTAGAACAAACCAGGTGTAGAGAATTGGGTGAATGACGCCGTTACTGTTAGATTTGGAGAAATGCATGTACCACCGGAGGAGCCGGTAGGAGACGTATTTGGATATCTGCACTCCGTTTAATGATCTGTATGGATCATAGTAATGGCTTGTACAATAGGTGCTCTGTTGAGCTGATGTAAACTTAAGTTGTTGAAATTGCATCTAGGTGTGTTTGTGTTTATGTTACTATGTGTTAGTGAGTTTTGTTGTCTACTTTTCTTTTTGTCTGTCTTGTGTATTTTTGTTTGTATGGACATTTAGGGTGGGTATTGTTAGGGAGAATTCTCTGTTTAGGCTGAATTTCCTAACCTAGTGAGTCCCCCAGCAGCTTTGCTGGATTTTTGGGGTTTATTTTTTTCTCCTGCCAAGAGTGAGACTCTTTTTACCCTCACTCTTGGGCATGATTTGAGTGTGTTTCTTTGAATCTAGATATGTTTAATGGGCTATGGGGTCTTTTACTCCAAAGGGCTTCATGTGTTTTTGTGATGTGTGTCACACAGCACCTTCAGTGCAGTAACACAGGGGTGTCATAGTGACCCCCCAGTATAGACTCCATACCCTGGGACTGACTACTGTCTCCCAGGGCATGTAAAGTCACCATTGACTTTACTAGTCTTAAATTCTGAACAGAACCAGTACAAACCATCATATTGTGGACGTACTGGCTGGGGCAATTCAATTGCCCCAGGGTCTGTTAGTCAAGGGGGCACGTCTCTGTCCCCCCTGATGGAGTTTTGGCTGGTGGCAGTGGATACTACTTTTTATATTCAACCGCGAATATTTTCCTATGGGATTTCCCATTGTTTTAGGCTACTATCTTTATTTAATTATTTACGGTAGCCTCGAACATACCGCCGGTTTATTTAATTAATATTAATTCTCCGGTTGGTATTTTTTGCCAAAACTTGATTCTAAAATGGCGTTTGTGTTCTCTTCTGTAACTCTAACCCAAGTCGAGCCCTTTGTTCCACTTTTTGGCAGGCTTCTCCACAGAAGCCCTCCAAAGTGGTGCTACTCTGTCTGGGGTGCTTAGGAGGGCTGGAGGGGGATTTAGGCACCCTGGACTGAGTTGCCTAGGCAACTCAAGTCGCACTCCATCCTGAATGGCCCAAGTGGTGAGCCGGCCGGCTCACCACTTAGCATGTTTGAGTGACAGCTAGGCTGAGTGAATGGGGGTTTTCTGCATAAAAGCAGGGCTTTGGGGACTGGAACTTCAGAAGTCGCCACAGGACCTAAGAATCCGACGAGGTAGAAGCTGAACCGACCTGCCACGACGCCACCACCGGTGGAGCCCTGCTGGACCGTCTCACCACTTTTCCCAACGACAGAGGAGATCTCCCGCCGGAGAGTCTTCTTCCTTTGACTGGTGGGGATAACCAGTTTCACCGTCTTTTCACCTTCTTGACGTACCTCGTGGCCACCTTGCCTGTGCCAAGCACCCCGGCAACCGGGATACCACGTTTTACCACGACCGCGAACAAAGGTACCACCTTTAACCGGAAAACTCTGCGGCTGGTTTCTTCCCTGGTAGTGCAACGACCTTCATCTTTCCTCCAAGTCGAGATCTTCTCTTCCCTTGGACGGCGACGTGACTTGCACCCACTGCCAGGAACAACTGCCACCGCTGGAGGATCCTTCCCACTTAAGGTACCGTGTCCCGCCTGGCTTCCCTTGCTACCGACTGTAAGGGGTAGATTTAGCCCCCGGCTTTCGAACCTGGGTTAGCCTGGGACACCCTGGCTAAACTTTCCTAAGCCTCTCTAAACTCTTTTTTTGAACCCTCTGCAAGACTTTCTAAGCCTAGTGTAACTGTGTGATCTTGGGCGCATTTGTGCTCTGCTCTCTCTAAGAGTCGGGGGCAGCCTGTGGACTTTGGCTCACCAGTGACTTTTTGCTCTTCTGCCTTGCTAACAGTGTTCCTGAATCTTAGAGTGGGGTACCTTTCCATATTCTGTTTCTTTCCCTCCCTTTCTCACAAACTTATTGGAGTGCCATCTAGTTAAGCGCTCACCTCTGTATGAAAATAAGTGCTGTTTTACTGTGACTTATCTGATAAGGAAAAAGGGGTGTATATATTACAATAGTAACTGTGTTTAGAATATTTTACAACAAGAGTGCTGGAGTGTTTCAAACAGTGTGTTTTTAAATAAATAATTATATACTTTGATACCAAAGCTCAGGTCAGTGTTTGCTTGTATTATTGTGTCTGAGTGTCTATTGTGTATACTTTGCATACTGCCTAACTCTTCGTGAGAGAAGTCTGGCTGCTCAGCCACAGCTACCAGGTAAATCTGGGTGGTACAGACTGCTACCAAGTGAGTTTACTGCTAACACCTGTAGTCCTAAATCTTTTGCAGTGGTCCCAGAGGGAACTGCACAGGTTTCTGCCTAACAGGTATCTTTGGGGTATGATTACATTGCATCTTTGTTTCCTTTGTACTCGGCACTTATTGAAACACTTGTGTCTAGGCGTGTTATAAGTGCCATGCCATATCATATTGTTGTCTCTCATTTTTAGGGCAGGTTAAGTTAGATGCTTATCTGATGCTGTTCTATATAGGCCTGATATATTTTGTTACTCAATGATTTGTCTTTATTTGTATATTCCTGCCGAAAATATAGATAAAAAAACATTAGAAAATATGAACTTTCACAAATAATTACTCAACCAAATCTGCCAGCTTCGATCTAGTGTTCTGTTGTATTGGCTACTGTTCCCGCCTACTACTGGGACTCCCTCTCTATTCATTTTCCCCCCTTGACAAAATACTCAATTTTAGCCACACTCGCGCTCTCTCCCACCTCTTGTGGTCCCCCCTCCTGTGCTTATCGTCTCCATGCTGGCGAGTGTTCCATGCACAACTACATCATCTTCCCAATATCTGCTTCTAGTCTTCAAATCTTTACACAGGCTAGGCCCCCACCTTTGTCCCCACCTGTCATCTCTCGTCTCTCACTAGTTCCCCCGCTCTTTCCCTCCACATCACTCTCAAGCATTGTAGTTCATGTGCTCCCTTTTGGCTTCAATTCTTCTCTCTACTTTGCCCTTATAACTGGAACATACTACCACCTGATATCGACAATATCAGCATATCAACAACATTCACAACTTCAAAACCACAATTAAACACCATTTTGGCCTCCAGTAAAATACACCCTGCATCCCGCAGCTGATCTCCTCTCTCCATAACTTCCCATTTCCGGTCCTACTACCCTTCTCCCTGTAAATCTTCTTAAACATCCAGTTGTTAGTTTATCCCTGGTGTATGTCCTATGTCAACCCTCTTCAAGATCTAGTTATTCATGTTGGCATTTCTATGTAAGCCTTCTGGTATTGGGATTGGACGGGTAACTGGGTAGACCTTTGGCAAATGTTCCTGTTAGATGTATATAGTTTTTCAAGCTTTAAATAAATAATATTTTTATTTTTTACTGAGGTTTTATATAGCACCAACAGCACTGTTGCTGAGTGGTGAGTATGGTAGAAAGGTAGTGAAAACATACAAAGTATGCAACAGATGAATACTTTTGTATTTGAACAGCATAATGATGGTACAATAACTACAAACATGTCGAAGATCTGAATACAAGGTCAAACAACCAACAGAAGAATGAGTGGTTTCATGGCATGGTGGGTAGAAATATTTGCATAGCGCAACTATGGCCTTGGCAAATCACCCTGCTGCTGAACAGTCTCTGAAAAGTACCATTCCACTAGAAGATGAAATTGTTTAGTGGGATCAAGAACGTCTTCAATTTAAGTCTAAACTCCAGGTGATTCACAGTAATGCGGAAGCCTGGCAGCACTGAAATCCAGACTTTGGTTGCCTGTACCGAAAAGGAACAGTCGTTCCAGTTTGTAAATGTGAACGTTGGGACAATAAGCACACCCGCATCTGCTGATCTCTGCATTTTCAGGGGTTTCTTGTGCACAAAATGCTTGCACAGAAATCCAGAGGAATGATTGTAGTCGGATGTGTGCACCAGACAAAGGGGCCGGGCTCATTTTCTATAAAAACGTAATTTGACGCCAGGGAGCCGTTACGTTTACAATGCAAGAGGCTTCCCGTCGTGAAATTGTCATTATTTGCACTGCGGATTTGTGCAAGCGTGCAAGCGTGCACGCCGCCCTTTGCCCTTCACATTTGCACTCCTCAGTGCAAAGTGAGTAAATGCTGCTTGGCATGCTGGCATGCCAGACAGCGTTTAATTTGGTTTGTGAGCGCTGCTTGCCATGCTCTCATGGCGAGCGGCGCTCCCAATGAAATTAACCCCCGCACATACTTGCACATCTGGGAGGGTTTAATTTCAAATGGGAACACTTTTTACCATCTGTGCATGGTAAGCAGTGTTCCCAATTGAAATTAAGCCCTCCCCGACATCGAAGAATGTCGGGGAGAGTTTCATTTCAATTGTACACACGCACCCTGATATGCTCGACCGCATACAATGAATCCCTCTTGGGTCCTCCTGCTTTATGCTGGTCCATAAAGCAGGTGTACCTCACAAGGATCTCCAGCATCTGCGCCAGCATGAAAATCCATGGTGCTGCAGATGCTTGAGCGTTTGTATGGAGGACAGGAATGAGCAGCAGAAATGCAAGTTGCGTTCCGCCCCTATCCTCTCCCATACAAATGTTTGAAAATGAGCCATGGCATGAATAGAAGGTGTCAAAGCCTTACTGAATACTTTTACGCCTTCCAATCACGTTACGGATCAATTGCAAATGAGCTCCATTGAACTGGATAAGTCTTTCTACAGGCAACCAATGTAGCATTCTCAAGGCCAGGGAAATGTGGTCCTTACGGCTGCAGCATTTGAACTATTTTTAGCTTGTGCAGAGCAGTTATGGCAGGCCTAAGTAAACTGCATTGCATGAATCCTGGTCGCTCGAAACAAAGGCACAAAGGAGTTGCATTTTGTGCGGGAAAGTGAAATAATCCAGGAATCCTTTCCAGGTGCACAGGTGAAAAAAACAGGCAAAAGAGAATAGACCTATTTGAGATTTCAAGACAAACAAGGAATCTAACATATGAGTGTCAGTCCTCTGTAGTCTTCATTTGGTGCTTGGGAACCAGTTTGGCAAATCATCATATGGAACTTAGTTGCAGCCACTTGAAAAACATTAGTCTCTTAAGGTCAAGGGAAGGCCAGCAAGAAGAGTGATTTATTGAGTTCCCTTTTAAACCTAAAGTGGTTTATTTCACAACTGAAAGTCGCAAGCAGGTAGTTTCAGAGTGTAGGAACCACATCTGTGAAAGTTTTACCTCCTTGATTAAGCTTTTTGAATTTAGGAAGTAGAAGGAGATTTTCTGCTGCCAAACTCAGACAAACTCACAGAATCATTTTCATCAGTTTTCATTTAAAATTGTTTTAGAAAACAACAAGGTAAATTACTTTTGAAATGTTGCACAATCACAAGATTAGGAAATCCAAATAATAAAGAAGCCATAAAATCACTTATTGGTTTCAGTTGTTTGGCTAAAACACCTTAATTTATGTGCGTCCTTAAACATCAATGCAGTAGAAAAACGGTTTCATAATGATGCTTTATTTCATAGAGAGAAATGAAGGGGAGAATCGAAACCCTATACATGTGTCTATTTGAATCCTATTCCCTAAACATCCATTTTTCACGACTATGTATATGTGACATTAGTACCTGGAGCAGATTTTTTTCCCGCTCACAAACGAATCGATTGGATCGTTTGCATGCCTTACCTGACGGTAAGCCCTTTCACGCATTTGCGTGACCCTCGAGCCGCTTACTTTTTTTTCGGGACACCATCGAAGGGGAGAAAGGACTACACGTAGCCCCTTCTCCCTCTTCCATGGCGCCAATTTTTTTGTTCACTTATTTTTCAATGTACTTCAATGGCCGCCATGGAAAGGGAGAAGCGTAGTCCCTTCTCCCCTCCCATGGTACCATTTACTTTATTTACTATGGCCACCACCGAAAGAGAACACGGACTACGTTTTCCTGTCTGTGGTGGCCATTTTCTTTCCTTTTCCTTTCCAGCTACAAAACACAACACGTCTCGCAGCCAAAAAAATACCAATATTAGTACCCCCATCTAACGGGCCAGGGTACTAATAGCAATAAGCCCCTCGACTGAAGGCGATTACTGCATAATGCTTGCCCTGCTCAGGCCTGTGACTATTGGTCCCGGGGTCATTACCTTATGCGCTAATGGCCTGCAGTCTCGGGACTTATTGCCTTAGTAAAAGCTTACTGAAATCATAGATCGAGACAGGGCATGGCCAGTGCATTTACCAAGGAAGTTCATAAAATTCCACTTGTCAGGGAATTATATCTCCTGCACCCTATTCAATTCCATGGGCATCTATCTTAAATATTCTTTTAGGGTATACGTTCACTTACTTTCAAAGCTTATTTTGTTGACATAGAACAGCAGAACTCTGCGAAGGTCGGTCACTCCAATGGCTGCATATGGCAGATCTCTTCTTATGGCCTGGATATCAGCAATGGTTTCCAGATTTTTCTAGGAACCAACTCAAGTATACAACTCTTGCTTTGAAGGGTTGTATTTTCTTCTGCTGACTTCCTGGTTTGGATAGGTCCATCCAGGAATGACTTTTGGCTTGCTCTTCCAGGACTGTTCCCTTATCTCTTCTGTTGGAATCGGTCTGTCTCCTTATGGCAGTGGTCTTCAAACCTTTTTATGCTGAGCCCCCCTTGAGTACAAATATGCTTCCCACCCCCACATGCCATAAATGCTTATATTTTCTATGAAATGCTTATATTTTCTATTAAAAACAGTCAAAATAATCCCGTTTTAAAGAGCTTTGCACTCCCCCCTGTGCATCCTTCTGGTCTCCCTAGGGGGCCCGCCCACACAGTTTGAAGACACTATCCTTATGGTATGGATGTCCGTGATTTATTAGAAAATATTTTACCTAATGGAGAAGTGATTGAATTTATTAAACTGAAAAAAGAAATTAACTTTGTACTTTTTCTACTTTTCTTTTTATAATGCGAGGGAGACCCACTGCAGCTCCCCCCCACCACCCCTCTCTACCCTAACCTATACCCTTACCCCACAAACCACCTGTTATGCACTATACATATACCACTTTACCTACCATTTTCGGTGAAACAAATTCAGTCACTTCTCCTTAGGTAAAATCAGATTCGAACAAATATACAGAAACGTTATGGTATGCCTAGCGTTCTTTTTAGATTGCGTTTCCCTCTTTAACACCATGGCATTTTGTGTTGGTTGTATTAAGTTTTACAAAAACCGATAAACAAATATAAAAAAAATTAAACAAAACAAGACCGATACCACTCTGTCATGAGTAATCACTCAGTGATGTGAGCATCCCCTATTAACTGTCTAATTAAAAGGATTGCTTAGCTTGTATGAAAAATTAAAAAGCACACCCATAACATCTGATTTTCTAGGGGTGTGAGAATCATTTGGGTTAGGGGTATTCATCTCAGATTTCTGCCTCACCTTTTGTGTCCACTTTCTCCTTCCTCACAGTAAAATGACATCAAAGAATTATGAAGTTACTAAATATGCATTTCTGAAACTTCACAGATTTAACAATTAAAGCAGTGACATTTTTAAAATGAGTTATTTTCTGTCATCGGGTAGGGGAAACAAAAAATAGGTTACCAAACTGCTTCTCATACATTAAAATATGGATGAATTGAGATAAGACTAACATATTTGAAAAACCTTGTTTTGCAGATGCCGGGCATATGTTTGCATTTTCTCTGGCCACAAGTGTTGAAAAGATATGCTTATGGTTATTAAAACTTTATCTGGATACATAATCCGACAAAGTTCAAATACATAACCTAACAAGAAATTGGGTTCCTTTTTATGGGCCCCAAAGTTAGAATGGTCTCTGGGTTTCTCCACATCTCTTTTATTCATACTGGAGAACAGGGGAGTTGCTAGGTCTGGAAAAGACCCGGGGCTAGGCTGATGTCAGAACTGTTGGGACTGGGGGCTAGCTAATCTTTTGGCTGTAGCTCCTGAGATTCTATCCGGGGCTACAACCAAAAGATCAGGGGCTATAGCCCCCTTAGCCCCCCCCTAGCAACGCCCCTGCTGGAGAAGGGTTCTACTCCCCTCTTGACAAAGTCGGGCTACTGCCCTTGTCAAGCACCTCAACTCTTTCCACACAGTCGTTTTCCTGTATCTGACCTCTGGCTTACATAGTCCCCACACTAGTGGTCTTCAAACTGTGGGGCTGGACCCCCTATGGGGGACTGAAGGAGGTTCAGGGTGGGCCCTAAACTCTTTGAAAGGGGAGTATGGTGTCTGCTTTCAACAGGACATATAAGCAGATATGGATATGGGGGGGGGGCCCAGAAACAATATTTGTTCTCAAGGAGGTGGCTCGGGAACAATAGATTTACTCAAGGGGAGGAGGGATCAGCACAAAACTGTTTGAATACCACTGCCCCACACCCTTGCAAACCCATTTTAGCCCCATGAACCACTCTCAGAAAATTGGTCGAAGTTTGAGAAATCTGTCCCCAATAGGACCTCCTCTGGGAGTCTGGGCATCAGTACCTGGACTTCATGATCAAACACCTGTAGTGTTAGGATAGCTTGAGGATAGAGGTTGAGGTCTGCATGAATGCAAACAATCTGGGCTGGACTTCCATGGGTCAGTTCTTCCCTAGTGAGCAGGTCAGACTGCATAGCCATCCTCCTGCTTCCAAAGTTCAGTAGGTCCCTTGCTGGAATCCCTTGGAGCTCCACTGGTTAGTTTCTCCCATGGTACATCCTGCCTAAGCTCCTAGTTCCATCCCTTTGTCCTCTTTAGTGAACAAGTCTGCAATATATTCAGGATCTCACTCCTTTTGTAACCACTGGACCTGCTCTTCTGTCCCCACATTTGCAGTTTTGGTTGTATATAGGAGACCAAGCTCCATGAGTTCTTCCTTGGTTTTTCAAGGCAGAATATAGCTAAGTGTTGAGGTTTCCCACATGCGTAACATCCTATTGCTTCAGGCCTAGGGGGAGGTCCTGGTTTCTTTCCTTTACTTAAATTAGGAGTTCTGAGTTTGCTTCTGGTGGGAATCGGGATACTCAAACTTGGTCTGCGGATACTTACACTCTCGCCTCTCCCTCGCCCCATTGGCTGAAAGTCGGGTGGCTTTTTATGTCCCCGACTGGCCTCCCGAGCATTCATGTCTTGCTGATGGGCATTTGTGGTCTGTATTGACTCCTCCATGTAGTTGCCAGATCACTTTTTGCAGATATGGGGTTAATGAGTCAATTAACTGCTCCAGTACCAACATATCCTTTACTTCTTCGTATGATTTGTTTGACAGTGTCAGAGTTCCTGAAGCTTCCACAAAGATAATGTAGGTTTTTCTCCCAGTACCACTGACAGAACAATTTAATACAAATCTCTGGCTAGAGGAATTTGGCAGACAGAAAGAAATCAGGAACCAGCAACCAGGAACACAGTCCCACTAAAGATCCTCAAGATTTAAAGCAAAAGAAGCAGAATGCACTCACCCGGAATCCCCATACTAATTTGAGCCCACTTCTGATGCTAGAGCCAGTAGATTATTGCTGTAGTATGTTGTAGAAAGTATGATGAATCTGAGGATGCTGTCCCTCCCCCCCCCAGGGGGAGACCTTTCCATGGAGCCAGAGCTGCGCATCCACAGTACAATAGTTCCCCTGGGGGTGGTGAACCGGGGATGGATCACATGGGAGAGGAAGCCCCCTATGGGATTATGGAAGACCCTTCCCAGAGAATGTGATATACCTCTGCTTCGTTAGACCCACCCTCTTTTGCCAAGCCAAACTATCCTTCTCTGTTCCCAACCAGTGCTAATGTCCTTTGTTGCAAGGCCAACCAATCTAGTGTGTTAGACCTGACTAGCAGCCCTGAAAATACAAACGGCTTGTCATGTAACTCCAAAACAAGTACTGTGAAGAGGAAGATGACAAGGAGTATGAAGATCACTGCAGAGTACCAGCGTGAACAGTCTAGTCTCTCACAGTATTTGATTGTTCAAAGGAAATTCAAAGTATTAGAGAGAAACAAACATGGAGAGAGCCATCCTCTGATGAGGAAACCCAGGAGATACCGATCCAGCAGTTGACTGCAACAGGAGACGCCATGCACAGAGGTGAACTGGGTCACAAAGGTAGTCCAGGAAGAAGGAGCTACTTTGCAGGCTGTTCGAACAAACCTCCGGGTGTCCCAAAGTCTGGCAACCCCTGGAAAGCAAAGGCGTAGCCCGAGAAGGGAGCAGAAACTGGTGGGGCAACCGCAGACAAGAAGGGAAAACCGAAGGCGGCTGGAGACGGAAGGTCCAGCCCGACGAAGAAGAATTGACAGGCGGAGACACTGCCGATAAGAGTGAATACCCGAACGCTGCTAGAGCCTCAGAGTGAAGCCCCGCTGAATGGAAGTGGAAAACCACATAAACAGGTACGCAGGTAGGCCAAGAGGTGCTGGAGGTCTGGGAGCAATCGGGGAACAACTGTAGAACAGAGAATAAGAGGGTCTGGGACTCTGAGAGAAACAGAGACAGTAAAGAAGGAAGCATATGCTTAGCAGGAGAGTATACCAAGCGATTGCAACCGGGCATTGCAAGTCTGGGACCCAAACCCACATAAGAACTAGAGAGGGTCTGGGACTCTGAGAGAAACAGAGAAATTCTAAAAGAAAGCATATGCTTGGCAGGAGAGTAAACCAAGTTATTGCGACCACACATTGCGACTTTGGGACCCGCACCCACATGAGACCCTGAGAATAAGACAGTCTGGAACCCTGAAAGCAAAAGAGACAGATCAGAAGAAAATATACGTTTGGCAGTATAGTACACCAAACTGGTATAATGCAGTATTGCGGGTCTGGGTCTTGCAACCATATGAAGACCTAATAATACAGTGAAGTTCATTCAAGAAGATATGGGGTCTGGGAACCAAGGAGATAAGAAAGGGAAAAGAAACCACATAAGGAGGAGACAAGCTCATAAAGTGGAACCAGAAGGAATCCAGGGGAAAGGAGCTAACCCCTAATCCTTGGAGTAATACATTTTGAAAAATGTCTTTTGTCGTTTTGGCCACCCAAGAAATTGGGAACTTTTCTGTTGGCATGAACGGCCATTACCACTTTAGTTATGAAAAGAATACCCTTGCACATTAGATTTATGTTATTAATGTTAGGGTCAGAAGTAGGGTTTTTGTGACACGACAGTGACTGTTTGATATCCTGACGTTTTCCTTAGATTTCTTTGAGGCAGAGAAACCCCTCTTAGCTTTAGGGACAGAGTTGCCATTTTCCCAACTCTTTTACTTGTTAATAAAAGTTCATAACCAAAACTATGCCACCTTTGTGTCCGAGCCTTACTTCTGCACTCTTACAAAAGATATGGTCCATAAGTCAGGAAAATCCACCCAAATGATCCCCACGCTGGTGCACATACCGTTGCAAATAGTCCAGGGAAAAACAGCTTGCAGGGACCTAACCCGACAGCACGAGGATGCCTTAAATAATCAGTAGGGTATATCTGGCTCTGTGATGGTCACTGTTGTACAGGTGGAACAAAGTAACAAACAAAAAAACACACCTGATTCCCAGCAAAATTGCTACCAAACAAAACAGCGCAAAATAAAAATAAGACTTCAGTTCAGTCCAATAAAAAATACAAAGTGGCCAAAACTCCAGGTTAACCCATAGGAAGGCAATAATTCAACAGAAGAGTACCGCACGAAAAAAAAGCTAAGGACTGATGAAAATCAGCAAAGAAGGGAGAAGAGGAATATTAAAAATTCAACAAGCAGGGATCCTAAGCAGAGCAAGTGCTGCGGAAAACAGAACAAGAAGCTAATCGTTACAGGATGTACCTGTTTTGAGAAGCCCAGTATGGAATCTGTGAGAGGAAATTATTTCTGGGCAACCACTGCCGAAACCACGCCATTGGCTCGACATCAGATTGCGGTGCTGATGTCAAGCGTTTCAGCCGTGCGTCAAGAAGTGTGCTTTCGTAAAGCAAAAGCGTATCTCATTTGCCAATGCAACTACCAACGCCAATGCCAGGAGGCAGAGAGGGGACAACGAAGAATGTTTCAAAATGGTAGGTGCCGAACACAGCATTGGTGAACCCTAATAGAAAACCACTTATTGAGTAGATCGCTGACACTGTTTGATAGTTGTCTAGGTGTTTCTCCTTGGCATAGGGATAGATTCTGGGGGCAAAACTAGTAATGTTCTCGGTTTTGACCTAACCTTTCCAGGATTTCTCTTTTCAGATCGTAGTAATGGGTTCTCCCATCTGGATCTAGGGCTTGGAAGGCTTGTTGGGCCTCTCCGTTTTAAAATGTGGTGATGTATTTGGTCCAATATTTACAATGCCACCCTGCCTTCTCAGTTACCCTTTCAAAGTTAATGAAAAAAGCAAAGGGTCCTCCCTGGTTACAAGCTTTTGGAGGATATTTGGGGGTACTGCCAGTTAGTCTCGCCTTGCGCCATCGCTCCCTGCAAGGCAGACAGCATTCCTTGCTGTTGATGGATGTTTAGTTGTTTCTCAACCACGGTCTGTAGTAAATCCTCAATTTTTGGGGGGATCTGTCCCTTGATTGACTGGTTTTCCCAGAGTGACAGGAGGGAGAGTCGTTATTTCTTCTTCATCTTCTTCATCTGAGTTATTGGGTTCCCTCCACTGCTGGAAGGGACTGTGTCAGGGAAGATCTGGTAAACCACTCCTACCAGCGTGGGCCCTTCTACACCAACTGGTCTTTTACTCAGGCCTCCTGTTTTCGTTCCACCAGGCTTTAGGCTGTGCCCCTCCACCAGGATGAGTTGTTCTTCCTACTGGGTGATCTGTCCTCCTGTCTCGACCTCAGAGTCCTCCACTTCTCTGGACACTGGATCCAGAGTTACTCATTCAAATTCTACTCTGATCTCCCAAATCTCTCAATCCCAAGATTCTGTATGCGTGGTTACCTGAGAATCTATGGTGTCTGATGATTCTTCTGTGTTCCCTTGGGGTCTAGGAATCCCACAACTGACCCCACATGTCACAGATGGCACAGAAACAAACTCTGAGTCTTTGAGACACTTTATGAGTTGTATTTGCATTTTCGTGGCCCCTGGGGCCATCCCTTTCTTTCTCGTCTACCGTGGGATTGTCTCCTTACCCCAGAAGTCCATAACCCCCACTTAGTGCATAGTGGTAATCCCTGCTATCTAAGAGCTTACTTTAACTACTGGACTTCCCAGTTTTCCCTTTTCTAACCAAATGTTAGTGTTCTAATGGGAGTTTGGTTAGTGCATTTGACTACTTGCTCTATGGTTTTGAGGCTAGGCTACTTCAGTCACACCCACTTACCACTTCTCCTCTACACTTATTATACTCTATTCCAGCTTCCTCTTCCCACCAGTCTTCTGTCCCTCCGATATTTCACTCTTCCTACCTTCACCTCCACACTTTGATGCTACCAATCCTCACACTCCACCTCACTACTTCTCCCTCCCTGTTACTACTCTCCTCCTTCCACAGGTTCTCTCCTCCCACTAGTAGACTACTCCTCCCACTACTTCTCTCCTTCTCCCACTACTACTCTCCTACTCCAAATACTACTACTACTCAAACACCCTCCTTTAATACAGTAAATTTCACCTCACAATCACTCCTTACATTAGCTACTTCAAACATTCGCCACACAAATAGGCACACTCAGACTGCAAAACCAGTCCACTCCAAAGACAATCCTTCACCTTCTCCAACAATCTGCTCCAGGAGCTGCTGCTTCTTCCTTCCTCCTTCTGGTCCCTTGTTTTTCCTCCATCTCTACTGTTGACCTCACCCAAATAACCCACACTTCCACGTAGCGGCCGTGAAAGTTCAGAGTCCCAGTTTGTGGTTCAGGCTTCGTCCACAGGGAACTTTATGGTATGTTCAGGGTAAGAGGTCTCTTTTTGTCTCTGGTGGTCTAGGGGGGGTGGGTCTGCATTTGGCAGTGTGGGTTTGCGGGTCGCTCAGGCTGGTTCAGAAGGTGGGGTTCTTTGCTGTTCGGGTGCACGGCAGTAGCAGTGCTCTCTCTCGCCGGAGCCAGCTTACTGCCACACTCAGGTCTCTGCAGGGTTTTGGCAGCTCTCCTGCATCACTCTTTGACAGTTAGAGCATGAAGTGCTGAAGTTGGTTCTTTTTTGGGGAATTCTGTGTTCTACTTGATGCTTATGTTGGTGTTTTCGACCAATAAATAGAACCAACTGTGTTTAGATGTTAGGCTGGAGACAAGGGTCTACAAAGAAACATCCTGGAGCAGGGGGTGGGCTTTTTCAATGACCCCCAAAGTTAGAAAGGGCTCTGGATTGGTCCACCTCTCTCTTATCCATACTGCAGCAGGGCTCTCATCCCCTCCTGATAAGGCCATAGTACTGGCCTTGTCACAGCCATTCCTGCCAGGACTGGTTCGAAAATGTGGGAGGCCCTATGTGGCAAACGACGCCCCTTATTTGCATTTCTACTAACATTGCTGGGTGGCACACTAGCAAATTACATGTCAGGGAGTAACACTCTCTGATGCTGTAGTGCATCATGGACGTTATGCTTCAAGAATTCAAAAGCAATAGACAAATAACTTTGTGGTGCTATTATGATTGATCATTATTATTATAAATGGAGGAACACTTAAGCATGTTAAAACTAAAATTCTGGCTTTTCTGAAAGGCATACACTATAAATTGATGAATCACATTTTTGGCAGACACGCTCAGCATGGGAAAGCTGTCCCAAGGCCACACACTTTAATTAAGTTGTGGAGCTTGGATTCGAGTTCATTCTGCCATTCATGCCGTTGGCCGGCCATACACCATTTCAGCGGTGCTCAGTAAAAATATATAATAAACTAAACCGAGAAATGGATAAATCCTTTTGGAAATACATTAAGCAAGCAGATGCATGGCTGTAGCTTTAGTGGACGTATACACGTAACATATTAAAAATAAATAAATTAGATGCTTTAAAAAGAGTATGAAGGGTCATTTTGTGGCTCTGTTTTGTTATCTTGAGAAAAGACACAGATTTCAGTAGCCAGTGGGGAATCTCAGATGCATAAATTAGCTTTTATCACCCAAACATTAACAATACATTAGGGGGATTTACTGTGATTCACAACTGCCAAAGATCTACCCTTTGAAATGGGCAGAAATGTACGAGTCCCTAATGCAAGGAGATCGGTGAGCGGTTTTGGCCCTCATTACGAATTTACTGGTATCCTGGTTGTATTTCCACCAGGATGCCAGCAAACGGTTATATTGTTACCAGTCCGGCAGCATTACCACTGGATTGTGAATATCGGTGATTGTTGTTAATCCCCATTCCATGGAGTCCCACTGGACTCCATGGAGGGCGGTTCACCGGTATTACCGGCACCAATAACACCGGTGCCGGTAATACCAGCGATTCTTGCCGGTAAATTGCCGGAATTACCTCCAGCTTTGAGCTTTGAGCTGGAGGTTTAGGAGGTGAGTACTGAAAAGAGGAAGACTAAGATAAGTAATTAGGGCATTTTCTTCTCTCCTGCAGTCCTTGACCCATGCCCAACCTTGTGATTTATTACAATGCTGTAATTATGAAATTCAACTTGAAACTAAAGAAAGCACATCTTTACCAAAGTCCACTGGGCCTCATTACGAGGTGGGCGCAAAGGGATAGCGGGCACCGTTAAGTACATCAGTGCTGGTAATCCCTTTGCGCCCTATTCCGAGGTCCCTTAGCGGGTTCCGCAATGGGCGCCACCAGGCGCCCTTAGCGGGACCCGCTAAGGGACCAGAGAGCTAATAACCGTACCACAAATTGCGCTACCGTTATTAGCTACTTCCCCATTCCCATTGAGCCCTATGGGGGCTCAAATGGGAATGGAAATGGATTTTTCAATGGGGACTTACCGGTCCCTCCAGGGTCGGAATGGACCGGTAGGTCCCCATTGAACCAGGTCAGACCCGGACCCGGTATGGGAGGTAGTCATGACGCAAATAGCGCCATGACTACCTCCATACTCGGAATGAGGCCCACTGACTCTAATCCACCTACCATACATTTATAGTGCTTGATAAAAGTGCTCGGAGTGCCCAAATCACAGTTGCATATGTCCTCTACTGATGTGCCCCTACAGTCTGCACAACAGGCTACTATGCCCCTGCTCAATCGATCCCACACTGAGACGGAAATGGGGACTCCCTGAGGTTTCATTAGCAGCTGATGTTACCAACCTGTTACACCTGCTCAGGATGGAGTAGGAAGGTTTTGTGATACGTTTAGATGTGCCAAAGAGGTTAAATAGGGATTGGGATTGACCAGATGGTTCTGTGCATTGCAAGTAAATTGTGAGGCTGCAGGCAACATCCAACATATTCCTTATGGCAGTTTTTGCCAGGGAAGTAAACCCAGTGGGCCAGTTCAAAGAAGAAGTGAAACCAGGGGCTGGAAACCAGAGCAAGAAAGAGATACAAGTCATCTTCCTCGTGGCAGTACTTGGCAGACAGGCACGCCAAGTGGGCTAGTTCAAAGAAGAGGAGAAACCAGGGTCTGGAACACAGAGCAAGAAAGAGATACAAGTCATCTTCCTCGTGGCAGTACTTGCCAGAGAGGTACGTCAAGTGGGCCAGTTCAAAGAAGAGGAGAAACCAGGGTCTGGAACACAGAGCAAGAAAGAGATACAAGTCATCTTCCTCGTGGCAGTACTTGCCAGAGAGGTACGTCAAGTGGGCCAGTTCAAAGAAGAGGAGAAAACAGGGTCTGGAACACAGAGCAAGAAAGTGATATGAGTCATCTTCCTTGTGGCAGTACTTGGCAGGGAAGAGAACCAAGTGGGCCAATTCCGAGAAGAGGTGAATCCAGAATTGGGTGTTGTAGGCGTGAAGCCTAATAAAAAGAAGACATGGGGAAGTGAGTCCTTCCCTCTGGTTGTAATGAATTGAGAACACGATACTAGGAGAAGGGAGTCATTCTCCTGGTAACTCAGACCAGCAGTAAGTTCCATAATGGTTGGGGGAAGGGAGCCATTCCCCCAGGCTATCTGAAACCGGACATCAAGATAAGGGAGGCATTCTCCTGGTCCAACAAGAAGAAGAGCAAAAGCATTGCTTGGATCTCTATCAGGGGAATGGAGCCATTCATCCTGTTAACATTTGAGAAAGTATTGCTGGGAACTTTTTCATCAGGGGAAGGGACCTTCCCCTGACAACATGTAAGATGCAAACCTGTTATAAGACTTCAAAACTGTTTCAACAAGCTAGAAAACATAACCCAGGAGAAGGGAGTCATTCTTCCGGGACCAGAACAATACTGTCTTATTCTTTAGATTTTAGTGTAAAGGACAGAAGTAGGTTTTTCTTGACACAGGACGGTGCACACTTTTTAGTTGACAAACATCCTGACAGTCACATTATCTCTTTAGTTGAGGCAGGGAACCCCCCTCTTAGGAATAGTGATAGATAGGTGTTCTTTCATTCTTTCTTATTTGATAATAAATGGCTTTAGCCCAAAACATGCCACCTTTGTGTCAGCCTCCTGCTTCTGCACCTGTACACAAGTCAGAAAAGGGTGGATCATTAATGATGTGACTCCTTTGTCCTGGCACGACCACGAGGAATTATGCCAGTGCCGTTAATACACTTGTATAGATACTCGTTTCCTGGCCTCCTGTATGCATAGTGCCACTCCCTTTGAGCAGCCCAACCAACTTCATGTTCCCTATTCCTTCAGCCTCCAAGCCACAAACTAACAGGGAGAACCACTGATGCTCTAACAAGACCAGGACAATTTTGGGGCATTCCCCCTGATCCCTATGTATCTTATGATAACACTGTTGGGAATAGGGGAATAGGGAGAACCGCATATAGTAGGGCAACCTGTGGCTATGGGAATGACAGGGTGTCCCATTTCCAAGCACTGGATGTAGGATACAAACCTTGCGAGTAAGACATCTGTTTCAGATCCAAATTGTTTCCGCCCATAGAGACCCAAAGTTGAGACAGATCTGTAGGAATAGGCTTGGGTGAATAGTGTACTGAGCTGCCATGTTTAAATAATGACTCACCTGTCCTGCTTGCACAATCTCCTACCCCATGTACATGATTTTGCAGTTTTATGACGATTTCTTCATTAATTCCTCAATTTGTGAGCTCAACAGTTTGCCCCTGCAAATGGAAGGTGTAACAGGAGATTCTCCAGCGTGGCATTCAGCTTCGATGGATGCATCCACATCTGACGTCTTGCACCGATGGGCAATGTAAGCAGCGTAGGCCTGAGTTTGAGTGTAGGATTTCCAGGGGAAAACAGATGTTTGTGTTATGAGGTTTCAGGCCAAGGTTGAAGATCCATGTGATCACTGTACATCTTTTACTGCGCATCAGCAAAATATCGAGTTGTTTGTTTTATTATTCCCCATTTCACTGCATACGTATGCGGGGGGTTTTCTCCCAGAGCCCCATCCATACACCCAACATTTATTATTAACTTCACCCAGCCTACCACATATATATACAGTGATATGGGTTGGGTGATCAGATTTAAAAAGTAAAAACAGGGACACGACCACTAATATACATGTAGGACTAACTCTTGAAAGTGGCTGTCAAGGCACTACTCTTCAGTAGTGTTTGGTGGAGAAGGGGGTTTAAGTGTTACTGTTCAAAGAAACACATGTTATAATTCATTGATCACAAACTAACACTATCCTAAGTTGTAAAATGCAGCATGTCTTCTCTGCGAGATTGTGCATTCCCGCCTGGCAGCTATGAAGACCTGCTACCAAAAACCGGGACCACTGCTGTTTCCAATGGGAACTTAATCTTTAGAAAGGGGAACAGAGCACCAAATACTGGGACAGTACCGGCAGAACCGGGACACCTGGTCACCCTAGATATGGGGCTTAAAAATGGTGACAGTTTGGAATGCGCAGTAATGGTGTGCGCAGGAGAGGAGTGATGCTAAGGTTTCAGGCCAAGGAATCCACTTTGATAACAGGTGGGAGGTTGGAGGCACAATCTGTTAGAGGAGGACTCTTGACTATGAAGTGGAAGAGGACCTGTTTCTCCTCTTTCCTCCATTCTTTAAGGAGGAGCTTCCTGGTTTCTTTATGCATAGGCAGACCTGCAGGATCTGTAAGCTCCTAGTGTCCATCGTCTCCTGCAGGGATTTGGCTGGCCAAGTGCAGAACCTCCTTGAAGTGCTGCAGAGTCTCTCACACTTGCTCTCCTAGAGGTAACAGCCCATCGGCTTGTGTTGGGTATCACCTACATGTAGCTATATAGAGGATTGGCCACGGCCAGAGCCCTTGCTCCCTATCTGAATTTCACAGCCACAGATGGAGCTATCATTTATTGTAGGCACCCTTCATCCACCAGAATTGCTGCTGGAGCAGCATTTGCTAATCTTATGGCAATGCTACTGGTTAATCCATAAAAGTAGGCAAATACTCCCAACAAATACAAATTAGGGAGGATAAATACTCCGGACTAAAAATAAGAAAATCGGAAAGAAGCACATGGGAGCCCGTCCCATGCTTCCACCCACGCAGCTCCTAAAATCTGGTCAGATCGGTAGTACACGTAATGTCGCCACTGGAAGAAGCTCTACTATTATTACCGCTTGGTCTGAAGAGGTAAAAATGTACATTATAACGTGCGTGAAAACTTGATGCAAAGAAATCTATATTATAACACCATTTCTGTTTTAGAGTTAAAACATATTTTTATTCACTTATGAAGTATTTCCATTGGGAATGGGACTTACTTTTTTTATCCCTCAAAAACATTCTACTCCTAACTTTGAAAAATAGGGAGTAAAATACTCCCACCTCAAAATCTTATCTGGAGCTCTGATCCTATTACAGTCACTTCTGCATGCTTTTTTTCTGAGCACATTCTCATTACAAGTATGGCGGTTTGGAGAACAATTGGCAGTAACGGAATTACCGCCACTTTTTCCCACACTGCCATGCTATGAGTATGGCCCTGGAGTGGGGGATTTCCCTCCAGCATGATGCTGGAGGGAAATCCTCCCACTATCTGGCCAGAAAAACGTCAAAATCACCAGAATTACCGCAGCAATAATTCCACCGGCGGTAATTCCACCAAAAAAGCCCCATAGAGTCCAATGGACTTTGGAAAAAAAATGGGAATTTACTCTGCCAACGCCACTTGTAATCCTCCGGTAATTCCACTTGACCAAGTAAATGTTAATGTTAAAGGTATTTGTACCGCGCAACGTCACCAACGGAATTGGTTCCCAGGCGCTCAGGTGGATCTGCAAACAAGAAGGTGGGGTGGAGGGTGGCTAGTCAGGTGGAGAGGGAGTAGGGAAGTGAGACAGTGGTGTCCTGTTGGCAGCTTCAGTTCGGTTTTCACTCTGCTCCTAGCTTGGGTGTGAATATCGGATCGATGTGAGACCTTGTGTGCTGTTGGTGTGTCTTATGTGTTGATTGTTTGTTGTTGCAATGTGGTGAAGTGCTTGCAGTTTGCTGTGCGAGAGGGTGGTTGTGTGGATTTTTGGGTGAGATAAGTATGCAGAACTTAAGCTATTGGGTTAGTGGGTTATTTACAATCTCTGGTTCCCTTCCTGTCTATTCCCTATCAGTGATCCATTATTGCCTGTGTTTACTTTGCAGGCCAAGATATTATTGACATATCCTCCTTCCCCTTCCATCCTGTTCTCTCCCTCCCTGCTTGTTCTGTGGTAAGATTCTATCTTTCTATCTTTCAATTACCTATGTTTACTTTGCAGGCCAAGATATTGGTTTTTGGGTGAGATAAGTATGCAGAAGATTGAGCTATTGGGTTAGTGGGTTATTTACAATCTCTGGTTCCCTTCCTGTCTATTCCTTGGCGGTGATCTATTGCTGCATGTGTTTACTTTGCAGGCCACAATATTATTGACATATCATCCTTCCCCTTCCATCTTGATCTCTCGCTGCTTGTTCTTTGGTATGATTCTAGCTTTCTATCTTTCAAAGGCCTGTGTATGCAAGTGGCGGTAAGGGTAATTCCACCGGGTGGTATTCTGGCACATTTACCGCTGGGATACCGCACAACTCGTAATGAGGCCCTTAGTGCCTGGGGCTTGCAGCACGTCAGCTTGCATGGTTGTCAGCTTGGCTAATTATTGCAAACTGACCTTTGACAATGTTGTCATGGAGACTTCTTGAACTCTCATGAGAACTGCCATTTTATAACCCGGATAACTCAGAGTAATATATTATGCTCATAATGGAGTAACAGTGTGGTACGTGCCCAAGCACCCGCAGCATGTGTTGCTGGCCTCACTTGTCTATCTCTCAGTCCGTGTCTATCAGATACTATGCCCACAAAACCTGTCCATCAGTGTCACCTGGTGCGTAATTGAATGGGTGTCGTGTTGCTGGGGTTTTGGGGCACCTGAGATCCTTGTGTAGGTACCTCCTGGAATTGGCCTCAGACCTATCGACAAGTCTCGGACTGCCCATATTATCTACAGACCGTAGCTGAAGGTTAACAGTGTTTTAACCCTGAAGTGCTATACATTAGCTAGGTGCAACAGGAAACATTATGTATATATTCAGTGGACTACCCAGCATTATGCACTCCTTCCTTAAAGTGACAACGTACTAACAGTGCCAACCGTAATCAGAGTTAAGAATGAAAGTATTTATTGGTTGTAGCTGGAAAGAGTCTGCAGCAGAGACCAACAAAAAAAAAAAAACACGAGTAGTGTATGGATAAATGGAGGGCCATAGGCCCAGGAAGGGAGGGAACAAAAATGTTACTAGAGACAGAAGATAGACTGGGCCATATTTTGTTTAGTCTATCTTCTATTAGAGGAAATGGTAGTAGATGGGGTTGAGCAATTCTAAAGGCGATCTATCACACAAGGAAGGGCTGTGATGAGGAAGATGGACGAGAAGGTGATGCTCCTCTGCGTGTTAGTGGTGAGTAAAAAATCACGTGTGTGAAAACAGAATAATGAGAATTGCGAGTATACGCTTGGGTGATGGCATCATGTGTAAAAGCGTTTCCAATGTGTTTCTAAAAGTTGCTGAAAAGTTCAAGGGTGTTTCCAGTGATACTAGGCTGTGAATGAAACTTCCTAAATTGTTGTGGCTAGTAATATGATTCTCTGTGCCAGCATGCCAGTGGTGCTGCGTAGATATGCCAGAATACGCACAAATATCTGTGTACCAGGCTGCCAATCTGCCATTGGTGCTTCTCAGTCATAACATGGTGTTTTCAAATAGGTGAGTGTTCATTCCAGCCCAGCTTTCACAGTCTCATGCTAATGTAATATTGCTCTGCCTGCATAATTTGCCATGTCCGTTTCTCGTTTTCTTCAGAACATCGCCAGGCCTGTTTTAACATCACTGTAGTATTGTTAGCATTACCTTGTCGGTTACACATTTCCTTCCAGAAAGGTACATTTCTCCTCACAATGCCATTCCATTTTGACAGCTATTCCGTTAAAAACGTGTTGTCAGCCAAGTTGTTGCATTGTTCCCATAAAGTTGCCAAACAAGATTAAAAATACCCCAACAAATTGCCACTCCAGTTTCCATACTGCCATCTCAGTTCACATTTAACCTCATTCTTTCAGGCCAGTTTCAGTAATATCCCTATCAAATGTCCATACCAGTTTTCAAATTGTGATTAACGTTTTCACTTTGCTGTTGGGCCTCCACGTTTTCCCATGGCAAACACAGACCTGCACCAGCTTGCCAGGAATCACATGCCCAGGTTGCTGTCGCGCACATTCAGGCAGTGCCAATTTATCCCTAGATAGTGTGGTGGCTGGTGTCTGCGAACCGGGTACTACCCCCACGGCGTGCAAAATTTTAGCTCCAGGTCATGCGCGCGCGCGCGCACGCACGCACGCACGCACACACACACACCATTTCCGACCTTGCTCCATGGCAGTGGTGTAGCCAGGATTCTCTAACAAGCAGTGGCAGGGTGCCAACAGCTGCCTCATCTCTTTTCAGTGGCGGGGCTGTGCTCCACCAACTGCCCATCACTCAAGCAGTGGAGCGAGCGTGTCAAGCTTCACAGCAGCTCTAAAGCTGGGCCCTGTTCTTTACAATGAGCATGTCACATCGAACATACTTTCACTGACAGCCCCTCTGTTTTGCTTTTTAGTGTTATTGTGCCTGCACGTTCACTTGTAGGGTGCATTTGTGTGCTTCCCAGACAGAATGTTTGAGGCCATAGAATCATTGCAGAAGGTGTGGGATTGGCTAACACCGCCATGTTGCCTTGGGAAGACTGCATAGCACTCTCCTTCAGTGCCTGCGCCAGGTTAGCGCCTGGGCTTGCCTGGACCCTTGAATAGGGTAAGTCAGGGCCCTGGAGAAGACACAGGTTTATCTCTCACGCTTCTCTAAGGGCCGGTTGGGCACTGGAGCATTTTCACGCTGCTACCACCACGGAAAACAAAGCAGGTAGAGTCGGCACCCTTTTCCCAAAAATCTATCACTGCATGACTCAAAGTAGTGCCTTAAGCAGAGATAAAAGCTTGCCCAAAGCTGCGTCACTGTGGAGGTCCTCAAGGCTTAAGCCCTCCCAAGTATCGCTGTAACATTAAGTAGCAGAGCGTTCTCAGATTGAGACTAGTTTTAGAAGCAAACATTCCAGACCAAGGAGCTGTGCACTAAAATCAAGGTATCCTGTCGTTCCACGAATGCCAACCAGTTAAAGAGCGAAAGCACATCAGCTCTCTGGCCTGCTCATGCCGACTCCCTGGCTTCTTAAGATAACATTGGCCTTTGGGGACAATCAGGAGATGTCCAAGATGTGTGCTTCCTTTCAATCCACATGGTCTACACTGTTCAGCAACCTTTCAGTTGAATCTTTACACCCCTTTTGCAGGAATTCTCCACCCGTTCACTCATAGTTGGCGCCAGGACTGGCATGGTTTCGGATGCCAAGCAGATCAGAAGGGCATGCTCCTTGGTCACGTCATGTCTTTGAAATGGCCTTTCCTCCAGAGACACATTGATTCATGAACTGTTATTCACTTTGATAGCACAACAGTGTTAAATCAGATGTAATAATGTGCCCGCAAAAATGTCTCCTGATAAAAAATTCGCAGTTTTTTGCAGGGACATTGAACATGAGGGAGACATCCCCGCAACCCTCGATTTTTTTTTATTTTTTACAATGGGAGCAGGGGACATCCCCGCAAGCCATCCCCATACATAATGTCACCATATATAAGGTCGCCTATGGCTTTTCCCGACGACATTTTGTAGGGAGACATTATGTATGGGGACATTATTACCTGATAACGTAAAATCATTAGATTGTTATTCAGAAACTTGAAACAAACTTTTCTATGGAGCCTCTCTTGTGTGGCTTTCTCTTTTTGAAAACGTATCATTTTCATAATTCTCCTTTTCTTTTGGTCTGCAGTGGACCTCAAACTCTCCAATGACTGACTTGTATTTGTTTCTTTCGTCAGTTGCAGACAGGCGCAGGGGGCGATGCATCACACCCCTTTGCTTAGTTTCCGTTTTGGCATTGTGAGTAGCAAAGCTATTTCTGTCTGTAGCTATCATTGTCTAATCTCGAGAACGGATGTAAGGTGACTTCCGAGCTCTGCCTGAAGGTTCCTCACCTTTCAGCCACATGGCCTCCAGCTTCCGGTTTGCTGCAAGAGCTTTTCGAGCATATTTGTATGCTTTCTTACCTGTTCCAATAACCCCTTATTCCTTTGCCACTTTGCATACCAAGATGAGGTGCATAAACAAGGCTTTGGACTGGCCCGCTTCATGGCACATGAGCTGCTCTAGAGTGTTTTGGTGCCTGGTGGTCCAGGGCCCTGGTGGTGGAGGGCCTTGGTAGGCAGGTCCACTGCCTAGCACGCAGCACTGGCGCAGCGCTAAATTAGGTGCTGGAGGCGGGAGCCATGGTGGAATAAGACTGCTGAGCGGCAGTGGTGTCGCTAGGTGGGGGGGCTGGGGGGCCAGGGCCCCCCTGTGAAACCATGTGCCCCCCCTTCTGCCCCCCCCACCTAAGACGAGCAGTGATCATGTTCTCCCCTTACATTTGTCTGTGCCCCCCCTACTTTTGTCTTTGGTCCCCTCTGTGCCCCTCCTAAATTTGATTCCTGGCGACGCCATTGTTGAGCGGGAAGCTCCTCTGCCCTTTATTGGGATGATGACACATCTCCCATGTGTCACATCACACGTGACTTTCGCACGAGCCGAGGAGGGGCTTCAGTCAACATTTGCCTAGTGCTTCTGTGGTTCCCCAGAAAGGTGCAGCATCTGGGTTACAAGCCCTCTGAGTCATATCCTGAAGCTGTGCGCAATTTAGCGCTGTACCAAATAGAGTTTTTAGTATTGATTCGAATACTGAGTAGCTCATCAACTATTCGGCCGAAGCCAAGCTGAATAGTTTTTTTTATTTGGTAAATCATGTTCCAAACTTGAAAAACACATTTTTTGTAAAACAAATTATAAAAAAGGCAATGTGCTATTTTAAATATTTGTCTATGTTTCATTTCTTTCTTTTCATTTCCAATAAACATATCGTCATTATTTAAAGCATACGAGATAGAAGGGGTTAACCAGCAAGCAGGGAGCCAATGTACTTAGGGACGCTGCATATGAAAAACGAATGCTACACAAAGTGGCAGGCTTCATCCAAGCAAAAGTGCTAGGTTGCCGTGAACCAAATGGGCATTGCTAATCACACACATTGCAATCTCTTGCAAGTGTTAAGATAACTTAGGTGGAAAGTGACTTTCAAATCTTCATTGCAGTTTTCTTAGATAATGAATAGATGGTTTCTGTCCGCTCATGAAGGACACAAGGTCATACGTGTGACGTGAGTGGACTCCATCTCACTACTATTTCTAGAAAGGGGGTTCCCATCCCACCCAATATGCCAAAAGTGGCGATCCCTCCCCAAAATGTCAAACGTGGGATAGGACTCCCCCAGAGAGGCTGATAGGGTTGGAATAAGAGTTATCACATATAGAAAAAGCTGGCATGTGATTGCATCTGCCCAAAACCACCAAGCTCTTAGTAGGCACTTGCCTGTTGGACAGTCACTAAAGTCCACCAAATCTCAATCCATGTCCAGTTGCCCCAACTCCTTCCCACCTCGCTACAGGATGTAAGACTTTATGGATTTTTCCATATCCTTCACACTTCGATATCACAGAAAGGTGCGCTCATCTCTGACACTTTTCCTGTTGGGCAGAAGGGCCTGTCAAAGCCTGTAATGTTATTTGAGAGTTTTCCCAATAATCAAGTTCTCCTAAGAAACCAATATGGGCTGCAAAATGCTGGTCACATCTTTTACGGCCTGTTTGGAAGTCTACTGATTTCCAAACATCCTCCCCTTCCCCCAGTTTCTCCAACAGTGCATACTCCAAAGAGCTCACGCCTCTGTCTATACACTCCCTCTAGAAGACTGGTCCACAGGAAAACTGGGCAGTTTTCCCAACTTGAGGTGCCTCTGAGAAGGTCTCTTAGATGGTGGCGTGAGACTCTGCTTGACATATACCTGACTGTACTGATATACCTCAGCCCTACCTGACTCCACTACCTTGCATTTCCCATAGGAGTAAACAATGCTTAATGCTTGTCTGTAATACACAAACATATTGACCGTAGTCTGATATTTATCAGGAATAATGTCAGAAAAAATGTAATTGCATTCTCTTCTGCAATCTGCACTTTATCTTTGCGTTGTTACTCTGCATTCAAATAAAAAGACAAAGTATTCGGCAGGAGCCTGAAGAAAGGGTTCCAGGAATGCCCCTCCTTGCCCCTGTGAACATGACGGTTTGAAGAGTTAAGGATGCCGAAGTCACTCATTTTACAGGCAACCCCCAAGTGCACCACTGACTGGCACGTATGCAGAGAGGTATTCCCTCAGACAGCCATTCCAACCTTATCCAGTGCATGTCCTCACAGAAATAGGTGACTTGATGGTGATCCTGGATAGGAACACCATAGTGGACTACATCGATTAGGTGCCGGGAAGCCACTGTGCTGACGTTACTGGTGACACCATGATATGGCTGGATTAGCCACGAAGAACACTCGCAGCCATGCACAGCTTACACAAACACTCACTCGCATACACAAAGAACATGCTTACACAGTTCTGTAGAGGACAGATACATATAATACTGTCAAAGCTTTTATTATTTTTCTCATTAGCCAAATGCAATAACGCTAAACTCAAGGCAACAAGAAATCCTGAGCAAGCTTGCAGATGCTTATGGCAATTAACCCTATGGAACTACAGTAGTATATATATGCAAGCCTGGTAGGACCATGCATGACTAACTTATAGGAAGCAAAGCACAGTTTAAGTGTGTAGAAATCAAATTATAAGTATAACAAAAATTACAGAAGGCCTCAAGCTGCAGGGCACCAGACAAGGGAAGCAGGCTCAGGTTGCACGCAGCGGGAAGACCGAGCTCACAACCTAGGTCAGAGATAAACAAATGCATTCCAAGCTCCGGATGACAAGGAGACAGCTGCAGGAAAATAGAATAAATCCTCATAAATGCAAACCCAAAGAGCTCGATTTTGTGGTCCAGAACCAGGTGATGCGGCCCATATAGACAATGGGTATTCTCCTGAGGTGGGAAGACGAGCCATTTTCAGCAACCCAGACAAGAAGTGAAACAAAGGTTGCAACATGGAGCGCACTCTCATAGGCAAAGGCTTTCTACTGCCAGATACATTTGAGGCACATAGACACATCACATCACCTTGAACAGGTGCACAGAGGGCTGAGAACCACATCAGGTCCCTTCCCTGGGGATACCAAGTCCAACCAATTAGGAGACAGAAACACAGGGGTGGACGGCAAAAGGGTAAGGTTCAATGGAGGGCCCAGAGGATGATGCTATGTGCATCAAAACTGTGAAACGCGCCTTGTGAAATTGAGAAGTACTGGAAAATCGTGATTGTCCTGTATGGTCCTTGTCAGTTCTTTGTAATAAATGACAGTTCTAACTTGCCACTGTCTGAGTCCTCTGTTTATTCTGGGGAAAGGGTTGTTGGGCCCTTGCAAGTCAGACAGGTGAGCCCCCAGTCATCGCCAGACCTCTGGCATACCAGGTTTTCTCACCAACAAGTTGGTAGCAGAGGTCGGTCGAGGCTATGCCTTTTCAGCACAAAGCCACCTCTCCTACCATAGTGCCTGCAGGGCTGTGAAACACCTTTTCGGGTTTCGAGAAGATGGGGAAAGTGCACCCCATGCAGAGGTGAGAAGTCCAGCAGACCAGACATGTGGCGTGGCAGCTTTGGGAGACCCGGCAACCGAACAGCATCAGCAGATGACGGAGTGTAAGTATTCACCCAGCCACATGGCACCTAAGGAAAAGGGAAAGTAACGGTGGGTTTGAGTGTAGTATTGAGTATTGTTGAGAATCATAGAGTATTGTCATGTATTGTCTAGTAGTGTTGAGTATTGTCAAACATAGTAGGGAAAGGAGTGGAGGTAGATGTCATTCCTGTGGTCAGGGCACGTTCGGTCCTGAGGTAAAAGGTTCTGGTGAGCAACCTAGACTATTGACTTAAGGACACGGATAACAGAAGTTGGGTAAATATTGGATTTCCTGTGGGTTGGGTGTTTTGGCTCCGGTCATAGATGATGATATCTCTGTAAGGTTTAGCAAAGGGAGCTGGCCTAGATTACGGAAGGTGATTCTTCTGGTCAAGTCTTGTGCAGGAGTTTATCTACAAGGCAACGCTGTAGGTACAGACAGAACACAAAGAATATTGGTAGCTCTTGTTAGGAGGCAGGAAGACAGCTCTGGGTTCATGTGGGTTTTTTATAAATGCTCATGTAAGTGAGATCTTAGCATTGTGTGCGCTGAAAGTGGTCCTTAGCATTACCTTGTTCAGTGAGTTGGTAACGTCACCTATTAGGTTTTTGCATAGGACTTGGAAGGCACGAGGTTTGTTTGTTTGTTTGTTTGTTTATTTATTTGTATTGCGCACCAGACCCGATGGTAACAGGGTGCAAAAATGTTACAAGAAAGTTCACAGCTTATGTTACAGCAATAAATACAATCAAATGTTACAAATGGTTATTAAACAAAAAAATTCACAGCTAGGGTTACAACAATACATGCAGTCAGAAGTGGAGCACAGAGTCAGGAAAGGGTAACCCTGACAGGTGGTGGTGCAGGAGCAAGATAGATAACACAGGGCAGATAATGAGGGAGACCCGTACAAGAGCAAGATAGATAACACAGGGCAGATAATGAGGGAGACAAGTAGAGGGTTATTCCATTCTAGAGCTGGGGTGCCTGGCCTTTGCACGTCAGGACATGCTGCAAGAGTGAATTGCGTAAAGGCAGATACGCGGGGCAGGTAGGGGGAGAGACAGGTGGAGGGTGTAAATAAACTGAAATAACAGAGTTACGGTGTTGTGGATATGGTGTCCAGAAACCTTAGACTGACAGAGGAGTTTTTCCAGTGGTGGAGTACGGAGGGCACATTCGCAAGATTGTTGGGTGTGCCTGAGGAGGCAGTGGATTGTGGAAGGGCGGTGCGTGGGTCACGCCTGACAAAGTGTTGTGGGGCCAGAGAGGATCGAAGAAAATTGAAAAAATTGTGTTTTTTCCTAGCAGCCGAGGGTCGAAAACCTTGACTTGAGGTCAAGTATGAATACAGGCATTGTATCAAGGGAAGAGCGGGTTCGACACGCCCCTACAGAACTTATGTAAGACCCTTCAACCCTATAAGGACAAGATTTGTAAATATAGTACAGAATGGATAAAAAGCACCAAGGGGAAATTGACTAAACCATGGACACAATGCAGAAGTTTCTCCAAAGATGTGCAGAAACCACTACTGACACACTTACAGGACACTTGTAAGGGGAAGAAATTTGCCAATCATATGGTTTTATTCAAACTCTGGCGGATGTTCCAGGAGGGCGATGGGGAGGCGGCGAAGCGCCAATGGATGCAAAGCCAACAGGAGACACCAGGGCCCGCGTCCCCACCCTCTGCTCCCCACCCTCTCATGCAAGCGAAAACGCTGAGGACACCGATGATGAGCAGGGGCTTTACCCATTACGGGAGCTAAAGGAAGCAGAAGGGTACTCAAACCCAGCATTTCAACCTCATCATATACCAAGGAGGAGCAGCAGAAAGGCATCGGACAGACAGACAGTGGAAAGGGAGCATGCAGCGAAGCACAGGCAAACTCTAAGGAGGGGCTAGGGGGCATAGCATTGAACGAATGGGTAGGGGGACAGATCCTCCTGAAATTGGAAGGAAAGACATCGGGAGAAGTAGCAGGGGTGATAAAAGAGATGGAGAGCCTTAAGGGGTGCAGCAAGATTGGGCAGAGATAATGGAAGAAGTGAATAGAATGTTCAAGGAAGCTGTGGACAGATGTGAAAAAGCGTGTAGAGACAAGCAAAGAGAAGAGGAACTAGAGAGTGAGCAGCAAAAGAGGAGGAGGAGGGACCTCGCGGACAGAGAGAAATGGAGGGAAGAAGCTGAGAAGGAAAAGCAAGTTTTAGTACAGAGGGAGTGGAGAAAGTGGGAAATAGAGCGACTAGTAAGAGAGCGTGCATGCAAGGAAGAGGATGAGCATGTGATCAGAGACATGAGGCACAGTGGACAGTGAGCGGGAGATCACAGACTGGGAAGGGGTAGACGAATGGAGCAGGACAGCATGATTACATAGGAGTGCAGGCAAGACTTGTGTGACATTGACTTCACTGTGAAACCCAACACAGACACAACTGCTAGGAGTCTGAGCTTTATGGTTGATTTTTGCAGTGATATGGACACTGACTCAGACAACGTTGCAAGGGGTAGTGGGGATGAGGGAAGCGGGCAACTAAAGCACCAGTCAATGGGGAAAGTGCAGAGAGAAGTATGACCTGCGAGATGGGAAAAGGCACAGGGGGATCTAAGGGAGACAAGGACGACCGTAAACCGCGGATGGGTAGACGAATTATGCAACCTAGATGACCTGGTCCAATATGTACAAATGTTTCAGGACCTCCCAGGTCGACAGAAAGGGGAGCCAGTAAAAGCATACACTGACATTAGAGACACCGACAGGCAGATTAGACTGACTTGAGGAACGCATGGGGAGGTGGGGTTTATACAGTTGCCCCTACTGGAAAAGGGAGGGGGCAACCTCAATATATTCCCTGGAAGCACAAAGACATGGAAAGCTTGAGGTGTAGGCTACCCTCGTTAACCGTGTGTGTGGGGAAATTGATATATGCGATGGAAAGAATGACAGCAGGACAGAAATTAGTAGTAGGGGACGTAAAGGGATGACTAGTGGCAATTCTCTGGGAGGCCACTGATGATGTATGGAGAAGGGCGGGGTACCCAGGAGTAACCACCCAGGACACAAAGCATGATGGTTCACCATTTGCAAACTGCCGAGCAGCTGTATGGCAAGCTCTAAGGACACAATAGCCAGACATGCCAAACAGTATTGCAATTATGGCATGCAAAATGGGGGAAGACAAAGACCCCTTACACTATATTCAGACGATTCAAGAGCTCTGGCTTCTTGAAACACGAGAACTGTGGGACAAAACAGTAGCATTATTCTACCACATATTGTGCCAAGGGCTACCAGAACCGGTACAGAAGCTGCTTAAGTAATTAGTAAGCATGGAAGCAAAACCTTGGCCGGAAATACAGCTCATGATAGTACACCATTGTAGGCTATTGCAAGAAAATGCAAGTAAAAAGCGTGAGGAAAGAAAGCAAGCGGAAGCAAAGTTAGTGCAGAGAAGGTTGTCCAAATACACCATACAATAGTCAATACTGACAAGCACAGGAGGACAGGGAACACTGCAGCCACAGTACGCACTGCTGCCCGTGGGGGCAGGATTTATGGGAGGGGGAATGTACAGTATGGGTTCCGAGGAAGAGGGGGACCACCTAGAGGATGCGGGTACCGGCCACAGATACATCACAACCAAAGGGGAAGCAGACGCAGCAAGGCCCAGGGTTTTTTTCTGGGGGTTTCCAAGGGTAGGGGAAGGAGCCACCAGAGTGCTGGTTATGTAGACAGATAGGGCATATTTCAAGAGTGTGCAGAAGCAGGGGGTGCCAAAAAATGGGGTGATACAATACAAGGCAGCATACCAAGGGGAACAGGGCGAGTATTACACAAAGGATCAAACACAACAACAGAGACAGGCACCGATAGCATACCCGCAGCAACACCAGCCCATGACACAGGCACTGCAAATGCAAGCACCTATACTGCAGTATTTGTAGTCACTACAGATTCCCCAGATGCAAGGTAATGCACAGCACACGTACACAGCACAGCAGGTGCCGCAGAAACAGAATAACGTACAACCAAATGATGGGACAATGGCACGCATGGATTGAATAGCAACGGCCCCCATTAGGAACCTGGGAGTGGTCACTGTGGTAGGGAACAATCCATTTCTAGGGATGAGGATGTCCACATACCCTCAATAAGACATCCCATAAACGGACTTGATGTGTTCCATCCTGTCGATTACACCAAACCCTGCAAGGGAGCCATGCATAGGGGTGATGATAGGTGACAAAACCTTTTCCTTTCTTGTGGACACAGGGGCCATTAAATCCTGCATCCAGGAGGGGAAATATAGGTTGTCAGGCGATGCCATGAATGCGCAAGGATTCTCTGGGGCTATGGAAATGGTTCCTTTCACAGACAACATTACACTCTAAATAGGGGAGTATGATCTATCCTTGCCCCTACTTTACTCTCGACAGACACCGGTCAGCATACTGCGGAGAGACATTATGAGCAGACTTCACATGACCATTTCAATGACAGACCAGGGGATAGTGTGCTCTACACCAGGGATTCACCTTCTTAATGTGAGGGAAATCATTCAAGCTTACTGTGGACAAAAGGTACAGAGGAGGGTGCCGGTGGACGAGGAGCTGTTCCAATATGGGACTGAGATTGTAATAGCATGGCTCCCAGGGATTCAAGGGAAGATGTGGCATATTCTGAATGAGTACTTGTTCAGACCAGAGATACCATTGGACGAAGAGGAAGGGACAATAGTGCCACTAGAATTAGAGGCAGTAATCGTGGGAGATGAGTGGATAACAGTGCATGGGATGGATGACACAGGGCAGCTATGGCAAGCAGTGCTCACCGTAGCTCAAGGATACAGGTTGACCACAGTGACAGATGAAGAATTATTCAGGGATAACAGATCAGAACATGAGAAGGTGTTTGAAATGAGCGTCCCATATTGGGTGAGGATACATTACAGAGAGGTACCACAGAGAATGGCGATGGCACTGAAGGCACCACCAACCTTTCTCGAGGAGGATATGGCCACGGTACCCAGCATCTCATGGACCACTAGTCCTTATAACGTGGGGCTTCTGAAGGGGGTGACAGCAGTGAAGATCAAGCTGAAACCAGGAGTGATTTTACCGTGAGTAAAGCAGTACCCACTCTCAAGGGAGGCAGACGAGGGTATCTACAAAACCATTGTGGCACTGGTAAAGCAAGGCATCCTGGTACCATCAGAATCACCATGCAACTCAGCCGTGTACCCAGTCAAAAAGGCGACAGGGGGGTTGTGGCGTTTTATACAGGACTTGTGCCCTTGTAATGATATTGTAGAAGCAGAATATCCTTTAGTTCTGAATCCAGTGACAATTTTGTGCAGCATCCCAAAGGAAGCTGCCTTTTTTACGGTCATAGAATTGAAGAATGCTTTCTTCTCTATACCCCTAAATGCAGCCTCACAAGACTTGACTTCATTTCTATATAGAAATAAGAAGTGGATACATACAAGACTTCCTCAAGGGTACTTTGAATCACTCTCCTTATTCAATAGGGTCCTTCAGATGTACCTAGGCAACATACAGATGGAGAGCACAGTCATACAGTATGCAGATGACATAATGATCAGTAGCCAGACAGAAGAACAGTGCAAAAATGATTCAGTACACATGCTGACACTGTTGGCAGACAAGGGATACAAGGTGAACAAGGCTGGACAAGGCCAAAATGCAATATTGCCAGACAGAGGTGCTATACATTGGACAGATGATCTCCCAAAATGGCCGACGAGTGATGCCAGAGAGGGTGGAGGCAATACGTAAGACAGCAAAACCCACAACAGTCAGGGTGATGCAGCAGTTCTTGGGACTATGCAACTATTGCAGGGCATGGGTATTTGACTACAACACATATACCAGACCCTTACTAACTGCACTAAAAGAAGCGCAGAAAGGGGAGAAAATAACGCGATGGACATCAGAAATGAGTGATGCCTTTAATGAGCTGAAGGAAGCAATCTGCAGAACTCCAGTATTAGGGATCCCAGACTATCAAAAGGAATTCTTCCTGTTTACCAACTCTGATGGAGTGGTTATGACAGCAGTACTGACACAGAAGACTAGTTTAGGGCACAAGCCACTAGCATACTACAGTGGGAAGCTAGACCCAGTAATGAAAGGACACTATCCATGTGAGCGAGCGTTGGCTGCACCCGCATTTGCAGTGGACAAATCAGTGAGTATTATCATGGGGTGCAGCACCACTCTTTACATGGAGCATGCTCTCTTTGCAATACTGGAGAGACCAAAGAGCACACTGACAACACAAAGAGCATCAGGGTATAGGCGTTAATATCATACCCAGCCCTCAAGGTAGTGAGATGCCGACTTGTTAACCCAGTGACATTTATTGCTGACATTCTAGAGGAGGGTGACTAATCACATGACTGCACAGCAAATCTGGAAGAGTTCAGTGACACTCAGAAAGTACACAAGGATGCACTTGAGGGGGAGACGTGCTCTATGTTGATGGGTCATCAACAATCGATCAAACAGATGAGGAAAGACATACTGGGACAGCCGTGGTGAGGCTGAGGGAAGACGGGACCAGTGAGGTAGTGACAAGTGCAAGACTGCCATCACATTACTCAGCACAAGCAGCAGAGCTAGCAGCCTTAATATTGGCCTTAGAGTGCATCAGGGGAAAGTAAGTGACGATATACTCAGATTACACCTACCTGATGACCACAGTGCATTCTGGGCAGAGACATTGGATGAAGAGGGGCTTTAGACGTGCTGGTGGATACCCGGTGCAGCACACACTTTTATTGGGCAGACTAGTTGACATCACACAACTTCCAGAGCAACTAGCAGTAGTGAAATGCCAAGCACACACAAGAGGGGAGGAACCTGTCTCAAGGGGGAATGAAGCAGCAGACTTGGAAGCAACATCTGCCGCATATTTTGGGAACCTTCTAGAAATGGAGGCTTCATCACACACATGTGATTACGCAAGGACAATGACACTCAAGGAAGGATACAATATATTACCAGCAACACAAACCATGGAGCTGCAGGGAGCTGCACCCAGGGAGGAGAAGGACCTGTGGCATAGGAGGGGATGCACAGTATTTCGAACAGATGCCCTATGGCAGCAAAATAACAAAGGGAAAGTGGTTGTGCCACTCACCTTACTGCATACAGCACTGACACAGCTACACTATCAACACATATAGGGAAGGAGGTGCTTGCCACCCATATTGGAGAAACATGGTTCTGTCCTAACTTGGGGGAACACATGGCCAAATTCATGAGTAACTGCCTGACCTGCAAACAGTTTATTGCAGGGCATACATTGTGAGCTGTGAAAGGAGCCATATCTTGCCCAGTGGGCAATTTCAACACCTCCACGTCAACTATGTCGACATGATCCAAGTTTGCCAGGGATACTGCTACATGATAGTGGTTGTTTGTCCATTTTCCCGGTGGGTCGAGGCTTGTCCCTGTTTTCATCCTTATGCCCTCAGAGTGGCAACAGTTCTGCTCTGGGAAGTATTCTCACAATGGGGTGTGTGTGAGGTCCTGCAGTCTGACATTGGCCCTCACTTTGCCAATGAGGTGTTCCAACACATTACAACGTTACTCGGTATCTATCACAAATTCTCCTGTGCTCAGCACCCACAAGCAAACAGAATGTGTGAGCGCCTCAATGGCCTGCTCAAGGAATCAATCGGCAAGACTAGAAAGAGTACCTATAAGAATTGGCCACACTGTCTGCCTCTAGTCCCGTTTGTATTGCGCAGCAAGCAACCAGGTCTGACCACCATTTAACCCCACATGAGGTGGTAACAGGACGGCACATGCAACTCCCCTGGCTCCTCCCACTAGGGCAATTGAAGATGCGCAGAATACTGCAAATGTCTTGGGTCAGGAAATTTATGAATATTTGACTTCTTTGACTGCTAGTGCCTCAATTATCTCTCGTCTGATACAGCATCACCAGAAGGGGCCTGAAGTCGGCGGAGACAGCAATGGCATTGACAGCATCAGCAACTCAGAGGACTTGCTGAAGCAGCCACTTCTATAGACCAGGTTCTCCAAAGGAACTTTACTCGGTGCTTGGATGCACCCAGGTTCACCGGTCCCCACACCATTGAGTCAGTGACTGAAAGGATGATCAAACTAGTAGGAAAGACTGTCTGGAATCACATCAATGACATCAACCCCTTCAAAGCTGTGGACTCACCTGGCAATGAGATCGACAGGGCCAGCGATCCCCAGCAAGAAGAGCAAGGAGACATTTTGGAACGAGCACTGCCGAGCAGAGGACACCCAATGGTTACTCGGTCATGGGCAGCACAGTTAGGGCAAGGACTTCCTACACATTCAGAGTTAGGGTACACTGTCTGTTATTTTTCTCTCTACATACATTCTATGTGAAAGTGTGACTGTTTTTTTTATTGCATTATTTTTCATGCTGCCCAATGATTCACAAGCTGATATTTTCCAAAGCCAATTTGTCCATGTCATCAGAAGGTCCAACAGATTCCGAACACGTCCTCCTGGTGTACACTACCACGTCTTTATAGCATATCTGGCCCAAGCTTACCCACAACTTGAACAAGGAAACCCATCTGTCCTTGCAGTACTCAGAGACCCTATAATTAGAACTATGTGGGAACAACTGTTTATCTTCTCCATGTCCGATTGTTAAGACAGATTTCTGAATTCTGTCCTGGCGGCGCAGAAGTTCAGAAGGCCAACCTAATTACTTGGAACAGGGTAACCTCTGGACAAGCCAGACCAATCAGGGTAGTGATCGCGGCGGTCAAGACTAGGTCTCAAGAGGGGTGAGGGTGACTGAAAGCCCGCAATGAGCACACAAAGTAAGGACACTTACAAATTACTCCAAACAGGTGTTATTTTAAAAATATATACACATTTATTCCAAGGCCTTTGCAACAATGACCGTAGCGAGAAATCACAATAAAACTCTAGTAAACCAACACATACCAAACCAATACAATATATATACAAATACAAATGAGTCTAAAGCGTTAGATGCACGAAATGTGTAGTCCACCTAGAAGGGGAGGAAAACAGGCAGTGCGAAATAATGATTAGACCCAGTCCGCCTTCAGAGGCACCTAACTAATAGGAAGGAGCCTTGTGCTCAAAAGTACCAGCACACGCTGGTGCCAACGGGCAAAAAGGGGAGTCTCTTCGAGGGAATCAGGCAGTTCAGTTTGGTGCACAAATGAAGAAGAACAGAGTTCCGCGACTCAAGGGCAGCATCCACTGTGGGCAGAAGCAGAGCGTGAGTACGGCAAGGCGTGCTGTTTGACACAGAAAAGCTATGGGCTCCTGCAGGAGGGCGACCAGTTCCTAGCTATGCTACTCACCGGTCCCCGATGCAAGCAGACCCAGGCTTCTCCGCATCAGTTTCAGTGCTGGCAGGTTCAGGGGAGCAGGGGACGTCTCGTCTTCGTGTACATACTGCAGCAGCAGAGTTGAGTTAAAGATGTCCCAAACGAAGTGAACCCGCACAGTTTGTTACCACAGCAGGGCAACAGAGCGGCCGTGTGTATCTCAGCCAAATGTACACTACTCACTTCAGACCTGGGAAAGCCAAGTGTACGAATCGTGTGAGAGTGACAAGGACTCGAAATACAACACAACCTGGCGGCGGTTACAGAGCAAGACTCCTGGGTAGGCTGGTCAGTCTGCTGGATGGCCCAGAGACACTTCCGAAGGCTTACGTGCAGGAGATGGTGAAGATGCCGAGAATATCTGTCCCCGCTATTCCAAGGGTCGAAGTACCAGTACAGGCCTTCTGGTTCGATCAGAGGTAGAAAGGGTTTCACAAAGCGACAGCAGTGCAGAGGAGCAGTCCTTCAGCGGGTCACCAGCGATTCCTCGGTTCAGCCTCGTGGTTGCAGGATACTTGGCTCCTGTATTCCCTTGTTCGTGAGAACTCAGGAGATCGACATGGTAGTGGCGTTTCCAGCCCCCTCTTATCCACGGTTCCCTTTGCACCAAAATGGAGGGAACCCAATGGGAGATCCGCTCATCAAACACTCACACCATACGTGGACCTATCACGGACCACAGTGGTCCCAGGCATTCACACCACACTAGACTCTCTGGCACCCAGGATGTGTATTGGGACCAGACATCCCAGCCCACATCCTGGAGGCACACACAAGGCCTGTAGAAGCCCGCAAAAGCATCTGTGTTTCGCGGGAAAGTACATGCCCAAATAAGGAAGGCCCCGGGTCGGCTCGACCTGGGGAAGGTGAAGGGGGCAAGATGGTCAGCGGACAGGACAAAGGAGCCTCGTGGTCTGGCCATTTTGGGAGCCAGGCCACCATTTTGGGCTAAGCGCGAGAAACGCTCTTAAAATGCCAAAAGGAGCTCAAAAACACAATAAACGATCGCTGCCACCATTCCTGTCCGTGATTCACTTGCACCGATCAGTTACAATCCAAAAAGAGTATCTAGGGCCTGTAGAAGGCTAGAGACCCAAGAGAGCAGTAACTTAGCTTACAGTGCCCTCTTGTGTCATGTTGCACGAAAGCTGCAACATGATAAAGAAACTACGGAAAACAGCGTTTCCCGGTACTGACTGTCTTAAGGGCATGTCAGTTTCCCCGTAAGAATGGAGCGAAAGCCCAGGGGAGTGCGGCAGAAGGCTGCACTTCTCTGGCAAAGTCTAGATCATGGTGAAAACAACAGCAAAAAGTTTAGGGGTTGCCACAGGGAAGGAAACTTACCCACAGTTAAGAAATCTTTCCTAACACTGATTACATGACCCATGGGGCTTAAACGAATACAACACTAATCTAATAATGCACAGTAATTTTTGCACATATCAGGCGGGCAACTGATATCTTCTGGCTGCACCAGGATCCAGCAGCACAGGTAAATGGAACACGTGATTAAATACATGCTCATCTTGTCTTGCCTCTTATTTCCAAGTGGGGTTATTGCATTCCTCTTTTTGCGAATATCTCTTGTGTCTATTGAAACCACTGTATCCTCTACTAACATTACCCCGACCCCAGCAGGTGAACGACATGTCAGGTGGACAGGGCAGCACTGTAAGCACGGTAAGAAGAGGTAAGCGCAGTGCTGACACAGACATTGGAGGCTGGACCAATATCTCACTGACACTGCTCGAGTGTCTAACAACATATATAACATGTGACTAAAGTAGGGATGGTAACCACTGGGGAGAGCTATGTCTGCTCACTAATCCCCTATGCCATGAGTACCTCCAGAACGTTCATAGAAACTGAAATACCAGCAGCAAGAGCACAATGACTCGTCAACCTATCCATGCTCATGACCCGAGGATGATTCCAAAGGAAAGCAGCAATATGGTGATGAATTTCTCAAACAACCCCTCCCTATGAAGACAGTTACATAAAGACTCTAATATGATGAAGATATGATATGATGAACTGGCAGTTAGACCAAGCTATACAATACATAAATGATGGCCCGCAGAAAGGAGAGACAAAAACAATAACACTGAACAAATGTTCATGCCTGAAGAGGGGGTTCAAGGAAATAGGAGGAGAACCACATGTGCTTGTGTATAGCCAAATATACATGGAGGAGGGATGGAAGGAATCAAAGCACACACCCTAGTATAATCGCCAGTGATCACAGTGCAAGGAGAACATTATAAGTGCCTGAAAGAATGGGATGCAAGTACCAAATTGCTCACCTGAGTAGACATTGAAGCTGGACCATTGACCATAATACCAGTGAAGAAACTAGAATTGTGCTACAAGAATGAAGGAGCAGTACAACTTGGAGATAACACAGAATGTAGGTACACACAAAAGCATCCAGCAATGAAGGTTGGCACAACAGTATTAATGGGCCACTATTGGGCATGTGGATCCAAGACATACGATAAACTGCCACCCAACTGGGGAGGAGTTTGCTCATTGGTGCACATCAATATGCCAGCACTGGTAGTGCCACAGAAAGATGTAAAGATAGGCAACTTCCCAAAGAGGGATACTAACACAAGAAAGAAGAGGTCCGTGGGAGTAGGAGAAAAGGAAACAACAAAACGATCTGTGGAAGTGAGTAAAGTGAAGAGAGGGAAATATTTCTCATCAAAGTCAGAAGCATCACTAGATGATCTACCACCTGAACATCGGTTATTCAGCAGGACAGAAATGTTTTTCGCGACAGTGGTCCGAGTAGTTCCGACAAATACAAACGTGAAATGGTTGCAGATTACCAGGTGGGAGCAGATGCAGACAATAAACTGTACAGTAAATGGTTTCAATGCGAATAAAGAAGAGCTGTGAGCCGTAAGGTTGTTGGCACTCCAGAATAGATATGTTCTAGACCTTCTCACAGCAATGGAAGGAGGAGTCTGCGCCAAGATCAGGAGTTCCTGTTGCACATTCGTACCTTCCAATGAGGGAGAGAATGGCACAGTGACGGAAGCAGTGACAAGATTATTGAAGATGCATGCCCAGATGGAAGAAGAAGAGAGAGGGATCGGAAAAGACCAGAGCTGGGTGGAGTACATATGGTCCTGGATACCATCATGGCTGGTGGACAGACTGAAAGTATTACTGGGGGCATTAATACTAGTACTAGTCGGACTGTGTGTGGTAAAGATCTGTATTATACAATGCCGCAAAACTACTGAGAAGTCAACGGGGATGAAAGTGATGGTGCATGTGAACATGGGAGAAGTAACAGACAAGATAGTGCAAGAAGGAAATACTCTAAGGACCAGGATAAAAGAATGCCTCATGTGTCCAACTCAGTTCATAATGACAACCCATATGGCAATACCAGATACTGGGGGAAATGGGTGTGAGGCATCCCATAAGGAGAATGTACTTATATGACCTGGAGTTTCGATGATCATGCACGTTTCTATGGACACCTTGGAAGAGTGAAAAAAATGTTGATGCCAAAAGCAAGAGTGACGAAGTATGGAGGATCGATAGACAGGTCGACCAAAGGTGGGACTGAAGAGAGGGCCCCAGAATGCCCCTCCTCGCCCCCATGAACATGAGGGACCAAAGAGTTAAAGATTCCCAAAGTCACTCATTTTACGGATAGCCCCCAAGTGCACCACTGACTGGCATGTATGCAGAGAGGTATTCCCTTAGACTGCCATTCCAACTTGATCCAATACATGTCCTCATAGATACAGGTGACTAAACAGTTAACATGGATCGAATCACCATAGTGGACTGCATCAATTAGGTGCAGAGAAGCCACTGTGCTGATGTCACTAGTGACACCACGACATCGCTGCGTTAGCCGCGAAGTACACTTGCAGCCATGCACAGCTTACACTAACACACACTCGCATACACGAAGAACATGCTTAGACTGTTCTGTAGGCAGAGGACAGATATGTGTACATACTTTCAAAGCTTTTATTATTTTTCTCTCTAGCCAAATGCAGTAATGCAAGAGGTCCTGAGCAAGATTGCCTATGGCAATTAACCATATGGAACTACAGGAGTATATATGGACCCTGGTAGGACCACATATGACTAACTTATTTGAAACATAGCACAATATAAGCATGTAGAAATCACATTATAAGTCTAAAGAAATTTACAGAAGGCCTCAAGCTACAGGACAGCAGACAAGGGAAGCAGGCTCGGGCTGCATGAAGTGGGAAGACCGAGCTCACAGCCAAGGCCAGAGATAAACAAGCGCATTCCAAGTTGCAGATGACAAGGGGCCAGCTTCAGGAAAATAGAATAAATCCTCATAAATGCAGACCCAAAGAGCTAAATTTTGTGGTGCACAACCACGTGATGCAGCCGAACAAGTCAATGGGTATTCACCCATGGTAGGAAGACAAGCTGTTCTCAGCAACCCAGATGAGAAGGGAAACAAATGTTGCAATGTGGAGCGCTCTCTCATAGGCAAGGGTGGTCTACTACCAGATGCATCTGGGGCACATAGTTACTTCACATCACCTTGAAGAGGTTCACAGAGGACTGAGAACTGCATCGGGTCCCTGGCCTAGGGAGACCAGTTCCAACCAATTACGAGACAGATACCCGGGGGTGGACTGCAAAAGGGCAGGGGCCAATGGTAATCTGTGACCCAGGAACAATGTAATAGATAGTTTTATGGGGAAGGGGTAGACTAACCACCTGACATGAGAACGCCAATCGACTAAGACACCTATTAGTGATACATAGGTTATACTATTCCAAGCACCCTACCAGAATAAGGGATAGATTTTTGGGGGAGGGTCCAGGGGATGACGTCATGTGGCACCAAAACTGTGAAATGCACCTTGGGAAGTTGAGAAGTACTGAAGAATCGTGATTGTCCTGTATGGTCCCTGTTATTTTTTTTATAATAAACGACAGTTCTAACTTGCCGTTGGCTGAGTCTTATGTTTATTCTGGGCCCTTGGGAGTCAGACTGGTGAGCTCCCAGCCATCCCCAGACCTCCGGCATACCGACTATTATCACCAACAATCCAAATAGCAAGAAACTGTTTGGCCGGAGCAGAATTTATTTATTTTAGTAGAAATTCGGCCAAATACTGAAAACTGACATTATGTACACCCGTAGTGTATGTTCACTTATTCTGACAGTGTTAGCAAAAATGCAGCCGGCCCTTCTTTTGAAGCCTCCTGACTCACAATGCAATGTTTTTTTGGGGTATTTTTGCAGCGTGTCACAGCACCACCTTTCCCTCTAACAAAGCACACCACAATGGTGTTCTGTGCATGTGTGCCATCCACTTGGTGAAACTAGTACAGAAGGCCTGTTTTTCCATGTGTGTTCTCAATTAAAACAATGCATGTGCAGAGGCAGTAGGTATTCCCCAATCTTCACGGGACATGCCTCTATACAAATGGCAGAATGCCTCATAAGAATGTGCACTCACTGATGGTGTTCATTTAATATTACAGAGACTTACAGTTTAAAGACTTTATTAAAAGTTATGATAGCTTGGAGGTTGGGATCTCTTGACTTTGTCAGGCCACTGGTCATAGTTCTTTTAATCTCAATCTTAACGATGGCTAGGAACCCGCCCTTCAGTTTCCAGCAAGTATTATATCTCCTTTCAGTCTCTTTCTTTGGGATGCCTGGGAACTTGTATTTCAGTTCCCAGGAAGCAACACTTGCATTATTTTCTCTGTATTGCGTGGGCCAGGGAACTTGCACTTCAGTTCCTAGACTGTCTGGATTCCCCATAGAGTCTCTTCCATTGGGAAATCCACAGACAGGGCCAGATTCATGGAATTTCTGCTCAGAAAACAGGATACTCGCGCACGCAACTGCACGCAAATTCGCCTTTGTTGATTCATGGAATCGAATGCGCTCTACTTTTTCTGGACTTGCGTGGTGTTTGCGCTGGCTCAATACATCTGTGTGAGCCGTCGAGGGCCTTGCGCGAGACTCCAAGCAGAGCATGGGCGTGGTTTGCGCAGAGGTCTGGGAAGATGGCGGAACACCAAAAATGGAGAAGAACTTGCGAAAAAGTGGGCGTTCCAAGGGATGGCCTGCAGGCAATCCCTCGCACACCCACTATTGTGCGGCATCAGACGTATTCATGGATTCGATTGGGCAACATCTCGGCTGGGAAATGGCCATGCAAGTCCTTCATACAATCCGCCACACAAAGGCAGGCGTAAGTACAGTTGCGCATCGGATCGGATTTCGGGGTGCATGTACTCAATCGGGGTTCTGATATAACTTAGGGGTGCGCGTTAACAGTGTAGCGGGGCGCAGGATCGTTTTATGGGGGTCCGAACACAGATTTCCCATGTTTTTGCAGAGTTACGATTTTTCATATGCATGTTGTCGGGGTGCCGGATACAGTTATGTGGGAACCCACGCAGGGTCCCCGAGTCGCCAGGCATGCTTATGGGAGACTCTGTGCAGCGTTCAAAGGTAGCTGTTCTGGCTGCTCATGCTTTTCTTGTGGGTGTGTCGGGAGCGTTCCGGGCACGACTTGTGAATACGGTTACTTTGCACTGTGAATTCCATGAATATGCGGTGCATGCATTTTCTTTCTGTATGCAGGCTAGCGCAGTGTCGTTCTCGGCATGCAGCCGTTGCAGGATTTCTGCACACATTTCAATGAATCTGGCCCACAGTGGGGAAAGAATTCACGCAGCAAGGGGTGACATTTAAGACCAGCGCAGTGTCATAGTGAAGGAGTCGCTCTAGGTTCAATGCACCAAATTGCCCTTGATTAACATCATCTTGGGTAGAAGGTGTTCAGCATCATGCTAACTGTACCTATCCCTACTGCAGAAACACAGGTGTAATAGCACAGGTCTATCCCACATTCGCAGTATGCATTGTAACGGAATGCGTTTATGCAGATTTTTTTGGCAGGGTTTTTGCGGCAAAAATGTCCACATTTTGAAAAAGACTTGCGCCAAAGGTTTATAGATCCATAGCTCATACGTCCCCAGACAATGTAGACTTTGTGAGTGAGAAGTTACTCTTGTATAACCTGCTAGATTGTGTTTTGTGTTTTGTGTTTGAGGGCAGAGCGTGCAAACAGATTTTGTTTTGCATGCCTTTTGTACAGTATCACAAGAATACATTATTAAAGGCCACATTTTATCATCATCTGATAAACGCAATTATATATTCATCTTAATCCAGCCACAGACACTATAGACCCCAACAGCATTGCTGCCAACCAAGCACACAGAGTCGAATGTGACACTTTTAGCCAGTCCTGTCTTTAATTCAACAATGGTTTGGATGCCAGAGCGTGTGGGTCCATGCTTACAACCGGAATATGAAAATACTAATCCCAGAATGCATTGCGTGTTGGCGCAAAAGCCAGGCCTGGCAGAAAGTGTCACACGTGTCAGGGGGCCACTTTGGACCTGTCCAAAAGAGCAGCCGTTCTCTCTGGCCAGAACAAAGGTGCATCCACACCGGTTCATAGGATGGGTCCCTGTGGTACAGGAGTCAGATTTGCTGAAATCTAAAAACTGGGGATCAAGGGTCATAGTCAGACAGGTGACCAACAGGTTTTCAAGAGTAAAGAAAGAATCGGTTTAGCAAACTTGGCAATAAATATACGATTGCCTATTGTCAAAAATACATTGAAAACAATATTACCGAAACGAAGACAAAAACAAGTTCATTTTTGTCAAAGAGGAGAAACATTTCAATCTGAAAGTGGTCTGTTTGAATCCCTTATCCCTCTGGCGGGTCCTTTGAGCAGTCAAGATATTGGCCTTGTTACCAGTTTGAGGGTATGTTGGTAAATCTGCCAATTTATCACCAAACTTGTTTACCCTTGCCACCACTTGATTCTATGGGGTAAGAGGAAATGGAGATGAGGCGCGCACTCTCATTCCCAGTCAGATTTACCTGCTAAACCAACAGTCTTCTCCTCCAAACGTTTTCTTGACTCTATCAATCATCAGGGAGGCTGTGTTTCTTTCCTTTTCAGGTATGTCTGGTTAATTCTCATTAAAGTCTCTAAGGATTCTGGTTAGGGTGACCAGACGTTGCGGTTTTCCCAAAACAATCCGGGGAAATCACCCTCCGTCCCGGGGTCCCCAGAGTTTTTTTCATTTTAGAAACCCTGTCCGGGGTTTGCATGGTTGGGCGGCTAAGGTAATTAAAATTGTACTTTTTTTAACAACACTTTCAGAATTTTGAAGTTGGAGGATTGGCTCGAACCCCCAACATTTCAGATACAAGTCACAACATTTACTGACTGTGCCACAGAGACTGATTTGGAAATGGGTGTATAGCAAGCCATTTAATATCAATTAGAGCAAACGCCTGTTTTGAATTGACATGCCAAGATTCACAGACAAAACTGCACAAATGAGATCATATACAGTTTATAGAAAGGAGAAGGGCTGGAAATATGATTGGGTGGTGGTTGTGGGGGCGTGTTGGGTAGGGGTGGTAATTGGTGGGCTGCAATGGGGTAGTCCCTCTTTTATGTTGTTGGTCGTCCCGGTTTTTCGTTTTGGAAATCCGGTCACACTAATTCTGGTACATGTATTCACACACTTTTTTCAATGCAGGTGACTAGGAACCAACTCTCCACCAAAGCACAAATCTTTCCCTTGATAGGGGGAGGGGGAAAACCATGTTTATGGCTCTCCATAGTAAGGCATGATGACCCTTGTGTTGCTGCCTAGAGTTTGTGCCTGACCTACTTTTTTCAATTTTTCTACATGAGTTCCGGGCTCTAGAGGCAGCAGCACCAGGGTTACCATGCCCCACTTTGGAGGACCACAATGCTGGTACTCTCCCCTCCCCCAATTTTGGGTAAGAACTGTGTTTTGGAGGGGTGTTGGTTTCTGGCCACCTGAAATGACTGAACTTTGTTATCACTACATGTACCAGAATCCTTTAAGACTGAAATAAAAAACGAATTAGCAGCACCTGAAAAGGTTACAGCCTCCCTGAAGAATGTATAAGATAGGAAAGTACTAGGAGGAGAAATTCAACAGAAGAATTGGAACTGCAACACATGGGATTCAACCCTGTTACTACTGCATGTTGCTGGGATTTAACCCAGTTACTATTTGCATTAAGAATTTTTGACTGGGAACTAGAGTGCACGCCTGACCTACTTTTTTAATTGATTCTATGGTGTTACCACGGGATTACCACAGGATTACCACTGGTGAAACGGAGGTGCAAATCCAAATTTTTGGAATCTATAGGACTCCCTGGGTATCTTTTGCAGATTTTTTGAGAGTGGTAATGCCATGCAGTAAATCCTGAAATTTGTCAGTAAATCCCTCCACATTTTTACCGCACCGCTAAACTCGTAATGAGTTCCATTGTCCTTTTGTTCATTTTTTACGGTCTCTGTAGATTGTTTCTGTTTTGGCAGCTGTTGCTACAATTCTGCTACACTTGTACCTGCCTGTATTATTTGTTTATGGGGGGTTAGGGTCCTGTTACGAGCAACAAGCCGCAAGCAGGTGAGCTAGGGGTACGTTTTATCAAGTTAGGGTTAGAAGCAGGAGGAGAGGCCAGTTATCTATGTTTCATAAAGTGCCTGTTGGCAGCAGGGTCGCTCCGTAGTGCGCAGTTTTGTCCTCATTCGACATAGAGGGCGTTAGCTGTTTCTTCACCTGTCTTCTAAACTTCGTCTGATCCATAGCTGCCAAGTGGCCCCAGGTCATACCTGACGACAGTCACCATGATATGATATGATATTTTATTTATATCGCGCCCACACACAAGTGTTTCAGGGTGTGACGAGGCATGGGAGAGGAACAAGAGAGGATAAAAGCAACAATCCTACTAGGCCCAATGACATTGAGAACGTTCAGGGGCAAAGGGAGGGGGAAGGGAAAGTGCGAGGGGCAGGGGAGGAGTGAGAAGTGCATAACACAGGAACAAAACAACAAAAGAACTTGGAAATGGTTCTCCTCCAGTTTCAAAGAGGCAGGGAGGCTGTTCCAGAGGGAGGCCCCAGTGGAAGAAAAAGATCTATCAACAACTTGTTGCTTGGAGAAGCGACTGACCCTGAGGGAGTTGGAGGTGGAGGAGCGAAGAGCTTGAGTAGGAATGTATTTACAAAGAGAGAGTTGGAGGAATTGAGGACCAGAAAGCCTTGTGGACAATGCAGAGAGTCTTGAACTTAATCCTCACAACCAGTGGGAGCCAATGCAGAGATTTCAATACTGGAGAGATACTATCCCTGGGCTTGAGGCCAAGGACAAGTCCCGCAGTCTTGTTCTGGATGAGCTGCTGAGGGCTGAGAGTAGAAGTAGGGAGATTTAGAAAGTGGCTGTTGCAGTAGTCCAGCCTAGAGAGAACCAGAGCTCTGGAGACAGTGAGCTTCTGGCAGAAGGAAAGGAAAGGAAAGGAAGGATACCTTTGAGGAAGTGCAGTTGGTAGTTTGACTTCTTAGGGACGTTGGAGATGTGAGTAGAAAAGGAGAGTGTGGAGTCGATGATGGCCATGAGCTTCTTAGCCTCACAGGTAGGAGCATAAAGAGGGCCAAGGGAGGCCGGCCAGAGAGTGACAGGAAAGGAGGGTGCAGGTGTGTTGATGAGGAGAATCTCAAACTTACTGGCATTAAGGCAGAGATCGTTGGCGGCACACCACTCCAGGATAGCAGACAGACAGTCAGAGATGAGAGAAGTAGAAGAGGTGGCAGAGGGGAGCTTGAAAATATGCTGAGTGTCATCCACATAGTACTGAAAGTTGGAGCAGAGAGCGGCAATGCGGCGGGCAAAAGGTGCCAGGTATTGGTTGAACAGCCAGGGAGAGAGGTTAGAATCCAGGGGAACACCACAGGTGAAGAGAGAAATAGAGGAAAGGAAGGACCCAAGTTGGACCTGGGAGGGTCGATCAGAGAGAAAGGTGGTTAGCGAGGCCAGGGCCTGATTGGTGATACCCTGGTTCTCACTCAGACGATTGAGCAGGATGGAATGGTTGCCCATGTCAAAAGCAGAAGAGAGATTGAGTAAGAGGAGGACAGAGGGCAGATTAGAATCAAGGTTTGAGAGCAGGTCTTCACGGATGTTGAGGAGAACAGTTTCCGTGCTTCTGGCAGCTCTGAAGCCAGACTGATGGTCATGGAGACAACCAACAGATTCACTATGAAGATTAAGCTGGGAGATGGCCAGATTTTCCAGGAGTTTGCCTAGGAAAGGAGTGATGGAGATAGGGTGATAGCTGGGCAGCAGGGGTCAGCAGAGGGTTTCTTGAGAAGAGGGCGCACAAAAGAGTGCTTCAAGGGGAAAGGGAAGGCTCCAGTGGTGAAGAAGTGGTTGCAGAAGTCAGCCAGGGCAGGAGCAAGGGTGTCAATGTGGCCCTTGATGGTTTTGGAAGAACAGGGAAGGACCTGTTTTGACGAGACTTTCATAGAACAGACTGGTCTAGAAACCTTGTCAGGGAGAACAGAGGAAAGGCAGAGAAAGGAGGAGGAGAGGTGGCCACAGGGGGGCCAAAGGTTTAGGAGAGGGTAGAGGGATGAGGAGGAGAGGACGAGAGGGTGGTCAGGATGTCCTGAGTTTTAGAGATGAAATGAGAGGCCAGGGCCATGCAGAGGACCAGGGAGGGGACAGGAGAGGTAGAGACTGCAGCAGGGTTGGCAAGCTCCTTGCAGATTTTAAAGAGTTCAGCTGAGTTGTTAGATGCCGCAGAGATGCGGGCTTGGATGTTGGCTCTCTTCTTGGTGTGGACAGAGAGCCGGTATTGCTTTTGGAGCCGTCGGCAGGCCTGTCTAGCACAAGAAGCTAGCACTTTCCTCTCAGCTACCCTGCACTTGCGTTTAAGGACGACAAGGTCAGAGTCATACCAGGAGTTGCACTAGGCTTTGGGCTCCAAGTGGATCCTCATGAAAGGGGCGAGCACATCAAGAGTATCAGAGATAGAAGAGTAGAGCACTGAAAGGGCAGTGTCAGGATGAGAGTCAACCAGAGGTGGAGGAAGGGGAAAGAAAGTGGCGGCGAAATCCTCAACTGACACACGCTTCATGGGTTGGATGACCGAGAAGGTAGGTGGCAATGCTGGAGTTGACTTGGCCTGAGGGGCAGAGAGGGAAAGATGGGAGGAAAGCAGAGAGTGATCACACAAGGAGAGAGGAGTGGTGCGAAGGTTAGAGAGGGGGAGGTCTGAGGAGATCCGAACATCCATAATGTGCCCTTCAGGGTGAGTCAGACTGGAGGGAAGAATAGAGAGAGAGGTTGCAAAAGAGTCCAGAGGATGGACAGGAAGCATCCAGGTGGATGTTGAGGTCAACAAGGAGGAGGAGTTGAGTGGTTGAGGCCAGGAGGGAGGAGGAGAGGTCAGCCCACTCGGATAGGAAAGAGATAGTCTGAACAGGCAGCCGATAGAGAGTAGCATTCGAAGGAGGAGTAGGCCTACATAGGAACCACAGAGGTAGGAATTCACTCAGGGAAGATCAAGGCTGGGTCTGGGTGCGTAGAGGATCTTGTAGCTATCAGGGAGAAGAGTGTTAAAGCTTGTGACAGAGCTGGCCATGAACCATGCCTCAGTGAGACCAAGAACATCGAGGTTCAGTTCTTCCAAGAGGCGGCAGATGTCAGAGGACTGTTTGACAGCCGAGTGAGAGTTGAGAGTGGCAAGATGGAGAAGGTTGCTGTTAGGGAGAATTCTCTGTTAAGGCTAATTTCCCAAACCTAGTGATTCCCCCAGCAGCTTTGCTGGATTTTTGGGGTTTACTTTTTTCTTCTGCTAAGAGTGAGACTCTTTTTCTCCCACTCTTAGACATGATTTGAGAAATCCTTTGACTTTGTAATGTGTTTTGATGGGCTATGGGGTCTTTTACTCCATGGGGCTTCATGTGTTTTTGGTATGTGTGCAGTAACACAGGGGTGTCATAGTGACCCCCAAACATAGACTACGTACCCTGGGACTGACTACTGTCTCCCAGGGCATGTAAAGTCACCATTGGCTTTACTAGTCCTAAATTGTGAACAGAACCAGTACAGACCCTCATATTGTGGGCGTACTGGTAGGGGCAATTCGATTGCCCCTGGGTCTGCTGTTCGAGGGGGCACTGTCCAGTCCCCCCTGAGTGAGTTTTGGTTGGTGGCAGTGGATACTACTTTTTATATTCGGCCGAGAATATATTCCTATGGGATTTTCCCATTGTTCGAGGCTAATACTTTTTTTACATAGCCTCAAACATACCGCCGGTTTATTTATTTAATATTAATTCACCGGTTGGTATTTTTTGCCAGAACTCGGTTCCAAAATGGCGTTTGTGTTCGCTTCTGTGACTCCAACCCGAAGTTGAGCTCTTTGTTACACTTTTGGCGGGCCTCTGCACAGAAGCCCTCCAAAGTGGTGCCACTCTGTCTGGGTACCACTGGGGGTCTGGGCACCCTGGACTAGTCGCACTCTTGTGTGATTGGCCCAGTGGTGAGCCGCCCGGCTCACCACTTAGCATGTTTGAGTGACAGCTAGGACTGATGAATGGGGGTTTTCTGCATAAAAGCAGGGCTTTGGGGACTGGGACTTCAGACATCGCCACAGGACCAAAGAATCCAAAGAGGGAGAAGCTGAGCCGACTTGCAACAACGACACCACCGGTGGAGCCCTGCTGAACCGACTGACCACTTCTTCCAACGACAGAGGAGATCTTCATCCCGAAGAGTCTTCTTCCTTTGACTGGTGGGGATAACCAGTTTACCCGCCTTTTCGCCTTCCCGGATCATCTCGTGGCTGCCTTGCCTGTGCCAAGCACCCGGCAACCGGGATACCACGTTTTTTCCACTACCGCGAATAAAAGGGTAGTACCTTTGTACTGGAGAACTCCGGGGCTGGTTTCTTCCCTGGCAGTGCAACGACCTTCAGCTTTCATCCATGTTGAGATCATCTGTTCCTCTGGACGACGCCGTGACTTGCATCCACTGCCAGGAACAACTGCCCCCGCTGGAGGATTCTCTCCACTTTCAAGGTACTGTGTCCGACTGGCCTCCCTCGCAACGGTCTGTCTGGGGTGTCTCGTAAATCCTCAACTTACCACTTGGGTTGGCCCTAGGCTGGCTAACTGAAATTTTCTGAGCTGAACTGATTCCTTTTTAAACTCTCTGCAAGACTTTCCAAGCCCTTTAAACTGTGTGATCTTGGGCGCATTGGTGTTCTACTCTCTCCCAGAGGGACCCTGGACTCTGAACCTTTAGCTCACAAGTAGACTTTGACTTTCCTGCCTTGCTGAGTGCTTCTAAAGTATTGTGTTGTGTGCTGTTCCTGATTTCTGCCTTTTCCCTCCCTTTTTTTTAACTTATTGGAGTGCCATCTTTAGTTAAGCGCTCACCTCTGTCTGGAAATAAGTAGTGTTAACTAAGACTTGTCTAATAAGGAATAAGGGATGTATATATATTAATAGTGACTGTGTTTTTGAACTTGCTTACAATAATAGTGCTAGAGTGTTTCTAAGTGTGTCTTTAAATAAATAATTATATACTTGATACCAAAGCTCTGGTCAGTGTTTGCTTGTGCTACTGTATTTTGGTACCTATCTTGTATACTCTACATACTGTCTAACTCTTCTTGAGAGAAGTCTGGCTGCTCAGCCAAAGCTACCAGGTAAATCTGGGTGGTACAGACTGCTACCAATTGGGTTTACTGCCAACACCTGTAGTCTTAAGCCTTTTGCAGTGGTCCCTAAGGGAACTGCACAGGTTTCTGCGTAACAGTTGCCACCCTTGAAAGACTTCCAGTGAGGGGTACTAATAAGAGGTACGCCCTGTGGAGATGTAGAAAGAGCCCGAAGGGTGGCGGCAGAGGAAGGAGGAGAGGGCAAGGTAGCCAAGGAGGAGGCAGAGGTGGGGGGCAAGGGAGACCGAGAGGAGAGAGAGGGCACAGCAGGAGCAGGAAGGAAGTTGATGAGGCGCATGAAACATCTATCAAAGAGGAGAAGGTTGGCATGAGGGCCTTGGACCGGGCGGTGCCATTTCGGTAGACATTAATGATAACCCTAGAAGAGTGGAAGGGGATCCAGGAGGTCCTCCCACTGGGTTCCACCATTAATGGGTGAAGAAGAGAAGGGAGAGAGCACAGAGACCATATGAGGAGTCCAAAGGGCGGGCGAAGGAACGTCAAAGAGGATGTGAGTGAGGGTCTGTCTGGAGGAAGAGCTGGTGTAGATGTCAGCGATAGGGAGACCAGGGTTAGAGATCAAGATATCCTTTTTGAGCTTCTTCCTACCAGACTTAGTGAGAAGAGTAGGATAGTCAGTGGAGAAGCAGTTAGAGAGAATATGAGAAACAGAGAGCGCCATAGGTGATGTGAAGAGGGGGAAGATGAGAGAGGAGCAGAGGGGTGGAGAAAGGAGCAGGAGGACAGGGTAGCAAAATGCAGTCACTAGGCGCAGGCAAAGTCAAAACATAGTGCAGGCATAGGACAAAGCTAGAATCAATTTGCTAGCAGATGGTGGAAACACAGCTTGAATCAAATTGTAGGCAGATGGCGCAAACACATCTAGAATCAAATTGTAAGCAGATGGTGCAAACACAGCTAGAATCAAATTGAAGGCAGATGGTGCAAACACAGCTAGAATCACATTGTAGGCAGATGGTGCAAACACAGCTAGAAACAAATTGTAGGCAGATGGTGCAAACACAGGTCGAATCAAATTGTAAGCGGATGGTGCAAACAAAGCTAGAATCAAGTTGTAGGCAGATGGTGCAAACAAAACTAGAATCAAATTGTAGACAGATGGTGCAAACACAGCTAGAATCAAATTGTGGATGGATGGTGCAAACACAGCTAGAATCAAATTGTAGGCAGATGGTGCAAACACAACTAGAATCAAATTGTAGGCAAATGGTGCAAACACAGCTAGAATCAAATTGTAGACAGATGGTGCAAACACAGTTAGAATCAAATTGTAGACGGATGTGCAAACACAGCTACAATCGAATTGTAGGCAGATGGTGCAAACACAGCTAGAATCAAAGTGTAGGCAGATGGTGCAAACACAGCTAGAATCAAATTGTAGACAGATGGTGCAAACACAGCTAGAATCGAATTGTAGGCAGATGGTGCAAACACAGCTAGAATCAAAATGTAGGCAGATGGTGCAAACACAGCTAGAATCAAAGGGCCTCATTACGACCCTGGCGGTAAGTTCCGTAAATTACCGCCATGGCGTAAATTACGTTAACGCCGAGTAGCGAAGACGTAAATAGCACCTAATTCCGACCCATCGGGCACGTGCTTTACGCCATGGCGGTAATGTAAAGTACGCCATGGCGCTAATGGGCCAAAAACGGCCCTTACCGCCATCGCACACCGTCCATGGAGCACTACCGCCACGCACACCATAGCGGTCACCGTACTTAGCGGTCACCGCAGTTAGCGGTCACCGTAAATAGGCGGAAGCGGAAATAGCGCCATCGCGCAGGAACGGGAAATGGCATGGCGGCCATCTTTAAAAACACAATCCATCGCCATCCTCCACTACCATACCTCATCCGGCCCCCATAACCATCCACACCCATCACCCACCCCAAAACCACATCCAACATGCCCAAAGTTGTAAAAAAGGCATGTGACAGGCAGCGCCAAGACCGCTTCACCAAGGAGGAACTTAACATGCTGGCAGAGACCCTGCAAGAGAATGCGGAAGTCGTATTCTCGACACAGATGACAAGGGCGGCTATCATGAAGAAGAAGGCGATATGGGCCCTAGTGGCACAGCGAGTGAGTGCAGTGGGGGCCGCACCCCGCACAGCCCAGCAGTGCCGGAAGCGCTGGGAAGATCTGAGGCTCCGTGTCCGTAGCATCATTTCGGCTAACCGCAACCTAGCCATGTCAACTGGCGGAGGCTCAGAATCACCTATCAAGCTCCAGGCGTGGGAGGAAATATGCGCATCCACCATAGGGATGGAGAGCATTGAAGGTGTCGGAGCCATGGAGAGAGGAGTGCCGACCCCAGGAGACGCAGGTAGGTGGCCAGAGCTATGCATGCCACACTCAACAAAGCCCCACTGTGCGAAGTACCCAGTCGCCCCATAGTGCACATGCAACACATCGACAGGTGAACGTGCACAGACACATCCCAACACCACCCTGCAAACAAGCAGCATGCACACCCTAACTGCTGGAACACACATAGCACCATGCTACCTCCACACAAAAGCCACCAAACCTGTATGAAATGCGCTGCATGCACCGACTGTATAGATGTCATCCCCTAATGCACGTCCAATGTCCGCGGACCCATCAATAACACATCCCTCCTTTGCTCCACCACAGATTCCGACACAGAGCCCCAGGAAGAGGGCAACACCGCATCCTGTTCCTCCAGAATGGCCAGCCCGCAGGCATCCACCCCAGCCGTCCGGAAGGGAACCCACCGGCAGCCACCAACCCTGCCTGGGGTAGAGGACAGGCAAGTGCCAGCCCCCACTACTGCTGACACAGACACAGCAGCAGCAGCAGACATGCCACTAGTTGTGGCCACTGAGGGGACAGCCTCTGCCGCAAGCAGCACCCTTGGGGAGAGTGCAGCCATAGCGGCAGACTCTGACAGCGGGCCAGGCAGCATTGAGGACATTGATGTTGAAGGGCCCACTGCCCATCCACATTCCCCCGCAATTTCCCTAAGCCCCCTGCAGGCGGATGCCACACAGGGGCAGTCCGACTCCGACGAATGGCCAGCCACCCCATCCCCCCAGCCTGAGGTGGGCATCGCACCGGAGATGCAAATGGCACTGGCCATAGGCCAGCAGAACCAGCAGGCACTACAGGACATTGCAACACGGCAGCAACAACTAACTGACCTCCTCAATGCACATGTGGCACAGTGTGGTGGGCCAAGGGATGCCATGGAGCGGTCAGCTGACCGTGTCACAGCTGCCATAGAGAACTCCACAAGGAGTATATGCACTGAGCTAGCGGCTGTGCGCAATGAACTCAGTGAACTTGTGCACACCATCAGGGACATGCGACCGGATGTGGGGCGTGGAGCCTCATCAACCACCAGCTCAGCACAGAGCAGCCCCGTCCGTAGATCTGGGCGCACTCTCCGCAGCACGGCCAGGGGTGCCCCAGGGGCCATGGGAGGGGATACACATCCTTGACTTGCCTGTTCAGCAGGACTACTCCGCACCTTGTAGCACGGACACTACTGCACCATTGTTGGGGTGTTCAGGGGGGAGGTGGGAGGGGGTTGGGGGGGTGTTGGGGTGTTCAGGGGGGAGGTGGGAGGGGGTTGGGGGGGTGTTGGGGTGTTCAGGGGGGAGGTGGGGTGTTGGGGTGTTCAGGGGGGAGGTGGGAGGGGGTTGGGGGGGTGTTGGGGTGTGCAGGGGGGAGGTGGGAGGGGGGAGGGGGTGTGTCACAAGATTTCACTGTTGCAATACACATTTATCATTACCACAAACCAAATGTGTTGACATCTTTATTGCGTCCATGTGCTACATTGTTGTAGAGTCCACAGTGTGCATGTCCCACACACACACAGTGCGCCGAGTGCCGTCTCCATGTGACACGCATACGCTGTGTGTGCTAGAAGCATTGGTCAATGAGAGTCTGACGCATGACACGCCCCTCCTGTGCATCGCTGCCTCCTTGAGGTGGTGCCCCATCCCCACCCTCATCATCCTCATCGTCAGGTGGTAGCAATTCTACGTCAGGGGGCAGGGGCACATTTCTTCTGACGCACATATTGTGTAGCATGACACATGCCATGACGACCATTGCAACCTTCTCATGCCGGTACAGGAGTGCCCCGCCAGACCTGCTGATGCAGCGGAAACGTGCCTTCAGTAGGCCAAAAGCTTGCTCGATCACTACACGCGTACGGGAATGGGCACGGTTGAAGTCCTCCTCATGCTGGTTCTGTGGGTTTCGGACTGGTGTAAGGAGCCACCTCTTCAGGGGATAGCCTGCATCACCTGTATGTGGGCAAGAATGTATGCGTCAGGGATGAGCTTGAGTGATGTACATGAAATGCCACCATGAATTGCATTGAACATTGATTTTGCAGCAGTTTCTTCTGTGCTACTGGTTTCACACCGTGCAACCGCTATATTGTTATTGTTATTGTTATTTTGCACTTATATAGCGCCTTATATACCATTGGTATGGTCTGAAGGCGCTGGTAGGTTGAACGTCCTTGGGAACCGAAGTTCAGATCAGTAGAGAGAGTAGGGAGAGTCAAAAGGTGCGTGTGAGCACCGGGTATGTGTGCAGCTCGTGCGGTACTTGTGTAATAGCTGCTTCTTAGCGGCAGATGTGGTGGTTGAGAGATCAGGATAATGTGTTCGTTCTGGCAGGATTTATCCAGGACGGATGTGGCTGCGTTAGGCCTGAGGAAAATGCCTGGCTGGGGGTGTGAAACCAGCAGTGTTTACATAGATTGATGTGGAGTAAGCGGTGTTAGTATGGGAACAGTTATACCGAATGGTGTCATAGTATCTCTGTGTTCTAGTTGAGTGGTGATGTAAAGGAGAGAGTAAGCGTGGTGGTGTGATTTGATGGGTTATATGCTCTTTCAATGTGCACATTTATTAATGCAACTTTTCCCAGAGAGGGTACCGGGCAAACTACAAAATTCATTTTCCCACGAGAGGCTAATGGGCGGTTTTCTAAATACTATTTTCCATAGAGAGGCTATTGGGCACACTTCTAAATTCAGTTATCTAGAGGCTATTGGGTACATTTCTAGGTGCAACTTTATGGAGCGTCTATTGGATATACCTCTATAATCGACTTTCACAGAGTGTGCCACATGTCTCACATGCGCCGCTTTTGAATTCCAAGGCACGAGGTATGCAGGGGTGACATGTGCCTTGTGAGTGCCGATCCACTGTGTCCGTTCAGGCTGTTTCTGTAGGTGACCTGGCACGTGTCCCGTGAGGGTTGCATTCACATGATAGCGGGAATGCAGTCTGGCTCATCATTACCCCAGTGAACAAGACTGTTGCCCATGGGGACAGTCTGTGGGCCTTGCTGTCTGTGTTTTGGTGCATTGTTCTTCCAGTCCATCATGTGCCTCCTTTGGGCACAGTCATGGGGAACAGGCCTTTCAGTAGGAGCTGTTGGTAACGTGCATGGACGTACATTTCTTTGGAGTGTATGTGGTCACGGTATGGTCAATGCACTTGTAGGTGGTTGTGTCAGGGTTGGGTGACACCTTCATTGACATGTCAGGTCTTCTTAGGTCAGGCCTCATGTATGCAGGTGTCAGGTGACGTGAGTGCTGCCTCAGGGTGTGTTGTGGCTAATGCTAGTCGCAGCCAGATGGAGCATGCATCATTCCCCCCCCTTCCCGCCAGTTGGAGTATGCATCATTCCCCCCCCTGCATTGGTATGTCAATTACACACCCACTTCACATTTCAATGCCCATGACATTGGACTCACCGAGTAGCCAGGTTCTGGGCCCTGCCTGTTGCTCCATGTAGCGTGGTAATGTTGAGTTCCTCAGGACCAATGAATCATGGGTTGATCCGGGGAATCGGGCACAACAATGTGTGAAGATACTGTTGGAGTCACAGACCATTTGCACGTTGATTGAGTGAAATTGTTTGCGGTTCCGGTACGGTACCTCCTGGGCACGTGGGACCGTCAATTCCACATGGGTGCAGTCGATGGCACCGATGCAACCAGGTATGCCAGCTAGTGCATGGAAACCCACTTTGGTGTTGGCAATCTCCTGGGCAGTCCGTGGTAGTGAGATGTGGTCATCTGTGTGCTTGAGGAGTGCATCCAGCACTTGCGTCAGTGTACGCGAAAACGATGGTTGTGATATGCCATGCAAGTGCCCTACTGTGTGCTGGTAGGTGCCTGTGGCCAGGAAGTGGAGCACGGACACTACCTTCAGTAGGGGGGGGGGTGGCGGTGGGTGTTTCAATCATGCTGGCAATGTCGTTGTGTATCATGTCCACGATGGTGGTGATGGTGTCCCGGTCCAGTCGATACAGGGTGTGGATCTGCTCAGCGGTGAGGTTGAATGGGTTGGGTCTGACGCGTGGGATTGGGGGCTGCCTGCGTGGTAGCACTGGCTGTGCTGGTGGGGCATGCTGGGCCTGCCTTGCCCTCCTTCTCCTCCTGCGTCTCCTCTGTGCAGCCTGTTGTTGTTGTTGTAGTTGTTGTTGTTGTTGTTGTAGTTGTTGTTGTTGTTGTTGTAGTTGCTGTTGTAGCACTCGCATTGCTATCAGGTCCTCCAGCCCCAACATTGCTAGTCCTATCGGTAGCATTGTGGTGTGTGACTGGGTGTGGGCAGGGGTGGGGTGTGCTCTTTTTGTGCTTCCTGTGTCTGTATTGCCTTCACCTGTGCTGTTTCTGTGCACCTGTGGCAGCTGCATTCACTTAACTTGTCCCTTTGCGGTTGATTCGCGATGGCGTTGTTAGCGCCATGGCGGTAAGGTACTTTACGGGCTGGGTGATGGCGTAAGGTGCATGTCCGCTTGGGTCGGCATTCGCGTACCTTACCGCCATGGCGCTAGTTACGGTGTGGGAGGTCGCGTGCACGCGCCCTTGGCGCAGTTAGCGGCAGCGTTGTCTACGATGCCGCTAATGGCATCGTAGTTAACGGTCAGGGGTCGTAATCGGCCCTAGCGGAAAACGATGGCGGTAATCGTTTACCGCCATCGTTTTACGCTTAGCGCCAGGGTCGTAATGAGGCCCAAAGTGTAGGCAGATGGTGCAAACACAGCTAGAATCAAATTGTAGGTAAATGGTGCAAACACAGCTAGAATCAAATTGTAGGCAGATGGTGCAAACCCAGATAGAATCAATTTGCTAGCAGATGGTGCAAACACAACTCGAATCAAATTGTAGGCAGATGGTGCAAGCACAGCTAGAATCAAATTGTAGGCAGATGGTGCAAACACAGATGGAATCAAATTGTAAGCGGGTGGTGCAAATATAGCTAGAATCCATTTGTAGGCAGATGATGCCAACACATCTAGAATCAAATTGTAGACAGATGGTGCAAACACAGCTAGAATCAAATTGTAGACGGATGGTGCAAACACAGCTAGAATCAAATTGTAGACAGATGTAGGCAGATGGTGCAACACACAGCTAGAATCAAAGTGTAAGCAGATGGTGCAAACACAGCTAGAATCAAATTGTAGACAGATGGTGCAAACACAGCTAGTATCAAATTGTAAGCAGATAGTGAACACACACTAAAGATACAGGCAGTAAGAGTGGGAGTCCAGCTGTGATGACGATGAGGGTGGGGTAATCAGAGGGTAGAAGTATGTCTATGTAGAAGCAACTAACCCATGGTGGATGATGTGAGAGTGTCATGAGAGTTTATGCTCCACTGAAGAGTGTGGGAGTGCCATCATCAGTGTGCTCATGAGGGGTACAGGAAGGCCTCACGCAACAAACCGGCAGCAGACAGGGAGCAGACAGGGGCCTTAGGAAGTGGGCCTATGGTGAGGGGGCCGGTTAAAGCCTGCAGGTCCCCGATAGGATGCTTTCAAGTAGCAAGTGTCCAATAGGTGAAAAGGATAGCAGGATGAGGATGTGCTCAGGAAGCACTCACCTCATGGTGCACACGGTAGCCGTCTTGGAATTGCCACAAAAAGTAATTGTAAATTGCACAGAGAAGATCTTGTAGCCTCAGCCCCCAGAGAGATGATGGTCATAGGAGGCAATGCAGACAGCGCAGCGACAACGTGCAGGAAATGAAAAACTTTTTGGATTCAAATTAAAACAAAAAGTTCCTTTTTTTCATTTACAAAAATCGAAAAAGTGATGTTGAGGAAGTTATTTCAGTGCAACTCCTACCTCAATGCAGGGGTGAATTTGCCTGCAGCACGGCCTCCAGGCGTCCGTGCAGGATGGTGAGGGTGCAGCTCTTCCGGCACTCCGCCTATGTGAGACACGGCCCAGGACTCAACACCGTGGACTCACTTAACACTGCCAACCCATACCTGGCCATAGACTTCACCAGACTCTTAACTGTCCACAATACGAATATTGGATTTCACCCCCCCCCACTCACCCCCAAGAGTCCACCAGGAAACCTAAAATGTTTGAGCAGCATACAGTCCTGTCGTTTCACTGCATGGTGGAACTTTCAGGCCCCTATTTATTATTAGAAAAATACAACTGCAAGCCCCAGACTATAAAGTGAAAATTCAGGAGTAGCTAAAGGTGTGACAGAAGCGTCGGCGAAGGCTGCTCGGCAGCTGTGCTGATCTGGTTTGATACAATGGAGACTACATGACATAATTATTTTCAAATTGGCCTGCTTGACTTTTAAAGCTCTCCAGTTAGGTCGTCATGCTTATCTTTCCCAAAAAATGTATGTTTTAGGTTGAAGTGAAAATCCCAGAAAATAGGACAATTTGGTGCTTTATTTTATCCCAAAGGCAAAGAAAGCTCAAACTAAAAAAACAGGTATGTTCTATCGCAGCGCCAATCTTTTGGAATTCCCTTCTAATCGATATCCGTACAGCACTCTTTACTTCATTTCAGAAAATTGTTGAAAACCTACCTCTTTTCTCGAAACTGAATCTGTTTATCTTGAATGTGATTAGCTCCTATTTTCTGTTATCTGAATCTCTCTGTATTTTTATGATTTTATCTGAATTGCTATTTCTCTTTTAAACAGTGTACATCGCTCTGCATATAATTTGTTGATAAGGTTTACCCTGTATAAATAAATAAATAGCAATAAAAAATAGGGAAAGTTTCGAAGGGAGTATCCTTAAAATGTCGGGATTATACTTTCTGTGCCTTTTGGATTTGTAGTCCTGGATTTATAATGGTAAAATCCTCGCCCAATTTCCAAATTGCAAAGAAAAACAATAATTGGCAAAGCCAACAGTTTTGTTTTTTGTATAGGCATGGTTTGGCATTTCTGCAATAGAGTCATTACGGGTCGAAGTGTAAAAAAAAAAGTAGTGGAACTATGTTCCCTCCCCCTCCTCCTTTACGGCTCACTCCCCCATACTCTCTGTTACCCCCTCCCCCTGTGAAACCCCACACCTGGGTCCTTCCTTGCCCCCATTCCAGCCTGCAACATTGTGTTTTACAACAGTTCTAATAAAACTGAAGAAAACACAATGAAAGAAAACGACATCCATTAGTGTGTGATTGTCCCACTCAGCATGCACCTTCATGCAGCCTCCCCTTCGCCATCCTCTGTTCACACCTCTTAAAGAACATGGCCAGCCAAAGGCACACCCCTCCCATTGCCTGTGAACAAGTCTGATCCTACAGCCATTCATACGCAGATCGCGATGAAGCTGGGTGTTTTGGATGCTTGGGAATGATTTTTGTATCCTAAGCAACCTATTGAAATAAATATTTTCTTCCAACACCTGCAAGGTAGAGCAGTGCAATGTTGCACTGGCTTGATATCAGCTGGCCTTGTGTTCGAGTCCACAAAGGGGATATCCTTTTTTTTAATATATTTTAAAAAGTTGCCGAACTGTATTGTGGTTCGCATGAACTGAGGGAACTTACAGTTCGCATAAACTAAGGGAACGATGACGGGTTGTCCCGAGAAGTAAGGGAACGTCGTACCCTTTAGTCCCCCCTCACTTAAACATGTGATAGTCATACCAGACTTGGCTTAAGATGATAACGGCTCTAACATTTTTTGATACCTGGGCGAATGACATCGGCAAATGGCTAGCTAAACTTAAAACAGGCTTGCATCTTCCAAATGGATTGCCGCATGTTGGCATGTATGTGCTTGTGTGGGAGCAGTTAGGTGCCAGAACATGAAAGTGCTTGTGGGTGAGGCAGAGGTTTGTTAATTCAACCCATTGCTGTTTGTGGCAACCACTGCAGTGTTTTCATTGCCATGTGGATGCTGTAGAACCAGGTGGGCAGCCCAGTGCTGTGCTCGTAGGAATCAGGAATTTAATTGGTAGCTATGTTTATAAATGCAGTCTACATATTGCGTGAATCATCAGCATATTTTTCAAATGCATCCAACTGGTCAGTATTTCACCCACTTTTTCACATTCAATGAAAGGCACTCAGTAGCTAAAAATGTTGCTCTAATCGCATCAGTGGGAAACACTCTAAATAAAATGGTGTATTTACGTATGGGCAGGGTTACAAGATTGAGTGCCAATGTTTTTCCTGATCTCCTCTAGAATTATGTCCATTACTTGTTTATTTTGGGAATACATATGGAGTTTTTTTCTATAGCAACTGCTTTAACAGACCGCAATGACATTGGCTCAGGAAACTTGTCTGCCACGAAATGCACGTTCGGCAGTCTTAGCCACATGTGACATACGGCCATACCACAGGGACTTGGCAGCCATACAAGTGCAATTAGGACTACGGCAAAAATTGCCCAAGTGCCAAAAATATATTATTTCATGGATGTTTGTACTTTGCACTAGTGCTATGACTAGAGCAAGCAGTGCTCTGGTACAAAAATGCATTTAAAGAATATGTTGTTTGCATTTGGGCAATTTTTTACCCAAGTGGTACTTGTACCAACGCGAAGGTTCTGTATTATGCCCCTATATGATTGCCCTAAATGTTAGATAGAGAGAATGATTTTGCAGCCAAGAGCCCATCACTTGGTCCCTGTTTACACAGTGGGGCTAATTTTCATTGGAAGAGGTCTCTGAGGGATTCAACCATGTGCATGGGAATAGTGTGCTTGCCTGGGTTTTATTTGTTTACTGAAAAGAATGAATGATGGGAGAACAACCTCCGAAAAATATGTGGGGCTATTGCGGCACATGTTTTCCACGCTCACCTCACAGCAGGAAAATATTAATGTACGCTGGGAGGACACATTTTACCAGCACCACCCTCCCCTGTCAGCTGTTGCTGACACCTGACCGACATGTGTACATCAAAAGCCTGTGGCCGTGGGCAGCCTGATTAGAATTTCAAGGCCCCAAGGATTTGCATCTTCATTGTGAAACCTAGCTGGTGACGGCGAATACTGAATAATGTTAACAAGCAGGTCTCAGGGAAGGCCTGGGTGCAGGAAGTGACAATGGAGACCAGACACCAACACCTCTTTGTAATGCAATGTGTCAACTTGGTACTAACACCCCTCCTTGGCATGAAAGGGCAGTGGATGTCCTGTCTGGAACCACACCTTTCAGAGTAGGGAAGTATGTGAATTGTAGGAGACGAAAGTCTGCCTGCAACCATCTACTTCAAAGGAGGCCCATGTTGTGATCAAGGATAGGGCTTAGTTATTTATGGTGGCACTTTGATGTACAGCAGACAGGAAGATGGGTGGGACTTAGAAGTATATGTTGTCATCCTTCCCCTGTCTGTTGCCAAATGCCCTGGTACTGACCTGAAGCATCACTGAAGATTATTGGTGGAGACCCAGGATTGGTACACTTAAGTAAGGCTTGGCCTACACCAATCCCTGGGCCCCGTTTGGCTTTAAAAGAGGGCTGAGCCCCTCAGTGATTAGATCATCTGAAGACTTGGCAAGGAGTAAGAAGAAGGACTCATTTGGACCCGAGCTGCAGGTACAGTCTACCTTACATCTTCTGCCAGTGAAGGAAGCCCAGGAGTTCCAAGAAGGGAGCAAAATCCCTCCCCTAAACATCTCCCAGGGAACAGAGGGAGATACCAGACTCAGAGGATGCGTCCAGCAGCTCCAGAACCGGTACCCAGCCAGCACACAGCGTGCCCTGCTAGGCTCTGACAGCAAGGCTCCTAGGTGGGAAGTGCCGGAGTGTCTCTGGACAAAGGACAAGGCCGTTGCCTGGTAACCCCCTCCTGAGTATTGGGTCATCCGACTTGAAAGGACACAAGCCCTGCGAAGAAACTAGGAGGAGTGCCACACAAGCATCATCCAGCGTCCATCTTTTTAAGGACAATTTCGAGACAGTCGAGTCCTCAAAATGCATCTGGCTGCACCGCTGACTTGTCACACCGCAGTCACCAGAGTTGTCAGAGACGCCTCTTCCAGCATTCCAGATCCGCCAACCAGCACCGGGACAATGATTTTTGGGCCAAGCCGCTGCGCCGAACAGCCTGCAGACATCCGTCCAGCCTTGCTTCGCCAAAGTGCCTGCCGCCTGGTACCCACAGTTGTCTCCCACCATTAACTCTGTCTCACGGGCTGCGAAGGGCCCTGAAACCGCCTCAGTGTTGAGCATCAAGAACTACCTCAGCACCACGTACATTGTGGTTTTGCCCCCGGTCCTTCTCCGAAGGCCCCTAGAGACAGTTAAGACCCTTTGCCCCTTTAGTGATGGGACCAAAATAACCTTGAACAGTAAGACTGATTGCTTTACCACCTACCCTCCTGTCAGTATCCAGAGTGCAGCTGTTACACTTCAGACTTCCCCGCCGGCATCCTTGCAGAATAAAACTGCTTTACAGGCTTCTCTATGGTCCAGGTATAAGCTACCATGGCGTCTGTACAAACGTCGATGCACTCCAGGTCACCTGACATGCCTTGTACGTGGAAGACGTACAGCAAGCCACGCCCCTCTTACGACTATAAAACCACCATCTTCCAAGGGGCTCGTTGCTGCTAATTAGCGGTACCAGCTACCCGCGGTTTCATCCGTTTCCTCTTCGTGTCTCCCTACACGAATCTTTATCTGAACTCCTGGTTTTGACCTTTTGCCTGAAATTTGGATTGCTTCGTCTCCTCCCTTATTCTTGTTGTGATCGTCTGGTTGTTGGACTCGGAACGCTACTGGATACGGCTTTCTTCTGTGTCTTGCGGTTCTTCCCTGGTTGCCGCTCTGCACATCAATTTGCTGTCTACATGCGGATCTCAACAACTACTCAACTATACTCGTGTACTCAGGTACATATCTATTGTCTTCCATGGACATTGTCTTCTGTTGGATTCTGGGACATGGAGTGACTTTCCTGTGAGATTGCTCTTCAGTGCATATGAACGCTTTCCTGAACTGCACCAACCCGGCCCTAGTGCATCCCTCGTGCCGTTCGGGGTTACTTACCTATACTAACTTCCCTGTTTGTTATTTTCTCCTGTCGTTTTCTTCAGAATCCTGGACTCCTCTTACAATCCTGGACTCCTCTTACTCCATTTATCTTTACTCAGGTCAGTTGTTATCAATTCTATAGCTAAAGTGGGAACCGATACTGATTTAGATCAATTCCACTCATTTGTGTTATTCTTTGTAGATTATCCCGGGCAAACGCAACTCCACTCCAATATCCATATAGGTAGTTGTCCAATCATTTTAACTGTTCTAATCACTTGTTTAAGATCAACACATCTCAACACTGTCTAATATCTTGGTATTCTTTTGCAGCATTGGTATTGGCGGTGTGTGTTCTCCCCGCTCTTTTACTCAATTGACACCTCTGTCTGTTCTAACTGAAACAGCAGAGAGGTACATTGTGGAAAAGAGCCCCTCTTTGAGGAAGCCTGAGTCTTGTACTCAGGGGAGCTGGGATGGAAGGCTGAATTCAGAATTCTATACTACCAACACCTCCAAGGTCGTGTTCTCCGCATCTTCGGCCTATTCGGAGTGGTGAGTAACAGAATTAGCAGCCTTAAAAAATGTCCACAGAGGCCAGTGATGCTTTGAATCAAATCGTGCAAATGGTCACGGATCTACGTACCGACTTGACCAATGCACAAGAAGCACTGCGCCAACGCATGGACGCCATTCAGTCTTTGGTTACCACACCAGCGTCTCAGATGGCTGCTGCCAGAGCTACAGCATCCGGTTCAGGGTTTCCACCTCCACAGCAGGAGTCAAATCCGATCATGCTTACAACCCAGTTCCCACTAGCTCCTCCTGAACGCTTCCTAGGCGACCCTAAACAATACAGAACCTTCATCAATCAATGTAAATTGCATTTTCTGTGTCGCCCCGCCTCATTTCCCACATCTACAACCAAAGCGGCTTTTATTTTGTCTGATTTGGGAGGCACTGCAGCCGCATGGGCTAACCCGTTGTTGGAATCTAATAGTCATGTTCTTTACAATTGTGATGCCCTTCTTGCTATGATGAGTAAAGTATTTGATACACGTTATACCACTCAAGCTACTGATCTGGAACTCTTAAAACATCGACAAGGAAACAATTCTTTATTGGTTTATTTGGCACGATTCAATCAGTTGGCAGCAGAGATTGACTGGCCTGAAGAAAAGAAGAGAGCTGCCTTCTATCAAGGCCTCTCAGATGAACTAAAGGACATCCTCTCCACTGTTCCTGTGGTTCCCGCAGCATTCGGGGAACTACTAGATTTAGTCCTTCAGATTGATGCTTGTAAGTCTGAAAGACGCGGCGAAAAGAAAATAGCATTGTTCAGCTTGGTTGCAGCAGAGGCCTCATCTTCGTCATCTCCTGCGCCTGAACCTATGCAGATTGGGGTGGTTAGGGGACCGCTTACCCCTGCTCAACGAGAATATCGTCGATCACACAATCTCTGCATGTATTGTGGGGCCTCCGATCACCTGTTACCTGAGTGTACCAAAAAACCTAAAAGAAAGGCGGGAAACGCCAAATCCCGACAGTAGACAGAGTTAAGGCTGGGATGGAAGGCTGAATTCGGAATTCTATACTACAAACACCTCCAAGGTCGTGTTCTCCGCATCTTCGGCCTATTCGGAGTGGTGAGTAACAGCATCCCTTCCCCTTCCCTTTGCGAAACTGTATGTCCTCTGTGTTTTTTTACAATGTGGGTTGTAATTGTAGTGTGCTAGAACTGTCTGTTGTAGTAATAATAAAGTCAATATTTTTATACAACCTTGACTTGACAGTCCTTTTTATTATTGGGTAATAATTGTAGTTTTGCTGTGTTGCAACTAACCAACCATCCATGACCTTGCAGAGATAAGCCTGCGTTCCATCCAATTACCAACATTGCACAAGGAGGTCTTATAATTTACTTGTTTTCCAATCTGTTCAGATCCCTTCTGGTGTACTAGAGGTGTTGGGTTGATTGATGGTTTAGAAACCGATATTCATCCCTGGAGCACTGGTGCTCCGTAAGTTGATTCGTCACGAGGTCCTTGCGTAAATCTTTTACGCCTTCCAGTGACACCAGAGTTTAATTGCATTCACTGGTATGGCGGAGAGGAGCAGAGGAATGCCGCCTTCCTTTCCCTCTGCCATACAAATGCTCCAGCCTGAAAATGAATGCCAGCGCATGGGGTCTGTTAGCTTTATGCACCAGCATAAAGTAGGCAGTCTCCATAGGGATCAAATGTATTACAAATACAGGACAGTATTATTTTTCATTGTGAACACTGCTTACCATGCCCGCATGTTAAGCAGTGTTTATAAATGAAAATAAGCATGTGAGAATGTCGGAGAGCATTACATTATAATTGTGAGTGCTCCTTGCTACACCAAGTGGCGCACACAATCAAAAGTAAACGCTGACTGGCATGCTAGCATGCCAGTCAGCGTTTACTCACTTTGTACTGCGGAGTGCAAATGTGAAGGGCAAAAGTTGGTGTACACGCGTTTATGCCGCCTTTTGTCCTTTACGTTCTCACCCTGCAGTGCAAATGATGAAAATTTTGTGCAGGGACCTCGAAAATGAGCCCCAGTGTAGTGACGCCCCTAGGTTCATTCACAGAACTTCCCCCATTTCTTTGACATACATTTTCTCCGTGTTACTCTCATTAAATTCCAAGACACTTTCAATACCACTTGTGCCCTCTGTGGCCTATTTTCCATAAATACCAGGTCTTGGAGGGTTCATCTCAATCCATTATGAAAACAAATCAAGGTAGAGCGAAACTCTCCACGGGACATCTGGGCCATAACCCGTGCATCCGTCCATTTGGACCCATTACATAGTACATGCTCATTCCACTTCTCCCCCCAGAAATATGTAGAATGAGTGTTGTTTTTGTTTTTGGCATAAAATGGCCGCTGATTTATTTTTCCACAACATCATAAAAACCATACTGCACACTTTAGTGGAAATAACTCTGAAGATGCGGCGACTGCTCCGTTTCCCACAACCTGCTTCCCCCTTTCTTTCCCAAAAGTCCAGTGTAGGCCCAACTCTCCCAATCCTTTGCGCTTGAGCCTCGCCTGCCCCTGCAGGTGTTCCTGGGCAGGGAGAGTGCTGGTTCCTTGAGGGAAGATGAGCCCTTGTTGTTGCCCGCAGAGGCCCCTGCCGCTTAGGCTCCCAAGGGGCGCTGGTCTGAGAAGAGCGAAGACCCTTCCGGCTTTGTCCTGGCTCATGCAGAGTCCGTCTCTTGTGCTTGGTCGCCCAAACACCGCCACGCCACAGGTGGGTTACTGCCCACCGTGGCTTCCCCTTTTCCTCCCCTCACATTTCTAGGATTTTGGTGCAGAGATTCCAGTAGAACAGATCCATCCCCATTAGTGACAAGTGCACCCCATCATTTAGGTAATACTCGGGAGATTTAAAGTTAATCAGTACCGTGCCTGATCTGCCCAAATCCTCTGCCTCTGCAGAATTTAGCCATTGCACAGTTCAGCTTTCACCTGGATTTTCCGACAGCTGCGTGAATATCTGCGCCTCTCCACTCTGGTCTCGGGATTATTTCCGACCAGAAGATTTCCGTTTCTCCCAGTTGTCCTGCTATAGTTCCTGTAATGAGAACATAATTTCTCTCATCAAAGTCCCCCTCCCCAGGCTTGTTAAATCATTACCTCCCAGATGTATGACCAATATGTCTGGCTTTTGCTGCTTCCCCAGCAACTTGCGCACCAGCCCCTGCGGTTGCGCCCATTTCATTCCTGGCACCCCGTTCCACCTAATCCTGAACTCGCCGGCCGTCAACTCCTCCCATTCCGTCGTCCAGCTTGCACCTGCCCTAGACACAAATGAGTGTCGTATCACCCAGACAGATGTCCTTCTCCTCCGGGCTGGTGCTATTGGGTTGGGAAGGCAGCATGTCACCCTTACACTTTCTCTGGCATTTATGGAAAATAGGCCACAGAGGGCACAAGTATCTCTTAAAACACCCAGACCGCCATCTCCCAATCTGCTTGATCTCTTCTGCGCCCAGGCCTATGGCTGCAGCTGACCTGGCTGCCCCTATCCTAAATGAATGTGTCCAAAACACTCCCTTTGTTTCTCCAATTTTCCCCAAAGCCATGTCCATAACCCTTCTAAAATGGAAGCGACTCAGTGCGGACCCATCCCTGTGAATGAGCAGCAGAGCCCCCCCACGCGAAGGCGGCCTCTGCTCGAGAAAGCCCATCATGGCCCTAACTGGGAAAATGATGCTCCCTACGATGGGTTGTAGAGCCACTGTGCACCCCTTCCCCTCCTGATCGGTTTTTGATTTCCTTAAAAACATGGTTAACTGACCTTCTGAACAGCGTACATTCCTGAATTGAAGGAACCCCGTCCCCTTGGCCCACTTGTTCTCCGGTACCAGTTTGCTCACCCTGAATGCCCCAAAGAAAGCTAGTGTGAAGGCCGCTTTGAACAAAGCCACCTCAAATCCATTGTGGTAAACCTCTTGCAAGCATCCTTCACTCTGCTGCCCACTTCTCAGACTCAGCCTCCCAATGGATCAAATCCTTTCTGAGTAACAGATCCATGAGGGTCTTTTCGTCTTCTGCAGCTGCTGCCCCGCTCCAATTAACTGTGGAGTGCCCCAAGAGTCTTGCGTGTCACCCTCACTCTATAACGTTTTCACAAAACCGCTCTTTGATGGACATGATTATCTGGGTATCTCCTACACCAACTAAGCCGACGACACCCAGATACTCATCCCCATCACTGGCGATTATCCACGTGACACTAAGGCCTTGAACGATGTTTATCTGGTCATCCATGCCTGGATGGCACAACACGAACTATGCCTTAGTGACGACAAGACGGAGCTCCTCATCTTGGGCTCCTCGCAACGTCTTAGCAAACTAGATCCGTCTTACCAGTCATTTACCATTGATGGAAATACCATCAAAGTCTCTAAAGACACAAAAACTTTAGGTTTCTAGCTTGACGCCACCCTATCCTTGTCTCGGCAAACAAATGCCGTCAGATCAGCCTCTGCTTACACATGTAAACGTATTGCAGCTGCTAGACCGTTTCTGACTACTCTGAACAGCGTCACTCTTGCCAGAACGCTCATTATGTCCAAAATCGACTACTGCAGTGCCCTCTACCTAGGGACTAGCCAAGCCAATCTGAATAAACTACAAATTACCCAGAACAATGCCATTAGGGCAGCCTTAAACATCCCAAGAAACCACCACATTTCCGAATCCAGAACTAACCTACACTGGCTTTCGGTCAAGCAGAGAATCTCACAGAAAACACTGGCCCTTATGCACAAATGCCTTGCCAACAAAGCCCCCCTCTATCTCTGCAACCGGCTTTCCCTCCATTCCTCCACTCGACCTCAAAGAACGGCCCAGTCCCACAGTCTATCTATTCCCAGGATCAAACTCCAAAAAGCGGGGGGCACAAGCTTCCCTGTCCTAGCCTCCAAACTTTGGAACACCCTCCCGGCTAGCATCCGATCTGAAGGCTCCTTCAACATCTTCAAGTTGAAAACAAAATCCTGGCTCTTCGAGCAGAACTGAATTGCTCTCACCTCACAGCTTTCCCTGAGATCCGCTCCTTGTACAGTTTCGGTTTCTTAAACCTCACCTGTGATCGCCTTCTGTAATTCATGTGTATATCTATGTCTGCATTCTATTCATGCATATAACTTTGCACGCTAGTCTTGTATATAACCGTGCCTGCATATAAATTGTTATAAAATGTATATCTGCACAAGTTGCGCCCGGATGCCCCTGGGCCGGATGGTGTGCGTTACAAATAAACAAAATACAAATACAAATACAAAATCCTACCAGTTTGTGCAGCTTAATGATGTCTATGGGCTGTCTTTCATCAGACCTTTTCACGCCCTGCTTGGCCCATCTCTTCATGGCCATTACAATTTAGTGTTCCTTTGTGGGGTCACCTTTACCCTCCAATTTAATATGGGCGATTGCAGCCAGGTGATAGGCCATCCATGATCTGGTCTTCCCCTCATGCCAACACCATCCCACAAAGGCCCTTACCGGCAGCTCCCTCTTCCCTTCCACCAGCACATCCTTTTGGAATGCCAAGAACCGTTCCCAGCATGCCTTGTATCTACTTGCCATGCCCGGTGCTAGCGCCATGTGAAACAGGGAACTCAGATTGCCCCAATCAGGTCCCACCACTGAGGTTTGAACGGGGTCATCATCCGGTTTGCTCCTGGACAACTCCCACTGCAAACGAGAGAGAGCATCAGCGGCTATGTTTTTGACCCCAGGTATATGTCTCGCCCGCACCGCGATGTTGAGTGCCAGCGTGCTTTTGTTGAGCTCTCTCAGTAAACGCAACACCCTTGTATTTCTGGCTGACACCTGATTTATGATCTGGAGCACTGCCAGGTTATCTGACTAGAGCATCACCTTTCTGTCCTTCAGATGTTCCCCCCATATCTTAAACGCTATCACTATGGGGAAGAGCTCAAGCAACATGATGTCCTTGGTGATACCTTGCTGGTGCCACTCCAGGGGCCATGCCATGCCACACCAGCTGCTGTCCAATATTGCCCCAAACCCCATGGCTCCTGATGAGTCTGTGAATAGCTTGAGCCTGTCGCTGGTGCACCAATCCCCCCTCCAAAGTAGTACCCCATTGAATTTGTCCAAGAAATTGTTCCACATCCCCAGGTCCTCCCGCACCTCGGTCCCCAACCTGACGTGTTGCCCTGCATGTTGTAACCCTACTGTTTTGAGCTCGATGTTTCTCGCAAACACTTTACCTGCCGGGATGACCTTCCCTGCAAAATTGAAATTACCTGCCAGCGACTGGAGTTCTTTCAGGGTCGCATTGTTCTTACCCCTCAAACCTTTGATAGTCTCCTTCAATTTCCTCACCTTGTCTTGCGGGATTTGACTGAGTCAATTTCTATCCCTAGCAATGTCAAGCAAGTCACCGGGCCCACTGTTTTACCTTTGGCTAGCGGGACCCCCATCACTCCCATCAACCCCTCAAATGCACTCATGAGGGATTCACACTCCTTGGTCCCTTGTTTGCCTATGAACAAGATATTATCTAGGTAATGAACTACCGCCCCTTCCTGACACTCCTGCTTGACAACAAACTCCAGGAAGGTGCTAAAAGCCTTGAAATAGGCACAAGAAATGGCGCACCCAATAGGTAGACATTTATCATAGTAATACTGGTCCTGAACTTTGAACCCGAACAGGTGTTGACTTTCTTTGTGAATAGGCAACAACCGTAATGCCAACTCTATGTCGGCCTTCCCCATCAGGGTGCTCCCCCTGGTAGCTGGTTCTGTTGTTCCAAGAGGAGTACCATGCGAAAGGACACCCTCCCCCGACGGGCATATCCTCCCCTCCCCCTCCAAACCTGCGGCTTTTCTTCTGGGGCCTTCTCTCCCCCTTCCCCTGCGGGCACCATTTTGTCTTAGAATCCCCCAATGTCCATCTCATCCCAAGACAAAGCTGGCCACAATTGCATTTTCCACCGGAAACCCCGATCATATTGTAACCATCCTTCACCTCCATGCTTCTGATATAGATCGTGGATATACTGTTCATATGCAATCATTGACAATGCATCCTGCGGATATTTCTCTAACATGATTGACATATGCAGTTTGAAAGCCTTTAACCAGTTGTGTATGGATTGTTCCACCTTGGGTTTCTCCCTGTCCCTCTTCTCCTTCTCTTTTTCTGACAAGTCCTTTATACCTTCTCCCAGAGGTTCCATCCCCACAAAATCCAAGATTTCTATAAATTCTTTTCTCCACACCCTCTCCTTGGTGGCCCCTGGTATGTGCCATGCTAAGGAGCTTACCGACACCCGGACCGGAGCAAAACCTGGCATCGGCCTTCCGTACGATGTCATATTAGGCCTCCACATTCCTTCCTGCCCGCCATTGGCATTGGTAACTGATTGTACCCCTGGCCCTGCTACCCCTTGGCCCCACCAGGCTGGAGCTTCAGCTGCCCAAGTCAGCGCTGCACTTTCTTGGGTCATTGAATTACCCCCCTCCCCCTATGGAGTTTGCAATGGCCAGTGCTGTGGCCTGTTGGTTGCCCCTGAGGAAACTGCACCACCCCCCCAGGAAATGCAGTGTTGGGATAGTTACCCGCCCACTGGCCTACCGCCCCTGACAACCCGGTACTGGGCGGATTACCTGCCTGGTAGCCCCTTGAGCCCAGCCCCCCTAGCCCCAGAGTCACCCCTCTCTGCTGTATTACCGCCGCCTCACTTGCAATTTGGTTGAAAGCATTCACATTACCACTCAATAATTGCCCATTGCCCTCATTGCCCCATGCTGGCAAACATTGCATTATCATACCTTTCACTGCCTCCAAGGATGCGGGCCCCTCTTCAGTCACAGCCACCGGTCTGGTTGTAGGCGTGCTCCACCTCCGCTGGTCCCGCACCGTTTCTTCCTGCCTTCTTGGTGCGGCTGCTGCTGCTCCGCTGACGCTGCTGTCATGCCACGGCCTCGCTGTTGGTCCCCGGCTCCACTTCCTTCTTCCAGCTGATCGGCTCTTCCAGCTGATTGTGCTCCCACGGCACCGGCGGGTCCTCCGCTTCTGCTGTCCCTTGAGCCTCGGTGACCTCCTCCACTTCTGCTGTCCCTGGAGCCTTTACAACGAAATCAAAAACGAAATCCTCTTCTTGGCAATACGGGCGGGCATCCTTCTGCAGAGGCAGGATGCTGCTTGCAGTAAGGAGCCTGCCCGTTATAAAGGGGGCACCCCGCACCTTTCCTTTGTAGCCCTTCGCTGGCTTTTTTGTTTTCTGCCATGCTTTTTGCCGACACCTCCCCCTCGTCCAAGGGGGGAGGACAGGAGGAGGACACCACCCAGGTTATCGGGGTGCCTCCTCCATTTTCTTTGTGTCTCTCGTCATCACCTACACATCCGTTTCAAAGATTTGAAGTACTCTAGTCAGCAACATTCGGGTGCACAGATGACGAGGCAGAACAATGTGTGGCATGACGTCTTGAATTGTCCTCTCAGACTCCAACATCCAGCAATAGTGTGTGCTGCTGTGATTTGAGCTGGCTAGGCAGATGGCCTGCAGCATGAAGTGTTGTGGGGTCATGGTGCATATACAGGCATCAGTGGGGGGACATGTACACCCAGGTTTGATCTGCTACTCCTCCCTGCGTTCTCCCCATTTCCTTCTGGCTCCTGAGTCCTGCTAGTGCATAATTGTTAAATTATCTTCTGTTGCAAATCCACATGCATGCCTGCAGAGTCACTGTAAATGTCATGTACTCAAAAGAAAACCTCACTGAAATACGAAAGTGAATGATCTCTGCAGTAGAGCACAACCGCTCAAGCTGCTTGCTTGCTCCTAATGCTGCTGACCAATTGTTGCTGCAGAAGAGGTGTAGCACCTCCTGTGGGCTAGGTAAGCTTGCTACTCACATGATCACGAGCGCCGCCTGAGTGCAAATGGCCGGCAGCAGGGCACTTGAGGCTAGCTATTCACTGATTGACTTGTGGCAAAGTATAGTGCAGGGCCGGTCTTTGCATCCGGCAGTGCAGGCAGCTGCCTGTGGTGCCAGTGTCTAGGGGGCGCCAGTCTGACTCCAACACCATTGTATTCATTTTTTTTTTAACTTTTATTTATACAGTTGGCGATTGAAGGTACAACAGAGAAAGGGGGTCACCCTTTAGACAGATGTCTCGTACATTAATATCTGATTGCATCGGTACAGATGTTATCACACATAAGGAGAGTATATCAGCAGAAACATTGAAAGTGCATGGACAGTTTCATTCACACCCGTCTTCTCGGGCCAGGGAGGAGCAGAAACTGCACCAGATATCACGGGGTCTGGTAACAGGGAAAAGAGAGTTGACATGAAGATTCTCGCTTTCTTGCGCCCATGTCAGTGCTTGCATCCATTCGCCCACTCTGGGGGGCACCTATTCTTCCAATGGAGGAGTATTGACCTTTTAGCCAGCATGCAACCAATGTTGGAAAAGGCCCGGTCGTCTCTATCCAGGGGCCCAGACCACAAACCAAACAACGCACCCAGGGGGTGTTTCTCTAATGAGGTGCTTGTTATGTCAGAGAGAATCTCAATGATTCTTGACCAAAACGTTTCCAGTCGCCGGCATCCCCAGAACATATGTAGATGGCCCTCTGCTGTTTCATCACATCTGGGACAACCATGTAGTGTAGGGGGCTGGGTGGCATTTTGTATAGTCTGGCGGGGGTTTAGTGTAGGCGATGTAGAACATTAAATTGCATGAATTTAAAGCAAAAATTGAGGGAGACCAATCTGGTGAGTGCGCACATGTGTGCCCAATGGGTATCGGAAATGGCATTTGCCAATTCCTCTGTCCAACGTGAGCACGATTTCTGGGAGAGAGGGGCCATCCCATCCAATGCCATTTTATATAGTGAGGACACCACGTGGCTACTATCCACAGAGTTGGCAATGTAAGCGAGAATCGGAGTTTCTGGAGGTTCCTGCGGGTACGCGGTCCAGTGGGCTGCAATCGCAGCGCGGACTCGATAGAAGTGTAAGAGGTCACCCCCATTATCTCTGGCCCAGTTTCCAGGTCTCAGGTCTGATGAATGCCCCGTTTGAAAACAGGTCAGTGAATGCTCTGTAAACCAGCGCTTCCCAACGGACATGAATCGCCTTATCATGCATCGGCAGTAGCCCCGGGAAGTTCCAGATTGGGAGCCATTTATAGAAAAGGTGAGTGGCCCCCACCTGGGCAAAGAGCAGCCGCCAGGCCCTCGGTGTAGAGGCCACCGGGTCCAATGGGGAATCATCCCTGTAGTGGGTATCCAGCATGAGGGTCTTGAGGTCGGTGCGACCTGCAGCCAGCGATTCCAGTTCGACATGGTGGGGGGGGGGTAAGCTCCACTATTTAACAGTATGACACATATTGTGCCTGGGAGGACATCAGTACAATTCGGTGTGCGTTGCAGACAGCCCCCCCTTATCATATGTGGGAGTCTGTTCGGTCCACTTTTTCCTGACCGCACCAGAGTGCCATAGAACTGGCCAAAGAGGGAATGTAGTCTGGTGAAGTAGTCTTTACCGGGCCAGATCAGGACGTTGGAGAACACAGAGCAATTTAGGCAGCAGAGTCATTTTTATGAGCGAGAGCTTAGCCGGGCCGGATAGGGGGAGGTTCTGCCACCTACGAATTTTGTCCTCGACCACCGCCGCGGCTGAGTCATAGTTGTCTTTCAGTAGCTCAGGGCGTGTTCTGGACACAGTTACCCCCAGATATTTTATATGGTCGGCCGACCAGCGAAGAGCGAAGTGGCCCTGGACTACAGGAGTATTGTCTGTGAGCGGAAATACTTGCGACTTAGACGGCTTAATCGTGAAACCAGAGAATTGTCCGATACAAATGATGTCCTGCAGTATGGGTTCTAAGTTGAGGTGTGGGTCGCGAACGTACAGAAGTATGTCATCTGCATATAGGGACACTATCTACAGGCGGCCTATTAAGCGGAGACCACGTTGTCCATGTCTCTCTCTAATGAAGTCGGCCATGGGCTCAATGGCCAGGAGAAACAGGATGGGGGATAAGGGGCATCCCTGGCGGGTGCCTCTACCCAAAAGAATTTGTCTGGACATGAAGGAGTTTACCATCACCCTGGGCCCCGGCCCTGTGACCATTGTCATTCTTTTAAGTGCACTTTAACACAGACATGAACAGCCCTTTCTTTGCCATGCTCTCGGTGTAGCACAAGCACAGCAATTTATAAACATCAAGTGTTGTCTTTCCAAAATAACGAGTGTAAAATAACCTAAAATAGCTTATTTATTATAATAATATTGTGCAACCAATGTAAACACTATAGAGGAATGGGTGTTCGGAATGTAGTATTACATTGTAATACAACATGGGAAGGTTGGGTTGCGGACCGCAGAAGCAACAATCTATATTTTAGAAGTCCAATATTTACATTTCAGCCTCGCTCGTGTTGTCACTGAAATAATGCAATCAACTTGAATATTTGTGAATGTCTTTAGGCTAAAAGGGCACCACAGAGAAGTGATACAGCACCCACATGTGCTTATATATTTTGTGGCTTGCTTCCTGAGCACTCTGCAATCTGTCACAAAGGTGGCCCAGGCCAGGCTTCCCCATGTTGCTGGTGTTTGCTAAGAGACTGCACAGGGCACACAGACACAAAGCTTCACCCATCATTGTGTTGCACCTGGTCACACACCGAGGCGCATACAGGCACTGGAGAAGCACCAGGTCAGACACTTGAGAGGGTGGGGATAAGGAGGGCATGGGGAGGGGACACGTACCAGTTAGACTGCCCACCCACCACTCCCACCCCAACTGCCCACCTCAAGAGAATTAAGCAAAGCCCAGGCAAATACCCCTGATCAGCTTCAGTGATACAGATCTGACACCTGGAACCTTAAGCAAAACACACGAAACCCAATGACCCCCTCTCCTTATCTTACTAAGACATTTCAGACTCCAGCAATCGCCCCTCTTCCGTTCATGTTTATTAAGAACACAGCTGTAGAAGGACAACAGGACACAGACAATAAACGGTGCTGGTGGCTGCACAGTTAACAAATGCCTGGGTATTATTACTAATGTAAAAATCTTTGTTAGCACACGCATTTGTAGGCATACATTTTTAGTCAATTGAAATCGAATGGGTGTTTGTACTTGCATGTCAGGTGAGTGATAGGAAGGGTAGGGGCAGGAGACCGTTCATTCTCACAGCAGTGTTTAAGTGTGTGGTTTCAGACGTGAAGGAGAGCGTTAACTGAGTAACATTGAAGCTGCACTAGAATATTTGCATTACACAAGTAAGTCTCCCCCCCATATCGTCTCTGAAGTTAACACCTCTCCCAACATTTTGGGGGGGGGGCACCAACAATGCTTCCCGCCTGGGGTGCAAACTGGTCTAAGACCGGCCCTGGTTTGGTGGGCAGTGCAATCGCACACAGTGGCTGGGGTCTAGATTGAATATGGCCCCTTCAGAGCCCAGAACTCAAGCTGATAGCACGTGTTCTGCAGGAGGTGCAATTTGGCTGGCACAATGCATCGGAATCTCCTAGGCCCATCCGAGGAATCAGATTATCAATACTTTAGAGTTGCACTATTTTTGATTAATATGCACTTTTTTCCTATCTCTTGGATGAAAATCAATATTCTTGATTAGATTTTTGACCATGTCTCACTCAGCACTATGCAATATTTCAATCGTGCATTATGTCATTTTCCGCAGTTTAGCAGAGCCATAATCCAACTGTGGGTAGATGAATACATCAGTCTTTGCTATAGAATGTGAATGAAGGGAGAAATCTGAAATAAGACAACTACATTTCTGTTTGCGACAATGTATCTTCGCGGCCATTTTATCTCTTTCAGCCAACTTGGTGAAGTGGGCGTCATTTTGATTTTTGTCTAGTGTCTGTTCTAATGCTGGCATTCATTTTGTGTAGATGATCAGTTTAATGTTTGTGGTTTGGTGAAGGGTGACATAAGGTCTAGGTTTCGTGTGCTCACTTGGGATGAGGTACAGGGACATGGAGGTAATGCCTAGATTAATTACCTGTAATCGTCATTACTTCTAATCCCACTCTTCCTTGTCCCAGTACTTACCTATGAGCCAAGGTGCCTCAATGTAAGAACTTAGACATGGAAGAAGGTAATTCCGGACGATGATCTGATTTTGGGGCTTGGGGCAGAGGGTGGGAGGGAGAGGAGATGAATGGGGGAGTGAAGTGGGGCAGGGATTGTGCAATAAATCATAATGGTTAACTATGTCCAATTCAATTAAGGCATGACATGTGGTATTAGTGGTTAGAGAGGCACTTTGGTGCAGCCAGTCTAGTCATTTCTTACTGTAGCATTGTATATTTTTCGGGGCGTCTGTGATAAAATAACCATGATAAGTGTTATTGCTACGATTAACATTCTGGTGCAATTCATTGTGGCATGGCATTTTTAATAGCAAAGCATTCCATTAATTAAAGCATTAATTTTCCTGTGCACGTTTGGTGACTTGCATGTATTGGATTTTTGGATCATTGTTACCCTACAAAACAATTGCAAACACTCTGGCTTTTTAGCAAATGTTTTGCAGAAAGTGTGCTATATAATGCTGGGTTTGTTAATGGGTGAGACCATCCAGCTGGACTCTCATTTTTGTGCAATTTCATTGAGTCATTTTTATTGTTTTAATTGTTTTAAAATGAGTAAAATTAATTTTTTGTATATGTTAGGTCTTCAGGGCCAAGGAGTCTTAAATATTGTGAGTTACACAAGTCATGTAAACCTATTTGCGTATTCTGTTTATTGTATCTTTGTTTTTTCTCTTGCCTTTTTCATACTTTGGGTATCGATTGTATTTTGTTTTGTAAAGATTTACAACCATAAACAAATAAAAAATAAATAATAAATAATGCTTGCAAACATATGGTATGACGTTCATTCATCGTCCGAGTTTTTTCACTGAGTTTTTTACCGAAACACATTTTCTAAAAAAAAACTGCAAGGATAGGGAATACATAAAAGGGGAGGGAGTTTGGGGGGAACCCCCAAAATAAAAAAAATTAAAATTAGATTAGTTTTTCGGGCAAAATATTTCAGCAAAAAAAATGTGGATGAATGAACATGGAAACAAAACACATGTTTGTATCTTTCTCCTAGTGCAGTGTGCGGCATACTGCTGCAGCAGCACGTGTGTGCGTATTGTGCAAGAATGGTAGTCTAGGCTGGCCCAGAGTGTGGCACGACCCATGATTTGTTGCCGAGCTGGGAAGGGGACCCTCAGCATGGCTCACAGGGAGGACCCCACATTTTGTGCTATGCCACTGGCCTCCATATGACATTGGGAAGATACATCTTTAGGCTCTATGTATCCTGCTACTGAAAAAGTATGCATGGGATTTAAAATACAACCAATGTAGGGATCCAAAAGAGAAGAAAAAGGGTAAATCACAAAGTATTGAAACTGTATCTAAAAATATAGGTTCATGTGCAGACACAGATTCAGAATCAGAGTGAAAGGGGCCATGTCTAAAACTTGGTTTAAAACAAAGGATAAACGGGGAAAAATGAAAGCTGTATATGATGCTTCATTTATGGAGTGGGGTAATGGAAAAGAGAAGGATCCTTCAGAGCTTTGGGGTAGAGTAGACAGAGAATTGTTTAGAATGCAACTGACAGCTGCTAAACTAAAGGAAGATTTAGAAATAAAATCAAGAGACAAGACACAGGTAGGTAGGTGAGACACGTTCTTATGCGACAAGTGCAGGAAGTCAAGTAGGAGGGATGTCGAGCATGTTAGAGGATACAAAAAGAAGACCTGAATGGGCACGATTTTCAGCTCTCATTAATATGGAGCCAAGAGGGAAAACATTTAAAGAGGCCTTATGAAAAATTGCCCAGATGACAGATATGGAAATAGAAGAAAATGAAGATGAGGGTACAGAATATATTGATAAAGAAGGAGATAAGGGGAGTAGAGATGAGGATTCAGAGAAGGAACATGGGGCCTTTGCTGAATGGACTAGAAGTAAAGAGAAATGATTGATCAAGTCTGATGGTAAGAAGGTAGATGGGATGGCATCACAATTTCTACAGGAGGTAGTGAAGACAGCAAGAGTACGAAAAGAGAGTGGAAAGGGAAGATTTTCCTCTGCAGAGAATCTTACACTGGTACAGCAGTTAGAAAAAGATTCAATGGGATTCTATGGACGAGCATTTTGCTGCGTGCTAGCAAATGGACAGAGGAACTAAAACATAAATGTATATCTTGGCCCAGGAAGGGGGTCATTTAAAAAAGGGATATGGACATGGCTATATTATGTATCCAGAAAGGTCAGGGGGATACCGCATGGGATTATGAGTACATGGGAGCAGCCTTGGTAGTATGGGAAACATATGAAAGAAAGGAAGTAAGAGAACAGATTGCACCAGCTGCAATGCAGTCTCCACTTGCTCAGCTATCAGGAAACAACTTGAAATATGTTCAATGGGTAGAAATGGACAGGGCGAATTTGAGGAAAACTTTACTGTCATTATCAGATGGGGCAGGTAAATGGATCTATCAATTTGATAAACAAACAGTGGGTGTATGCCTAGCATTGGTGGACATTAAGAATTTACTTTCAGTACTAGGAACAAATGAGTTAATGGAACAAGCAATATAATATATAGTTACGATTAAAAATGCCACATATGATGGGGCAACATTTAACCAGTTCCACACTTAAATCTGTGCAGCACTCAGAGCTATGTGCCCCAATAAGCCAGATTTGGGTGCATTGCTTGATAGCACAATGAAGCTAGGAGAAGATCCAGTGATTATATAACTCGTATGCAAGAGCGGTGGAGAGTAGAAGTGGGACAAGCATGGGATCAGACAGGAGGATCAGCCTGCCTTGTTTTTCAACACTATAAAAAAGGGTCTACCATACCCAGTCCAGTCAGATTTAGAGAGAGAGATTGGATTGGAAATGAAACTGTGGGTTAAGATCCAAGCACACAGTGCATTTCTTTAGACTAACGCAAAAAACAAGGGGGGTCCTGGGAGTCATTAGTACCGGTTACAATAGCCTTACTCAGATTTTGCATAATTTAGGTAACTTTGGGTCTCACCCTAAGTTACTAGGGGAATCCAGACATGGACCACTTGCTCACTATTCTTAGAGAAGCACAGTTCCACTCTACTGATGAGGTCCAACCAGACTGAAACAGGTGTCTGGGGTTGCTGTTGGTACTCTTGTTCAGATGAGAATTGTCTAGCATTTTGGTGCTGGACTGCCCCAGGCAGGACAAAGACTAATATGTTTTGGATATTTCTCCTCTGTGAAAGGTAGTGAGCTAAAGAATCTGGGTAAGGCTCTTATAACCGGGACTAAAGTCTGGCAGAGGGACTCCCAGGACCCCCCTTGTTTTTTAGATTAATGCAGACAAAGGAAAAAGATAAGCAGTTTCAGAAGTTGAGGGAAGAAACAGAACTAATTCAGAAAACAGAAAATGCAACTTTAGAAGGAGCAGTGAGTGCTCCTTCTAAGCGCAGTACAAGGGAAGTACAAGGGACTCGAAGTATAATGCCTCAGTCTCAGTTTGGCCGAAGCCTGAATTTCAGGCTGAGTCCCGAAGACAGGGAGGTTGGAACTGGCAGGAAGAGGGAGGGGTAGAGAAGCACAGGGGAGTTACCTTCCTTTTCCAGGCATACAATCACAGCAGCCACAAGTGGATCAATGGGGGAGGGGAATGTCTAGGCCCCCTTCGGAATGTTGGCATTGCCACAAGCTGGGTCATTTTGCTACGGAGTATCGTACCCGACTGGCACAGATGAGATAAGGGGAGCACGTTCCCTATGGAGCTCCACAGAATGAGAGGTTCCAGGGTCCCCCGCCTCAGTGAGATCAGAGAATGCCTTCAGTGGGAAGGGTAAATGCCTTTGCGCAGATGCCATAGGATAGCCCACTGGGAGACCTTCAGTGTCCAGTAGTGGCAGTTACCCCGGATCTGAAGAAAGAGCTGATAGTTCAGCTACCGCTAAGTGGACAAATGTTTTCATTTCTGGCAGACACAGGGGCCACTCACTGCTGTGTGAGAGAGGGTGGGTTTCCACTGTCTTCTAATGTAATGTATACACAAGGTTTCTCCTGTGCTATACATTAAATTCTTATTACACAACCAGTAGAAGTTGCTTTGGGTGATAAATCGGTCACAGCTCCTTTACTGTATACTACCTGTGAATCTTTCGGGAAGAGATTTACTGGGGAAATTGAACATGCCAATTACTTGCATTGAAGAAGGGTTGATTTGTGAAACCGCAGGGATATATTGTTTGCAGCAAGGATGGGATTTGTATGAAGTCCGGTAGTTGGTGTTCCTCAATCAGTTGGAATTCTTTTGCATTTGCTGTCTTTAATATTATCGAAGATTGAGAAAGCAGGATGTATTGTGGAGAGGATGACTCGGGTACCTGCACAAGTTCTTTTTTGTTCCTCGGATTTCTGTTGAAGAACATGAGAATGGTACAAGTAGAATGGTGATTCTTTCTCAGTTGGGTGTTACTTCATTTTAGGTGTCAGTGCAAGGTACAGATGAAAATAATATGTTGTGGATTGCAGTTCTTCAAATGCAGCCTCATGTCAGATTGAGAGAACTTGAAGCATCACAGATGTTACAATCTGATGTATCTTTGAGTCCTCATTTTAAAAAATATGTGACAGTAGAAGATGAGCAATGGAGCATAGCGTTGCAAGTGCCTTGTCCAATTACACTTCAGGCAATTGTTAAATTAAGCACTAGAAGTCAGATGAATTGTCACGAGAAACAGAAATATTAACAGATGCACATGTACCACAACATCTGTGGAATACACACCCAGAAGATGAAGTGGGTCTGTTGAAGGGAAGAGGACCAGTGCAGATTACTTTGAAAGAAAGGTCTCATTTGCCCAGGGTTCAACAATATCCAATGTCCAGGCAAGCGGAAGAGAGAATTGCGGATACCATAAGTAATTTACAAAAGCAGGGAGTGATATATCAGACTTCCTCTCCATGCAATACTCCAATATTCCCAGAAAAAAAGGCACATGGTTCTTCTTGGAGGATGGTACAAGATCCCAGGCCTCTTAATTTGATTGTGGAAGCATAATTTCATGTGGTTCCTAATCCAGCTGCCATTTTGGCAGACATTGCAGAGATACAAAGTACTTTTCGGCTGTTGATCCCAGTGCAGCCTTTTCAGTATTCTGCTGCATGTTGATTCACAGTATTTGTTTGCATTTACATTTAAAGGAGAGCAATCCACTTACACTTGTTTGCCCAAGTATATTTAATAGGGCGATCCATATGGATTTAGCTAACATCCCCATATTGAGTGTTCTGTTGCAATATGTGGATGATTTGCTGTTTTGCAGCGTTGATGAAGAAACGTGCATGAAAGACACAGTCATTGTTTTATGTGCCTGGCAGAAAAGGGTCATAAAGTTAATAAAGTGAAATTACAGGTTTGTCAATATGAAGATGTATAGCTCAGTCACCATATTGCTGCAAAAGGCAGGACTCTGACATCAGACACAATAGAAACTGTCAGCAAACTCCTAAACCCAGTACCTACACCTAGTACAATAAAGTAGATGCAGCAATTCTTGGGACTTTGTCATTTTTGTAGACTCTGGGTTTTTGACAATGCTATGTTCATCAAGAGTTTGTTAAGTATTTTGATGGGAGCTCAGATGGGTCAGCCTTTGGTCTAGTCAGATAAAGGAATGTGGGCATTTTGTGCAATGAAACATGCTATTGTGGCAGTTCTAGTATTAGGTTTTCCTAATTATAGGAACATGTTTTCCCATTCAAATGTACAGGTTATGACAACAGTACTGACTCAGAAAGCTACCTTAGGCCATAAGCCTTTGCCAGTTTACAGCGGTGCATTAGATCAGGTTTTGCAGGGGTCATTCCCATGCGAACAATCTCTAGCGGCAGCAGAATTTGCATTAGAGAAATCAGCTTTGATGGTGTAAGGTCAGCCGGTTATCCTTTTTTGGAACATGTGGTTCATGCGATCTTTTAAAAAGCTAAGTCTGGGCTTACTGTGTAGAGGGTTCCCAGATATGAAGTGATTTTGTCCACGCCAAAATGTGATTATATTGAGATGTCACACAGTAAGTCCAGATCTCTTTTTGGCTAGCCAGTGCAAAGAGTAGAAGAGGTGCACAATTATGGTGCATACATGCCTCCGCTTACACAACGGTCACATGTGCGTGAAGATCCCTTGCCTGGAGGTAGTGTGTTGTTTATGGATTGGTCTTCTTATATCCATCAAGAGACAGTGATCAGGTATACTGGAGCTGCAGTAATTGAAGAAAAAGATTCACAACATTTTTAAGTGCAGCAGTTTTCGGTTCCATCACATTTGTTTGCCCAAGCAGCAGAATTAGCAGCAATAATTTGTACACTTGCTCATGCATTTGGACACCGAGTTACAATTTATTCTGACTCTGCTTATGTTGTGACAATAGTACATTCAGGGATTCAGATTTGCGAAAGGAGGGACTTTGCTAAGGCAGACAGCTCTCCAGTAATGCATGAAAAACGACTTCACTTACTTATTGAGTCACTTGAGCTACCTGCTGAAGTTGCGGTGGTCAAATGTATGGTTCATACTCAAGGTAAGGACCATATTACTGTAGGAAGTAATGCAAGCAGACAAAGCAGCCAAAAAATGCAGTTACTATGAATTCAGAAATATCACCATTGTAAAGAGGGTTACAGGTACGTACTCATTTTGATTCTGAAATATTGTGCACTCAGTTGTCTCTAGCTGCGATAAAGGTGTTACAGGATCAGGCTCCACAGCAGAAGGACCTTTGGACGCGGCAGGGCTGTAGCCTTGAATTGCATGATGGGATTTGGAGATATGAAGTTACCGGTGAAGTAATAATGCCACAAAGGTTACTTTTGATTGCACTTACACAGTTCTATTTCGCCTGTTCATGACTCTAAAGAATCAACAATGACTAGTTGGCAGACAGACTGGTATGTCTTTAATTTGGCAGACATATTTCTCATGTATCTTAGAGAATGTTTAATATGTCAACAATATTCCACTCGGCCGACTTGTAAGACAGTTAGGGCCACCACCCGAAAGCAAATTGGTCCCTTCCAACATCTGCATATTGATTTTGTTGACATGGTGGAGCAATGTCAAAAGTACAGATATCTCCTTCTGGTAGTGTGCCCTTTTTCCAGGTGGGCAGAAGCCTGTTCTTGCATTCACCCAGATGCTAAAGTATGGCCAAGTTACTGGTGAGAGAAGGATTTCCAAGGCTTGGAATCTGTCTTCAAATTAAGTCAGATATTGTGTCGCATTTTGTAAATGAGTTACTCAAAAATGTCTGTGAAATGTTTCCAATCAAGCACCGATTGGTATTTGTGTATCATCGCAACTAAATGGGATGGTGGAAAGACTAAATGGGCTATTAAAGAGCAAATTGAGTAAGTTGTGTGCCACTCTAAAGAAAGACTGGCTTTTCTGTTTGCCCACAGTGCTATTTTCACTAAGAAATGCAAATGGATCTGTCCACCATCTCACCCCATGAACTGGTGACTGGTAGACCTTTGGTCACTCCTTTGGCCACAAAGTGTTGTAGTTATGATGCTGAACCAGGAGCCAAAGTCTTGGGAGCGAAGAAGAGTGGGTATTTGAGGGCATTAACAAATGCAGTTAAGTTTGCCTCTAAACCGGTACTTCCCTATGTGTCCCTTAAAAGTTGCCACCAACAAAAGATCCATGGAGATTTCATCTACATCAAGAATTATGTGAGGAAATGGAGATAACCTTGGTACGAGGGATCCTTTGAGGTCCTCTACAGCACCCCCACAACATTAAAAATCAAAGGGAGAAAGCTGTTGTTCTACATTGATAATTGCAGAATTCCCAGATAAAAAGAGATGCAGGCTACTATAGTCCCTGAAGAAAGAGACTTTGTTTCTCGATGAGAAGTGTGTTATTATGTTTTATCTTATGTCTTATACTCTGTTTGATTCTGTTTTTGATGTACTGTTTTTACAAGGAAGTCCCTTTGGCTGGAAGTCAGATTAATCTGTTTGTAAGATCAGCAGTATTGCCACACTTAATTCTGAATAAGTGTAATGTTCATGATCATGTGAAGGACAACATGTGGTATCGACACATGAAGTCCATAGTTATGAAAAATACAAATGAGTCATGTTTTATTTATGCGGCAGTACCCCATACCACAGGTCACGATCCCTTGCTGATTCCTAATCAGATGTCACTGAATGGGCTTCATAAAGACCCAGTGGTAGCCTTGCCGGTAAAAACAGCACAGCTGCCACCGGAGTCGTGTTTTTTTCCGGCGCCTGTCTTTGGGGAATTACCAGGGCATTACAGCCCCGTGGTCCCAGTAATTCCCCAACGCCAGGCACCGGAAAAAGTAACTCCTCATTCCCATTCAAGTCCGATAGGTTCACTGTGTGCAACAGTGCCCGTGCATCCATCAAAGTTTGCGAGCGGGTGCCTTTCCGCCCACCTGGTCAGACCTGGTTGGCGGAAAGGCACCTGCACACAGAAGTCAGAGTGCGCGGTCCGGTAACAACGGTGCCGGTAGCTTGCCGGCACCGTTGTTACCAGACCGGCATACTCATAATGAGGCCCAATGAATCTAGATGTCTTTTACACTTATCACAATGTCATTTAGGTGGACATGTGCAGCTTTCAGATTTCCAGGTGTTCAGTTTCATAATCAATGTTACTTGATGAAATGTTGGTGGAGTAAAATCTACTGCACTTATTCATGGGATGAGAAGTAACAATTTGAGATGTTATAATACTTCGCTTCCTGACTGTCAATTTTGGCCTTTCTTAGTCGCTGGTGCAAGCTTATGGTGGGGTCCAGGAGTTTTTTTGCGTAGGAATGAGTATGTGGGTAAATTATATCGATATTTCTATTACTGTCTTTGACACCTGTGCAAAGAACAAAAAAGGTGCGTCTGGCTAAGCCCTTATATGCCAAGGGGGATAACTTATGATATATAACAAAAAATCAGGGTGAAAGATCAAACAGCAAATTCTTGATTGATGTATTTAATATCAAAAAACAATTTAATTTTAGTACATTTTTCTGTGACAAACCCAACACAAAACGGACAGTTTTTTCACTTTGACAGTTTGGTGGTACTGCTGTGTACCATCCTCTTAGATATCGAGGAATTTACCTCACAATTATGCACATTCTCTATCATAGGCAATACACTTTTTGTAACAAAACAAGTCTGTGCTAACCTGGACAATTTGTGGTCTGGGGATCTCAAAATACAACACACAAGAAAAATGAACTCCTACTTGAAAGGCACTACCGATACCATCAAGACTCTACAGACCCTTGACCTTACTCCAGACTGCATTTTGGTCCCCATGTATGTGGAATCATTATATACCTCCATCCCCCAACAAGAAGGCTTAGAAGCTTTAACCATCTGTCTCAACAAAAGACATGATATTACCACCACACAGACGAACTTCATTTTGGAATGCATCCAGCTAGCTATGTCTGAGAACTTTCTGTTCGCAAAACAAATATTTCAACAAGTGAAGGGAGTCAGCATGGGTGCCACTTTTGCCCCTGATGTGGCGAACTTATACATGGCGCAATACGAGGACAACCACATCTACAACAGCAATCCCTACAAAGGAAATATTAGACTATGGCGTTGCTACACAGATGATGTCCTCCTGATCTGGGAGAGGCCTAAGGATCATCTGTTAGCTTTCCACCCATGGCTCAATCTACGGAATGAACACATAAGATTCACCTTGGAATGGGACTTCCAAACAGTCAACTTCTTAGACTTGCAAATATATCGCTCTGGGAACAACCTCAAGACCGAACTATTCAGAAAACCTATAGATAGGAACAGTCTTTTACATTTCACAAGTTACCATCCAGAAGGACTAAAATACAACTTACCTTACGGTCAATTCCTCCGTGTACGAAGAAACTGCACTGAAAAAGAAAGATTTGAATTCCATGCAAAACAGCTGCAAAACGCGTCTCACAGAGAGAGGCTACCCGAAGAAATCGATCAAAATAGCCAAGAAGAGAACGGCAAACACAGACCGGACAATCTGTCTTACCTTGAAAGAAAAAAAACCCATCAACAGGACGGTATGTGTCACCACATACAACCCGATCAGCAACCCTACCAATGCTTCCATCAACAAACACTTGTTCCTCATAAAAAATTAGGCGACTCTAGATAAAAAACCTATTTTCATGTTCAAGAAAAACAAAAGTTTGAGAGACACGCTGGTACACACTTTTCTGGAACCAGAAAAAAAAACAAACACCTTGTGGAACCTACCGCCTGTAGTGCGACAGTTCAGTTGTGGCCGATGTGTGGCATGCAGATACACAAAATCAAGCAAAACAATCACCTACAAGGATTTCCACTGGACTCTCAGAAATCATGCCAATTGCGAAAGCAAATTATTTATCTATGTCATTAGATGCCCGTTCAACCTGGTCTATATCGGCAAACCAATCAGACCCATCAAACAACGGATCTGCGAGCACAGGTTGTGCATCAAAAATGCAGTGGTTGACAAACCGCTTGTTGAACACTTCACGAGGAATGGACACACCAATGAAGATCTTACCTGGACAATTGTAGAACAACTGACCCCTCAAAAACGAGGTGGAGACATCAATCTATCCCTCACCAAATTGGATCAACAATGGGTGCATAGATTTGATGCTGTAAAGAACAAACTGAATATCACAGTCGAATGGAAGCACTTTTGGAATTGAAAGACAGTGTGAGAATATCTAAGCAGTCCAGAGCCATTGAGAGTTCACTAGCTCCACCCTTGTAGTCACACTAGATCCTGAGACAGGAGTTTTTCCACACCAACTAGCGCAGAGGTCTCCCCCACCCCATTAAGCGAATATAGATACCACATAGGCATCACTATCACCTATGTCCAATTGTTTTTTGACTGTACTCTCACAGATTGTACTAGATTGACTTGGCTTGCAGATATCATTAGTAGGAGCTGTGTACATCCAGATCCTCATGTAATGTAATTTGCACCAACTCCACTGTTGGTATTCCATAAAAGAAATTGTAGAAAACTTGGCATTTATCCGAAAAAACCGCTCTACACTCGATGAAAAATGTACTAACTGCACAAATGTATCAGTGTACTTATCCGGTCTGCCAGTCATTTTTACGCAAGCATGGTGTATATACCCACACACACACATGCAGCCACTACTGGGTACCTCTACATTCTGATCCCCCGCCGTATGAAAAGCAGACAGGCAACTGAAGGGACGGTTTATTAATACTCAACCATAATACCTAGACCGTTAGCACTTGGAATACGTAACAGCTACCAGGCAGACTTTTACATTCTGCGCACGCACACCACCAACAGCACTGTAGGCAGTGTATCACACCCCACGAGGACTACTTGTCCCAGAATGCCTTCCGTACTCTGAACAGCATCCACTCAGGAGCGTCCTGGACTCATTACACTATGTATGGGTCGGGCATTTCCTGCATTTCCTGCACGTCAATCGACGACACACATCCGACCAATGACAGGGCTACAGTACACATATCTCCACCGCCATTGGCCCTGCTGTCCAACTGTGATTGGACGTTACAAACCAGGAAGACAACCAGGTTTCACCTTTACAGTGCGCAATAGCACGCACACCCCTCGCCCCATTGGCCCATCTGTCCTACTCGATTGGATGTGACTGATTGTGGGCATGCCCCATCCACGGGCAGACAGACGCCGATACCTTTTAATCTCCCAGGCAACACGCAGTCAACACTGCCGTTCGCACAGAGAGATACAGACCTATGCCGAACTCTAAAGTAAGTGACACCATCCTTTAGGAATTATTCCCTCTATGGTCCGCACCCTTGTTTGATCGTGGCGTGGGCACAAACAGAGTCTCCTTGCACATGCCCCTGGGTGATGCAGACCCACTCCACCCCACCTTTTTACCCCCTATAAGTCACTCAGTATGAACGGGCTCTCACCACACGCATCCTTGTAGCCCTAGGACACGATGCATGCTCCACATACCAATAGAGTGACATTACTTAGCACCATCCCAAGGGAAGTAAGGATTTTTTCCACGGAAATCAATGGACTACATGATATCTACTTTCCGTTCCTTCCCCAGACCTGTGTCTCTACACCGCCATTCATTGGCGCTGCCACAGCCCGGCTAACAGACCGTGTCCAGGCAAACCAGAGGGAGTCATTTAACTCTCGCACCTTTAAGCAGTGTATTTACAACACTGCCCGACTAGAGACCCCCACCAAACGTTGAGGGACCAGTCCATGAAGATTTACTGCTACATTTCTTTGACGGTAAGCTTCACACTAATGCGCCATTCGGGTGTATTTTCAGCACAAATAAGCAACTAATGAGTATCTTGAAATCACGAAATAGCACACCATTGAGATCAAACATCATTCTAACAGCCATTTCCAATTTACATTATACTCTGACAGATACCACATGGACAGAGAAATCTTCTCGCCCTAATCCTGAAGAAGGCCACTCCAACAACAAGCTCCAATCAATTGCTATATTTGGCCGAAACACTAAAGTATTGATTTGTGACACAACGACTTGTCCTATTTTTGTCTCACATGTTACTGTGTGTTGTGTTTTGAGATCCCCGGACCACAAGTTGTCCTGGTTAGCACAGACTCGATTTGTTACAAAAAATGTATTGTGTATGATAGAGAATGTGCATAATTGTGAGGTAAATTCCTCGATATCTAAGAGGATGGTACACAGCAGTACCCCCAAACTGTCAAAGTGAAAATACTGTCCGTTTTGTGGTGGGTTTGTCACAGAAAAATGTACTAAAATGAAATTGTTTTTTGATATTAAATACATCAATCAAGAATTTGCTGTTTGATCTTTAACCCTGATTTTTTTTATATATATCACAAGTTTGACACATGTGCTTCTGTTTGGACTAAATACACTGGACTAAATACACTTCTTCACTTACTTAAATGGCTCCCACTACACCTCCTATACTTTCTTTGAAGCTTCATACACCACAGCTGTATTACAGCGATAATGGAACATTGGCAATAGGTACACATTTGGAATCTGCAACAATCTTGGACATTGCAGACTTGCAGCTATGCCCCACAGTCATCATGGATGTTTTCTGGCTGTGTGTGGGGGGGGGGCGGTTTGGCATATGACCAGCTGCGTCCTCCTGGTCAGGCTTGTGTTCTTTGGTTGCTTTTGATGCTCCTATTTTCATTGTGAATTGTAAAGTTCTTGAAACTGTCTTTGAAAGGAGTGGTGCTGTGACACTGTTGCATCGGCATAAAAGAAGTAACTACTTTGTTTCTGACGCAGAGATTCCTGATGCTCATCGAATCTTTAGCAAGACTGAATCATTCTTTGTGGCCATTTTAGCTCCAAGTGTTTTGGTTGTGGCAAATGCTAAATGGCTTCAAAAAACACGTTACACAATGATGCAGTTCAATGGTACTGAAGATGATCTTACGCATTAGACAGGAGCCCAGTGGCATTCGTCTTATAGTTCTTCTGAACCGGTATGCAATGGATTTGCTTACTGCATCATCAGGAGGTGTTTGTCAAATCATTGGCAGAACCTGTTGCACTTTCAACCCTCATAATGATGCTGAGAATTGCTCACTTACTTAGGCTATTACAGTTCTTCATAATCTACATAACCGTCTATCTGCAGAAGAAGGTATCACTGCACACTGATTTGCTGGATTGTCGCTCAACTTCTATGAATGGGGTTTCTCACTATTGAAGATACTTTTGCCATTCATTGTTTTTTTGCTTTTATATATTTTTTTATAGGTTTCAATGATGTGTATTAAGAAATGCTCCTCCTCTGTAGTTTCAATGCTTTCTACCCGAGTACCTGAGTCTATACTATTGGCTCCTCTTCAGCTTTAGAGCAGCTATGCCTGCTGAATCTAAACACGGAAGCCGCGGGCAAAAAGGAAAAGTAGTCAGTATTCACGGCCTAACATCTCTAGGCATCTATACAACATGCGTATTTCTTGACACATCATACTTGGTTACCTGTCCCTGTTTGGTTCATCTAATCAGATTGTGAAATATGGAGTTAGAAGATTAAACATCTACACCAACATTTTTTTGTCCTGACGAAGGCCTGTTTCTATCAAAAAGGGAAGACCACTGCATGGATGTGGACTATCTCATTCCAAAAGGCCGAAATGCAGTGCGTCGACAACACTTTTGTTTATCCTTTGTCTCACTTTAAGTGAAAAGGAGGGTGATAACCAACAAGCAACCCACGGGGACGGTGCTAGGTACCCAAAGGAAAAGACTGTTAAGGAACACAGAGACATCATAGATCTCTCAGAAAATGTAACAAACACAAATGTGAAGTGTCACCATCACAAATAATCCTGGTCCAATTAGACTTAGGCAATAGGAGTAGATGTGATTCTGTCTTTTGTTTCTTTGGTACAACCGTATCAAGACACCACTCTGAAAAAGAGGCTCTTACACCTATCTGAACCTCTACAAAAACAAACTTCATGGTACAACACTGTAGGCCAAAAATGAACCAACCCAGAATGAATGTAATCATGTACAATGTAGATTGATTTGTTTATATGTTTTTTATATGTTTATGAAATAGTTTGACTAGTTAACCACAATAATTATGATTTTCTTTTAAATAAAATATGTCTTTTGGATAGGAAATAGTGGTGTTTCTCATGTAAAGTGGTCGTTTGGAGTGGTAGCAGTTAGCAACTCCTTAGGTATGTGTTTTGCTTGGATCTGACTATCATTAATCATAAGAGAAACAGGAGCAGGAGGAAGCTTGTGGTTCACATTTTGTTCCTCTTCTGCCTCTACTTCTGCCTTTACCTTCATGTCCTTGTGCTGAGATGGTGCATGGCCATTAAGAGTGTGGTGATGGGTATCACCAAAAGGATAATGAAGGGAGACAATGCATATTAGCTGCCATCTTGTCTCTTTCAGCCATCTTGGTTAAATGAGTGTCATTTTGATTCTCGTCTAGTGTCTGTTCTAATGCCGACATCCATTTTGTGTAGAGGATCAGGTTAATGTTTGTGGGTTGGGGAAGGGTGACATAAGGTCTAGGTTTCATGCTTCAAACAACAAGAGTAACAGGGGATACCAGGGATATCTCAATACTGTGACCTACCCCGGATAGAACAAAAAAATACTTAACAAAAAAGGTCAGAGTACTCTCTGTGTTTATATAGTGAGCATCAATGCAACCCATCCGTCTCTGAGCGCTCATTAAATCATGGCAAAGAAGATACAATATACAGCAACATGTCTTATTACAAACATTATGTTGGATAGAAGCAAATTGAATTCAATCCAGTCGACACACCAACACTATTAAATATAATTTATTAACATTTCTTTGAAGAAAAAAATTATTATCATAAAAAAACACACATCGTCAAAAGTGTTAATATTATTCAAAGTGTAAACCAGTCCCCTCAATTCATCCATGGGCTGGTACAATATAACATTCCCATCTTAAAACCACAAGACAACACACATCAACCATATCACATTCACTCACAACCATTCATAAATTCATACACATATTACAAATAATTTTCATTATAAAAAATGATTGTACTAAAAAACAAGTTTAGCAATATAAGTCCAATATTCAATATGGATCATACACACTCACTAATGAGTCAGACTTAAATACTACAATCTGGTCCGACTCTAACTAGTTACACTTGAAACTGTTTATAATTAACAGTATATTCCCCAACCCGACATGTTTCTTTCTGTATAGGTTTAAATAAACAGAAATTCTTCAGGGGTATTATGGTCCCGTATGGTCAGGTGGATAGTAGATGGAGAACAATAGAACGGATAGACTGCACTGGAACTACTCACAGCAAGTTTCATGTAGTTGTCTCTATCCGTGCCGCCGAAGAAAAACACATAGGCCCAGTACTAGAATGCCCAAAATCGCTGCTTTAGATCAAACCTCAGCATCTAGGAGGGTGAGATACAGAACCAAATCTCTGGACAGATTGGACCCCATTTCGTTTCAATCAAACACCACCTCAATACGAAGGGTATGGAGCTCTCCGTTGTATGTATCAAATACATGCATACTAGTGGTGATCACCCCGGCAGCCAATGGCCGTAATCTGGTCAGTCGAGACCCGCGACTCTTGTATGTAACTGAATTACTCTCAAGTGTGCTTTGAAGGAATCTGGGATCTTCCTATGAGCCCTCACGTCCATGCTTACCTGTGTTTGGTTTAGTTACTAATTCAAGGGAAGTCCTTCCTGACAAAGACATGTAAACTGAAAGGTGTACCTATGATTGTTCTGTTAGCCTTTACTGTTCATAAACCATTGTTAAGTAGGTTTTGTCTATGTGCACTCCTATGTAATCAATTACTAATTAGCACTCTTTTTTCTGTATATAAGTGATCCTTGATGCACTCTAAGAATAGCGATTGCGTAAGCACCAGGATGCACTCTGATCGTGAGAATTCTGCTCGCCATTGTCTCACTCAGATGAGTTTTGAGGGTGTGCAATGGGTCGTTCTCAGAAGGCTCTCGAACCAGGCATTATTCTGCACTATGATGGATTTAGGGGCGGGCAGAGTGTTGCACTTGGATAGCCCCCTGAGCTACCCAAGGGGTCACCCTTAGACGGCGATAGAGCTGGGCAGTGTGTCGTTCTCCTGATGGATTGGGGTCAGGCAAAATATTGCACCTAGATCGATTTTGCAGCGGAGCATTATTTCACACTCTGATGGCCTCATAGAAGGGCAATGGATTGCACCTAGAGTGATTTTGGATGTGGGCAATGCGTCGCCCCTGGTTTGCTCCCGGGGGTGGGCAATATGTTGCACTTAGATGGTCCCTGAGCTGGACAATATGTCGCACTTGATGGATTTTTGGGGGCGGGCTGGGTGTTAGCCTCAGATGACTCTCAGCTGGGAATGTGTCACACTCGGTTTGATTTACAGCTTGGGGATGGGCAAGGTATTGTAATATGATGGTTGCTGGGGTGTGGGTATTGTACCATAGCATGATGAAATCTTGAGACAGGGCAACATGTCGCACTCAGATGGCCTTAGAGCTAAGAAAAGCATTGCACTCAGATGGCTCTAGAGCTGAACTGTGGGTCGCACTTTGATCGATTGTGGAAGCAGGCAACATGTCGCACTTTGGTGGATTTCTGAGGGCAAGGTGCTGCTGTTCATTCCGGGCTGCCACATTACGAATTCTGCAGCGGGTCCTGCTCAGGACGCCTGGCCAGACCAAACGTGCAGAGCTGGACCTGATAGCAGTCCAGGATGCTAACAACGGGCCCGTCATTACCGGGCTCGTTGTTAGCATCCTCCCCATTCCCATTGAGCCTTATTTCAGTATTAGTCAAATGTTAATGGCGACGAGGATAAATACTTGTTTTGGAAGCGCCAGCCGGCGTGCACTGCAGCCGTCCTTTCTGCCAGCCGCACCGAAGCCCGCTCACCGTCATCCAGGTGTCCGTGTTTGTCTCCAGCGCCGGTCCTGTCTTGCCGTAAGAAAGAACCGTGCAGGACCTGCCCTGCACCAGGTGAGGAGAACGTTGGGGGAGCCTACCCACAGGACTGGGGAGGCTCGCCTGCACTCCATGCATCCCCGTCCCTGGATGGAGCACACGTGAGCCCGGGAAGGTCTGGTGAGAGGCCCACATACATGCATGCTAGGCCCCACTCACCCATATCGTCAGACAAAAAACCCTATCTGAGTGATACTGTACAGGCCGGGAGGGGGAAGACCGTGCATGCACGCCTGCCCAACTACTGTCCTGCCAATCTGCCCACTCCATCCAGTTAGAGGGCCACCCCGGAGAAGTACGAGCAGGGAAATCAAACATCACATAATTGGGTATATTAAGGAGGTGCCACACCACTACACACCAGACTGCCCAGTGGCACCCATGCCCATCGCACGACACATGCACACTGGTGCACCGCAGCAGCATCAGAGTCCCACACCATGCAAGAAGGGTATCTAACCTAGGGTGTCTACAACAAGGTACACAGGGTGAAACAACCTAGTGACACCGGAAACCCTGCGCACCGACCATCATGGCAGACCAATTGGCACAGCCGTCCAACAGCAGCATTGCTTTCCTTAGAATGCCCTGCCCATTCAGCTTCCAGCCACAGCCTGACAGAGGTCCCAGAAGCATTGCCAGGGTCGAGGACTTTGTCGGATTCATCACAGCGGCAGGAGAGGAGAAGTCACCAGTATTGAAGGACATTTTCATCAATCTGACAGGGATGAATATCATCAAGACCATCCCGGCTGAAAAGGGAAACACCTATGATGACCAGGTAGTAGACGTGAACAAGAAACTTGTGATACAGCCCAATAAGGACTATGAACAATGCATATTTAACCAGTGCCAACAGACTTCCCATGAGATGGTGGAAGAGTTCATCACACGACTCCGCCAAAAGTGAGTACACTGTCAATTCTCAGCATTCTCGGATGATGAGGCGATTCAGCTTCGGGTCATCAAGGGATGCACATCATCAGTGCTGCGAAAAGAGCTCCTAAAGAAACCCCTGATGATCGACGAAGTAATAGAGATGGCGAGAGTACATGAGAGGGTAGAAATCCAAGCATCTGCCATAGAGACTTCTAAGAAGAAACCAGAGAGAGATGAAGCAGGGGAGAACATAACCAGCACCAAAGAAACAGGAAGGGCCGCCCCAGAACACCAAGCCTTTTCAAGAGGACCACAGAGGGAAGGATACCCACAGATGAGACCAGGACCACATCAGCAGAGGCTATGTTATCCATGCGTACAGATTTTCCCTCATGCCAGTCCCTGCCTGGAAATGAACCAGCGATGCACCAGATGTGGCAGGGAAGGACATTACCAGGCTGTAAAGGGAGACCATTTCCACCAACCCATCAAGTCCAAGCAACATCAAGCAACTGGAGACAACCATTCAGACCAGGGCCACCGGTGGCACAGTGGAGACAACTGCAGTTCTACCCGCAACAGCCGAGGAGGATGGTGAGAGTGAAGGAACAAGGCATTGACTATGGGGACATACCCGCACATGGTCTGCTGTCACAGTCTGATTACTACACCGACTGGAATGGCTACCCAGACGACCCATATGCCAACTGGGACGAACTCTCATACGGACAGGTTCCGGAATTTCCTGATGAGTTGTTAATCTCATACAAGTTGAACAAGACTGCAGTGAAGCACCTAAAGTGTTTGTGACAATGGAGAAGGTCATCCACCAATTCCTCATAGACACGGGGGCCACCGTCAATATTATGGGAGAGTAGGAGTTCCTTTTATAAGGGAAACCTGACAAGCTGATTCCATCAAAGGCGAGAATATTTCAATGGAGAGCCAGTGTCCCACTCCCATCATTGGGGCAAGTTCAAAAGGCATTCTCGTTCAGAGGAAAGAAAATAGACACTGTCATCCATGTACTAAGGAGCCCGGTTTGTGAAAAATGCCTACTCAGCTACCACACAGCGAAAGGGCTCACCCAGATAGATATCAAATTCCAGGACAGCAACATAGTAGTACGCAGCGGGGATCAATACGGCAACAAATCCATCTGCCACCTAAAGGGCTCACAGGTGAACAAGGAGAAGCTCAAGGAAGCATTCCCTGAACTCTTCAAGGGGTTAGGAAAACTGGGAGACACAGTCATATGCCTGCACATCGACAAGCAAGTCAAGCCAGTCCCACAACATCCAAGGCTGGTCAGGTTCCCCCTGCATGAGGGAGATGCCACAGCTGTTGGACAATGGGCCTCATTATGACCCAGGCGGTAACCATGGCGCTAGTAGCGCCATGGTTGCCGCCGGTATTTTACCGATTCCGCCATGGTGAATGGCGGAATTACAGCCCCATTCCAAGGTTGGTGGGGCGGTAATTCCCCCTTCACCATTGGCCCTTCCCCATTCCCATTTTTGCCCCATAGGGCTCAATGGAAATGGGGAAGGCGGTAGTTACGGTACCGCAAATTGCGGTACCGTCATTACCTCCAAGGTCCCTTTGCGGGTCCAATCCTTAACGGCTGGTAAAACCAGCCGTTAAGGTGGGTATCCGCAAAGGGACTTCGTAATTACAGCGCTGCCACCTTTTACGGTGCCGTTAACCCCTTACCGCCTGGGTCGTAATGAGGCCCAATGACATTATAGAGCATGCAATGGGGCCCACAACATGGATCTTGCCCCTAGTCGTGGCGCCCAAGGACAGAAAGCAACTTCAACGCTGCATTGACATGAGGGTAGCAAACACTGCGATTGAAAGAGTACGGCACCCAGTCCTGAAAATAGAGGACATGATTGTGAACCTGAACTATGCCACAACATTTTCAAAGCTAGACCTCAACCAGGGGGACCACCAGCTGGGACTACATTCTGACTCCAGTGGGATAACAATATTTGCCATACAAAATGGCCTTTTTCGATACATGCAGCTACATTTGGGTATTTTGGTGGCCACAGAGATCTTCCAAAAAAACATTAGACACCTACTCCTCCCAGTCAAGTGAGCCTTCAACTACTCTGACGACATACTGGTGTACGGCACCACGCAAGAGGAGTACGACCAGGCAATGAAGGACATGTGCGCCATCCAGAAAGAAGCAGGGCTCACCCTGAACCATGAAAAATGCAATATCAGCAAGGACAAGTTGAGATTTTATGGACACATTTTCTCGGGGAAATCGATGCAACCTGACGCAGACAAAGTGCGCACCATCCACGTGGGGGAAGTCATATCCTTTCTGGGAATGGCTGGGTACTGTGCCAGATACCTAAAGAGATCCACTTTCACCACCGAACCGCTGAGACGGCTGTTGAGGAAGGACAAACCATTCCAGTGGTCCCACGACTGCCAATCAGCGTTTGACATGATCAAGCCAGAACTGGTAAGCTCCACGCGCCTGTTATACTTCAACCCTCTGTGGCACATGGAATTAGTGGTTGATGCCAGCCCGGTGGGCTTAGGGGCCATTCTGGTGCAACAGGAAAGACAGGAGACCCCGGCGAGCTGTGCTCTGGTGTGCGCAAGCAGATTCCTATCCCCAACAGAGAGTGCCTACTCCCAGGCGAAGAAAGAGAGCCTGGCCGCAGTGTGGGCCTGTGAATATGTCCATCACTTTGTGATCGGGAAGAGATTCACCCTTGTGACAGATCATCAGGCCCTGTTGTCAGTGTTAGGGAATCCAAGGAACAAAATGCCACCCAGGATCGAGAGATTGGGCATCCACCTCCAAGAATACGATTACACCATCATACACAGACCTGGGGGAGTCAGCAACCCGGCTGACTACATGTCGAGACACCTGACGACTGAAACATCGCCCCCGTGGGAAGGGGACAAAGAGTATCTGTGGTATGTGATAGAACAAGCCCTGCCACCTGCCATCACAACCAAGGACCTGGCAAGGGCAATGCAGGCTGGCCCATCCACCAGATGGGCCGTAGAACTCACCACCTCAAACAAATGGGGAGATGACAAAAGACTGTTGCGTGACCAGGAAGGGGTGAACAGACCGGAGTTGGAACGCTTGGTGAAGATTAGTTCAGAACTAGCTGTGTCGGAAATGGGGATACTGCTAAGAGGCTGCTGCATTGTTTACCATCATCCCTCCGGATGGGGCTGTTGAAACTAGCACACAAGGGTCACAGGGGGTAGAAGCAACCAAGAGCCTGCTCCGACAGTCGGCATGGTTTCCACTAATGGTCAAAATAGTGGAGGAGGTAGTAAGGAGTTGCATACCATGTCAGTGTGCGACGAGAAGCAACCTGCCACTCCACATACAACTGACACAAACACCTGAGGGGGTGTGGCAAGAAGTCGCAATGGACTTCTACGGGACACTCGAGACTGGTAACCACCTACTAGTAATAGTGGACGAGTTCTCGAGGTTCCCCATTGTCAAGCACACCTTGTCAACGTCCTTTGCCCAGATCGCTGAGCTCATAGATGAAGTGTTCAGCGAGTGGGGCATCCGCGATACAGTCAAGACACACAATGGACCGCCATTCAATGGACAGGACTTTTTACAGGTTCTCAAAAAACACGGGGTTCACACACAGGAGGACAACACCGCCGTGGCCACAAGCCAATGGGATGGCGGGAAGATTCATGTCTTTAATCAAGAGGACCATCCAAAAGGCCACCATAAAAGGTATGTCAATCCAGCAAGCCCTATGCCGCATGCTACGTCACTTTACTTTACTTTATTGATTTATATTGTGCACCACTGACCCGGAGGCTTAAGGGCACTGAACACACACACATAACAGAAGGAAGAAAGCGTCCACCAGGCCAGAGGAGGCCAAACAAAGCCGATATCAGTATATGTAGACCAATGCATAGATTGAAATTAACATTCTAACTAAACAGGAATGTCTTTAGTTTCTTTCTAAAGACAGGTGTAGACATGTCCTCTCTAAGATTCAAGGGAATAGTGTTCCATTCAGCCGGGGCTGCAGCGAAAAAAAGCTCCCTTCTTGACCTGCGACATTCTACAGGCAGGAGTTTTTAGTTGCATGGAGTTATTTGTTCTCAAGTTATGTATATTGGCTTTTAATGCCAATCCTTCCCTCAAGTAAACTGGGGCTGTGCTTCTCAAACACTTGTGAGTAATCAGTATAAGGCGAAAGAAGATTCTATTTTTTATCGCTAACCAATGAAGACTTCTCCTAGCCTCAGAGTTATGGTCCCTTTTATTGAGATCCATAATAACTCTGTTGTTTTGAACCACCTGAAGCCGGTTGATCTCGGCTTTTGGTAGACCAACCAGTAGGCTATTACAATAATCCATTCTGGAGCCCATCATAGTCCTGGCAAGTGTTTCACAGTTCTCTCTGGATATGAATGTCTGTGCATGGGTCATTTGCTTAATATAATATGAGGCTGAAGAAACCAGGCTACTCACTTGTGCCTTCATATTCAGATTGTGGTGAGATAAACCCCAAGGTTCTTGACTTTACTCTTTGTTTTGATCATATATCCATCAATTAGAATCTGGGCATATTCAAGCACCAGCTTGCAAGTTTTTGCTTCTGAGTCCACCAGCATTAACTCAGTTTTGCTGGTGTTCAACCCGAGACCATTGTTACACATCCAGCTTTGGATCAGGCTGCATATCCTATTTATGTTAATCTCATCCTCCATCAAGTTGCCATATATGGGAACAACACATTGTGTGTCATCAGCATAATTTGTGAATTCAATTTTATTGCTTTCCAAGAAATCGAGAAAGGGAACGGTAAATATGTTATAAAAAACCGGAGACAAACAGGATCCTTGCGGTACTCCAAACGTAAGCTCAATTGGTTGTGCATCCGCCATATCTCTGCTTACCCTGTATTGTCGTTCACTGAGGAAAGATCTGACCTAGCCTCCTGCTGACATTGAAAACCCTGCCACCTCCTCCAACCTGGTGACCAATAGAGCATGGTCCACCAGGTTGAAGGCGGGGAACACTTCGAGCAGCATGAGCATAACCATCTGTCCATTGTCCGTATGTTGGAGCATCATGGACTTAAGGTCTAACAGAGCTGTCTCTGTTCCATGGCTCTCCCTGAACCCAGACTGCCATCTGTTCAAAATGTCATAGGATCTGAGATGTATCAAAACTTGTGAGTAAGCCACTCGATCCAGAATCTTGAGTAAAAATTGAGAGTTGCAAATAGGGCGGTAATTCAACAGATCAGCGAACAGAGACCATCTTTTTTTCAACAGGGGGGGTAATCAGGGTGTTCTTGATACCTTTTGGGACCTAACCATCCCTAAAGGAGGCATTGACAAATTTACATAGTGTAATCAAAGTGGAGGAACATGCCTTAATAGCCATAACATTAGTGGGTTTAAGCTTTTCTATAATAAGTGCTAATTAAGATTCACATACAGGTCTGAATGAAAATTGTTCTTCTACTTTCCAGGTTTTCATATGGCATTCATAGTTTCGGCATCTTTAGGAGTTGTGGTTTCCTTAGAGAGTACAATCTTAACCTTAATCCTATTAAGTTTGGTGTACATGGCATCTTGTATTGAGGTGCACCATTCAAATGTCTCTGGTAACTACATCATTTTTGTCTTGGCTGGGATTTTCTAGCTCTTTCAGAATTCGGATTAATTCCCTCGATTGAGAGTGAGCTTTTTTAATGCGGTCATCAAAAATTTTTGGCAAGGATGACAGCTGACTTCAACGTTTTAGCTGCCATTCTGTATATAATTCTTTGTCAGACTCTGTAAGAGAGTCTTTCCACTTATAGAGGTTTTTGATTTTTAACTCTTAAATGCCTGTAGATCTGCGGTGAACCATGGATTAGTCTCCCTTTCGATTACTTTCTTAGTTTGCCAGGGGGCTAATACATTAACAGCCTTTTGAAGGGTGCAATGATAGACCTGCGCGATTTCATCCACAGAGGAGAAATCATTCAGATCCTCATGCATGGAAGTAAATCATGGGCTGAGGGCTTCTGGCATGAGCTTTTTAATATTTCTGCACTGCACTATGGTTTTAAGGACTTTCCTCCTCTTCTCACACATAACCTCAAAGTGTGTGAAGAAGTGGTCAGACCATGGGCACAGCAATATATTCAGTTTTGCTAAGATAACCACTACCAAGTCTAACGTGTTGCCTTTTATGAGTGTAGGGGTCTTCACAAATTGTTTGAACCCTAAGTCTGCGAGTGCCTCATCAAGCGATCTAGCCTGTGAGTCAGTCCCGTCTGTCAGTCAGTAGTTAAAATCCCCTAGAAGTAAAGTTCTAGTACTGAGTTTTAAAAACGAGAGAAGTAGGTCACTAATTTGATTAGTAAAATCATGCATGAGAGAAGGAGGTTGGTACACAAGAATCATGTTGTAGGTGCTTTCTGCATCAGTACTTACTACAGGAACACACCTTATTCGGCGACAGGAGTGCCACCAGGAGACCTCATGAGAGTGTACCAGGCCAAGACACGCCTACCTCAAGGGACCCAAGGGTCCCAAGATGCCATGAGGAACGGGACCTTCTAGAGGACGATATGAGGGACAGAGATGCAAAGGCAAAAGAAGCCACAAAGGAAAGAACATGCCGAATTCGAGGTGCTAGGGTGAAAGAGTTCGAGGAAGAAGAAGAGGTACTTGTGAAGCAACGGATACAGAGCAAGATGGAAACAAACTACGATAGCATACCAATATGGGTAACTGACCATAAAATGGACGATGGTGACGGCTGCCAACTCACACAGGGCAGTCACCAGGAATGCATCCTTTTTCAAGCATTTCAGGCCTGACGCAGGCACAGGACAAGAGGTGAGGACAGTGGAGGATGAAGGAAGAGAGGTCGAGAGCCGTGGCCTGACACCAGCAGAAAGCAGAGAAGAGATTGACCCGGAGGGATGGCTAAAACGAATCATCAGAAGGATGTGCCGACTCATCGAGGCGGTGTAACGGAGACGTAAGGAGATATATGAGGGGGAGGTGTTACAAGGGAAGTGAAGGACACTCAAGGGTTAAAGGACTGAGCGAGGCAGGAGGAAGAAGAGGAGCCTCAGAGAGTAAGAGGCATTTCAGTATTAGTTAAATGTTAATGGCGTAAGATGTGTCCGGTCGTCCTTGTATGAATGTGCATGCTGTGGTAGTGGTTAGACCAACAGTCCACACCTAGAGATAAGTAGAAGACCTTCCATAACAATGACAGGAATGAACTTTCCCTAATAGCGAGGAAAACAGAAGATTATTTGCAACTACCTATTTGCTGGGGGAAGATGCTTGCCAGAGAGCCCTTTTAGAGGGGTGAAATTAGGTAGAATGGATGAATGATTGACCACTGCTAATACGATAGGAGTGGAATGACACCTAGGCAGTTGTGAAGTCCTGTGTGTCAGGGCTGCGGTGGAGCAGGCAGAGTCTAGAGGTGTCAATGCAGGGTCAGCCCAAGGTATTTTATTGAGTGTACATTCTGTAGGTTTAAACATAGGGCTGCATGTCCTTTACTATTGTGGGTCACTAGAAACGGTGTTCCACCAATTGTGTGGTTTTATGAAGTCTAGGGTGACCAGCCAGTAAGGTGGCATTATTCTCCTTTAAAACAGTGAGTCCAGGCCCTTAGTTGATAGGTAGTGTGGGAATTCTGGAGTGACAGTCTATCATGATATGAGCTCTGTGGGGCTTCCATAACCTAGTCCTTCAGCTTGTGAGCAGGGAAATGGGGTATGCCTCCAACAAACGATTTACAAAACAACGAGGCGAAAATGCTAAATTTATTTAGTGGATTTGTGCAGTGTTTTTGCACTTTTCTTCCACAATAAATAGATGGGCGGTTGGGTTAGTCAATAAAATAATGTAAGGGGATCTAGGGGAGGGGGCGCAGGCGGAGGCCGGAGTCACTCGACACATAAACAAATGAAGAAAAGTGCAAACAAAAGATTCAAAATTCGATTAAAACAAAGCCTGCATTTTCGGGCTCGTTGTTTTAAATTCGTTATTTTAATGCAGATCCGTCTGGGAAATGGTTCTGTCTTGTTACTTACTATCGCACCCCCTGTGACATCTTAAGTTGAAAGTACGCATGCGCGAGCCTCGTTTCGGGCCACGCATGCGCATTTGGAATAAAGCCGGTCCGTGCGGCAGTTGCCGCCGGGACCCTGGAAAGCACAGACATATGTGTCCTGCCTCAGTGATTGTGTGCGTGTGTGTGCGAGTACAGGGCGGCCCGAGGCACGGGCTTGCCCATCACATTGGCGACAAAGGTGGGATCCAATGGAGGGAGCGGTTTCACACGCGCAAGTGTGTCAACCACCGGCATTTTCTTCATTGCGCATCCCGAACCAGACGCGAGTGATGGCAGCCATGTTATTTTCAGCACGTAAGGCAGTAGCGGCCCGCGAGGGCGCTCGTGCGCTGCCCACGTGCTAAGAGATAAGCAATTACCCAATTTATGGAACTTCTGCAGTTCTCCAGCCCAGCAGGACTGCAGTGAAACCTGTGACCAGAGGTTCTTGGTGACAGGATGGTCATCTAAGTGCTGATTGCCAGCCAGGTCCTGGGAAGATCATCACCACAGCACTGCATCACCACAGCTTATGCAGCCAAGTATGTCAACATCTGTGTAAGTCAGGTTTGCGGACTCCAACCCCGTTCCGAGGTGCCTGTGCGACCTGTGAAGATGGCGAACAGTGATGAAGAAGCGCCTGCAGCGCAGATGGTGGTGCGCAGACAACATGGTTCGTTACTGCCAATGCAGGAATTTGACACTTCGGGCCCACCTTCAAAATTGGGCCCAAAATGGTTACTGTGGATAAAAAAATAGACATGTATTTCACAGCGACCGGAGAGACCAATGATGACGCAAAAAGAGCAACACTGCTCTACTCAGCTGGGATGGACGTTCTCTGCATTTATGAGTCTCTAAACCTGCAAGTGGTGACGTAGGAAGCAGTTAAAACGGCCCTTAAGAACTATTTTATTCCATTTTCTAATGTAGACTTTGACAGATTTCTGTTTTGTGGCGAGAAACAGCGTGAGGAGGAATCCCTTGACCAGTTCTGCGCACGTCTGCGGCAGATGGCTGCCACCTGCAGGTGGGACAATGAAGAGGGTATGGTCCGCAACCAAGTGATCCAAGGTTTCAGCTCGGGCAAGCTACGCAGACAGATACTGCGGGAGCCAGGGATGACTCTAACTCAAATATTAGAAAGCGGCAGAGAATATGAGTTGGCTGAGACAAGAGGTGCGAAGATGGACGTATCCACACGCTCTGGCAAGTCTGAAGAGGCGTTTGCAGTGGGGAGGCAAGCTTCATCGAAAGCTCGCTGGGGCCAGAAGCGCCAGGAGGCGGCTCCAGCGCATGTATCTGCGACTATTTGCCAGTATTGTGGGTATGATCTGCCTCACTCTGATGACTGTCCCGCCAAATCAAGGGTCTTCGGTAGGTCCAACAGTCCTGGTCACTATGCCGGGATGTGTCGTGCTGCTGCACCGGTAACCACACACTGAGGGCCGGCGAGGTCAAGCGGCGGCGGGTTTAGGAGGCAACGCAGTATTGCGACATTGGAACAAGATGCTCAAAGACTCAACATCGCAGAAGAAGAGGAGGAGGAAGAAGAAATCTTCTTTATTTCGAATCTCGCGACAGGAGTACGGAAAAGGAGGCAGCCTACGTGTGTTGTAAACATTCAAGGTACTCCCACACAGGTACTGATAGACACAGGGTCCCCTGTTTGTGTGCTTGCCACTGACCACTACAAGGCAATCACCGGACCGCCACCGTTGGATGTGTCAAAGGCAAAGATTTTCACTTTTGGGGGCGACACCCCGCTACCATTCAAGGGGTGTTTGTGGCGCCCGTTACCAAGGGGACCAAGACCATCAAGGCCCGATTCTTCGTCACCGACGTCAGCCCACACTCACTGCTCAGCTGCGCTGCGTCGGAGGTGTTGGACATGGTGCACTTTGCTCTCGAGGTTTACCAGGTGGACATAGATCAACTACTGGTCAAGTTTTCTGGCATCTTTCAGGTAGTGGGAAAGTTGAAGGCTCCCCCAGTGCATCTACACATTGATGATACCATCCGGCCCACCGCCCTCAAACATCGATGAATTCCGTTCCATCTCAGGGAGCAAGTGGATAAGGAACTTCAACTACTAGTCGAAATGGACATCATAGAGATGGTGGAGGGGCCGACTCCCTGAGTATCGCCCATTGTAGTGGCGCCAAAGCCGAAGCAGCCAGGTGCTGTCTGCATCTGTGTGGACATGCGTCTCCCGAACGCTGCCATTAAACGAGAAAGACACATAACACCGACACTCGATGACTTCGTGGGGGAACTACAAGGGGCCAGAGTATTCTCGAAGTTGGATCTGAGGTCGGGCTATCACCCGATAGAGTTCCACCCAGATTCGAGATATATTACGACATTTACCACACACGAGGCTCTATCAGTTTAAACACCTGAGTTTTGGCATTTCATCTGCAGCGGAAGTTTTTCAAAATGCCATTAGGGGAGCGCTGGCTGGCCTGAAAGGGGTAATTTATATGAGTAATGACCTTCTGGTTTTTGTTGAGTCCAAGGCCGAACATATGAAGAGACTGGAGTCCACTTTGCGAAGGTTGAGCGAGCTGGGCCTTACCTTGCACCGTGAAAAGTGCGAGTTTTTCAGAGACAGGATTGTTTTTTTTGGATTCATCTTCCATGCCAGCAGTGTTTCGCCAGACCTAGAAAAAGTCAAAGACATCCGCGAGGCAGCGGCACCCCAGTCCCCCATGGAGGTACATAGTTTCCTGGGGATGGTTAACAACTGCGGACAGTTCATCAGGGGACTGGCGTCCCTGTCCGAGCCTCTCAGAGCACTGACCAAGAATGAGGCCACCTGGGTGTGGGACAAGAGAGAGCAGGAGGCCTTCCAAGAGATCAAAAGAGCCCTGTCGGATCATGACACAATGGCATATTTTGACCCCAACACAGAATCAGAGATTGTTGTGGATGCCAGCCCGGTGGGACTGGGCGCTGTTCTTATGCAAGCCGACACGAGTGGTGACATGCGCCCCATCGCGTATGCGAGTAAAGCATTCACGGACACGGAAAAAAGCTACTCGCAGATCGAGAGGGAAGCGTTGGCCATCCTTTGGGGCTGCCGGCACTTTCGTCTGTATATTCTGGGCAAACCTGTAACGGTCATGACAGACCACAAGCCGCTCCTGCCCATCCTAGCGGGTGTGTCGTCAAACCCCCCCCCCCCAAGGATAGAGCGCTGGATGCTTGTGCTCATCGAGTACGGGGTCAAGCTGGTATACAGACCAGGAACTAATAATCCTGCAGATTATCTCTCCCGCCACCCAAACTACGAGCAGGCAGAATGTCCCAGCGAGATGGTGGATTGGCAGGAGTTGGTTCACCACATCGTGGAGAGCGTGATGCCTGTGGCTCTGTCCAGGGTAGTAGTGGCCGAGGAATCGTCTACGGACTAAGTGTTTCAAATCATCCAGGCTGCGGTAAGAAGTGGCGATTGGAAAGAGGTGCTCCAGAACAACTCCAGGCGGGAAGTGAGAGCTCAGAAGGACCTTCAGGCGCTCTGGAGGGTGAGGGACGAACTCTCGATATCGGACGACAGTCTACTGCTGCGGGGAAGTCAGATTGTCATTCCACAAGCCCTGAGGAATCGCGTCCTGGAACTGGCACATACGGGCATCAAGGGATCGCCAAGACGAAGGCGCGGCTGAGACCCAAAGTATGGTTCCCCGATCTGGAAAACCTAGTGGAATTGTACGTGAAGAGGTGCCTATCGTGCCAAGCGGCGAGCCCCATAGAGAGGGCTCCGCCCATCAGCTCCATGGAAAGGAGTGAGAGGCCGTGGGGCACCGTCCATGTTGATTTTGGATCGACGGGGAGGGGCATGTACTTTTTGGCGGTGGTTGACCAATGGTTGAGGTATCCGGAAGTGGAGGTGGTGGAGTCAACAGCGACCGACCACACTATCAGGGCATTGGACAAAATGTTTGCGGCTCATGGCTTCCCCGAATTTCTATGCTCGGACAATGGGCCCCCATTCACGGGGAGCCAGTTTGCGCAGTACTTGAAGGAAAAGGCATCCACCACCGGGAAGTCTCGCCCCTCTGGCCTAGGGCGAATGGGGAAGCTGAAAGACTTATGCAGACCCTTAACAAAGTGTTCAGAATATCGGCAAATGGAGGGGGTGACCTGCAACAGAAATTGGTTGAGTTCCTGAGGGAATACAGAACCACGCCTCACCAGTCCATGGGGTCGCCCCAGCCAAAGCTTTGTTTGGATGCTGTCCGAGAGGCCTGACCCCGGAGGTTGAGAGCCGGGAGCCCGGGGTTATCGACAACGAGAAAGTCTGTGAGGAGCGAGCTGCACGCAATGTGAAAGAGAGTGCGAGGAGGGGCTTGCAAGATAAGGAGGTGGCCGTGGGAGATTCTGTGTTAGTGCGGAATCGTAGACCTGAAGGGAAGCTGTCACTACCGTACGAACTCCAGCCGTGGTCTGTTACCCATGTCAAGGGGACCATGGTCACCGCGGCCAACAAACGAGGGACAGTCACCCGCAACCGATCCTTTTTCAAAAAAGTGGACATCCCATGTGCGGAAGCCGACCCAGATGAAGGAGCCTCATCGGAAGCTGTGGCTGAGAACCCAGTAGCTGAATCGCCACTGGACGTGCCGCCGCGGGCTGATAACCCTGTTGTGGCCGCCCGGAGCAGCAGCCGATATCCTGTGCGACATGATCGTAGACTGCCTGCTCGTCTCAAGGACTACGTCCTGGATTCAGGAGACTGAGCCGACGTCAGAGTCAGGTCAGCGACCCACGTTGGGTCCATTTATAGTTACCATGTTTAATGTGTTGATGTAAGTTTGTTTTGATTAAAGAAAAAAAGGGATGTGACGTCTTAAATTGAAAGTACGCATGCGCGAGCCTCGTTTCGGGCCGCGCATGCGCATTTGGAATAAAGACGGTCCGTGCAACAGTTGCCACCGGGAATTTCTATGCTCGGACAATGGGCCCCCATTCACGGGGAGCCAGTTTGCTCAGTACTTGAAGGAAAAAGGCATCCACCACCGGGAAGTCTCGCCCCTCTGGCCTAGGGCGAATGGGGAAGCTGAAAGACTTATGCAGACCTTTAACAAAGTGTTCAGAATATCGGCAAATGCAGGGGGTGACCTGCAACAGAAATTGAGTTCTTGAGGGAATACAGGACCATGGCTCACCAGTCCACGGGGTCGCCCCAGCCAAAGCTTTGTTTGGATGCTGTCCGAGAGGCCTGACCCCAGAGGTTGAGAGCCAGGAGCCCGGGGTTATCGACAACGAGAAAGTCTGTGAGGAGCGAGCTGCACGCAATGTGAAAGAGAGTGCGAGGAGGGGCTTGCAAGATAAGGAGGTGGCCGTGGGAGATTCTGTGTTAGTGCGGAATCGTAGACCTGAAGGGAAGCTGTCACTACCGTACGAACTCCAGCCGTGGACTGTTACCCATGTCAAGGGGACCATGGTCACCGCGGCCAACAAACGAGGGACAGTCACCCGCAACCGATCCTTTTTCAAAAAAGTGGACATCCCATGTGCGGAAGCCGACCCAGATGAAGGAGCCTCATCGGAAGCTGTGGCTGAGAACCCAGTAGCTGCCTCGCCACTGGACGTGCCGCCGCGGGCTGATAGACCCGTTGTGGCCGTCTGGAGCAGCAGCCGATATCCTGTGCGACATGATCGCAGACTGCCTGCTCGTCTCAAGGACTATGTCCTGGATTCAGGAGACTGAGCCGACGTCAGAGTCAGGTCAGCGACCCACGTTGGGTCCATTTATAGTTACCATGTTTAATGTGTTGATGTAAGTTTGTTTTGATTAAAGAAAAAAAGGGATGTGACGTCTTAAATTGAAAGTATGCATGCGCGAGCCTCGTTTCGGGCCGCGCATGCGCATTTGGAATAAAGACGGTCCGGGCGACAGTTGCCACCAGGACCCTGGAAAGCACAGACGTATGTGTCCTGCCTCAGTGATTGTGTGCGTGTGTGTGCGAGTACAGGGTGGCCCGCGGCACAGGCTCGCCCATCACACCCCTTAGCCCCCCTTGGTTGAAAAGTGATTACAAAATTGAAGTCAGAGAAAAAAAAGTGAGAAGCGTAGTTTCACAGTAAGCGCTCTGGTTGTGTTCACGTATTTATTTATTTTATTTATTTTTCATTTTTAAAGCGCTCACACAGCCCGCCGGCATCGAGGCACTGTTACAGAAATTGTTTTTTTTAGTTGCGTAGTTGTTTGTCTTAGTTGCGTATTTATAACGCTCTTAAACACCCAGAGATTTCCAAGTGCAGAACTGGGGAATCGAACCTGTGTTGCTTCGTGTCGTCTTGCTTCCAAGGCGATCACTTTGCCACTGAGCTGTCCTCCTGGGTTACTTCAAATTGCAGTGATTGGTCAGGATGGGAACCACACTGTAGGCCGAGAAGCAAACATATATTCCGTCACTGCCGTCACTGATGTTTTAATGGACAAGAGTTCTTTATCTGTGATTCAATTTTCGATCTCCATGGTGGTACATATTTGGTATCTATATCTCTGTGTCTTTGGGCCCCTGTCTGTGCCTGTCAGTGCCGGTATGGGCACCGGGCCCTACTTCCTGGCCTATCAATCCACAAATGTCGTTGCAGCTCATTCTTTTCTACACACAACGCTCTGCCGCCTGGTTAGCCGCACCATCAGGTGAGATCAGTGGCTTCCCCAGCCCCTTGATTTCATCCTCCAAGACCTATCAAGTCGCCAATCTCGTATTGGCCTCACATGCTACTGTGACTGTCTTTTGCCACCACCTACTGTGATGCTCCCGCCATCCACCGTAGTGCCTTGCTGCAACTCGTGCAACTCTAAGTTCTTTGCGTCCTGAAAATCGTTTAAAGCTCTGCCTATCTACTGCCTTGAACGTTTGTATCTCCTGTAATTCATTCTGGCTCAGCTACTTCCCTGCCCCACTTATACTTTGCTAATGACTGTATGTCGCACTCACTGCCCCCCCACCCCTGTGCGATCCCAAGATGACCATCATACGCGTTCTGTGCCTCCTACTTCGTCTACCGTCCCCATTTGGTCACACTAAGGAGACCTGCCAGCATCAGCTCCACTGTTAGCCCATCTGCGTTACCCGACTCCTCCCAACCACTCCTCCCATCTCCTCACGCTATCGCCTAACCGTATTGGCTGCTATATTGTTGTACTCACTATAACCAGCTTGCCCCTTGCATGTTTACCACCCCCCTGCAACTGCATATCTTGATGTAGCACTCTGTAACATGGGGTGAGGCTTTCCAAATTGTGCACCCAAACTTATGTTGCTATTTACCGACCCGTAACTGCATATTTTGATGTAGCACCCCGTACCACGAGGCGTGGCTTTCCAAATTGTGCACCCAAACTTATGTCGCTTTTGCCTACCTGTAACTGCATATTTTGATGTAGCACCCCGTACCATGAGGTGAGGCTTTCCAAATTGTGCACCCAAATTTATGTCGCTATTTACCTATCTGTAACTGCATATTTTGCTGCAGCACCCCGTACCATGAGGTGAGCTTTCCAAATTGTGCACCCAAATTTATGTCGCTATTTACCTACCTGTAACTGCATATTTTGATGTAGCACCCCGTACGTACCATGAGGCGTGGCTTTCCAAATTGTGCACCCAAACTCATGTCACTTTTTACCTACCTGTAACTGCATATTTTGCTGTAACACCCCGTACCATGAGGTGAGCTTTCCAAATTGTGCACCTAAATTGATGTCGCTATTTACCTACATGTAACTGCATATGTTGATGTAGCATCGTGTGCTACATCATGTAGCAACATGAGGTGAGGCTTTCCAAATTGTGCACCCAAACTTATGTCGCTTTTTACCTACCTGTAACTGCATATTTTGATGTAGCACCCCGTACCATGAGGTGTGACTTTCCAAATTGTGCACCTAAACTTATGTCACTTTTTACTTACCTGTAACTGCATATTTTGATGTAGCACCCCATACAATGAGCTGAGGCTTTCTAAATTGTGCACCCAAATTGATGTCGGTATTTGCCTACCTGTAACTCCATATTTTGCTATAGCACCCCATACTATGAGGTGAGCTTTCCAAATTGTGCACCCAAACTTATGTCGCTTTTTACCTACCTGTAACTGCATATTTTGCTGTAGCATCCCGTACCATGAGGTGAGACTTTCCAAATTGTGCACCCAAATTGATGTAGCCATTTACCTACCTGTAACTGCATATTTTGATGTAGCACCCCGTACCATGAGGCGTGGCTTTCCAAATTGTGCACCCAAATTTATGTCGCTATTTACCTACCTGTAGCTGCATATTTTGATGTAGCACCCTTTACCATGAGGCGTGGCTTTCCAAATTGTGCACCCAAACTTATGTTGTTTCTTACCTACCTGTAACTGCATATTCTGATGTAGCACCCCGCACCATGAAGTGAGGCTTTCCAAATAGTGCACCCAAATTTATGTCGCTATTTACCTACCTGTAACTGCATATTTTGATGTAGCACCCCGTACCATGAGGCGTGGCTTTCCAAATTGTGCACCCAAACTTATGTCGCCTCTTACCTACCTGTAACTGCATATTCTGATGTAGCACCCCGTACCGTGAGGCGTGGCTTTCCAAACTATGCACCTAAACTCAAACTCATGCCTGTAAAGTAACCACTGTAACCACTTTTTTAGGCAAAACTATTCATGTAATGATTCTAACCTTCCACCTCTGCAAGTAACCACTGTAACCACTTTCTTAAGCAAAAAGCGCCTAGATGCCTCTGGGTTATGTGCGCTATATAAATGACAAAATAAAATAAAATAAATAACTAATAAAGTCTTTGCAGTGGAAATGTATTGTCATTCCCTTCAGTGTATTCTTGGTATTCTAAGTCAACAAGGGCTCTGAAAGATTGGCCCCTTAAATCTGCTCTATAAGACAATGTTTTTTGTAATCTTAAAGGAATGGTTTGATTAACATGACAAAAAGGATTGCAGGGAATGGTAGCAGATAACTAAGCCATTTCCAAAATGATTTTGAACTGTGGGGCAATTATGTATGTAACTCTATGGCCCTCATTACAACACCGGCGCTAAACCATGGCGCTATTAGCACCATGGTTGGTGGCGTTGTTGTAACAGGTCTGCCATGGTTCAATGGGCAATTACCACCCCATTCCAATGTTGGCAGGGTGGTAATTCCCCATTGAACCATGGCCCTTCCCCATTCCCGTTTTCGCCCCATAGGGCTCTATGGGAATGGGGAAGGCGCTAAGTATGGTACCGCAAATTGCGGTACCGTACTTAGAACCAAGGTCCCTTTGCGGGTCCCTACTTTAACGACTGGTGTAACACGTAGCGCCAGGGTCGTAATGAGGCCCTATGACTGTCCCTGAAGCAGCACAATCTATTTACGGTAGACCACTCATGGGAGCCATACTACTCAAACTAGTGCAGATAACAGGGCTAGTCAAATGAATGGTATTTGATTCAGGAATGGGGTTTACTTCCTGGAAAGTTTCGGGCAAGCCTATTTGTGAAGAATCGACATCCAGTTTTGCCAGCCTTATTCATTTTCCTAATCAGATGACAATGTTGTTACAGTTCACTACGTGAATGATCTTTTTCAGGGTATATGTTCAGCAAATGCCCAGAACAACCACAAAAAAAGTTATCATTGATGTTGAAACCTTCTCTCGTCTTCCACTGTAGTTAGGAATCCACCAACACCCCCATCAATATGGGTTCAGGTGCTGGTTTTGATGTTCATGGGACTTGAACTTTTGACTTGCAAATGTACTACCAGGGTTTTTTTTTAACCTTGCCTCGATCACTTCTTCTCTCGTTAGTCGATGATCTTTTTGGACAAATAACCCTATGTACTCATAGCTGGATTCTGGTGTGTTTCAGCCCTTTCCTAACCCCCAAACCTCCTTATCTAAAGCTTGCACATCAGCCTTACAAGCAAATCGTTTTTCTAGCTTTCCCTTAAAATTCCTATAGTCACACAATATGGGGTCATGCTGTGTCACTAAAAAATTGACCAATTTGCAGTGCTTCCTACCAGGTATGATAAATCCAAAGCCACTTTAGTAGAGTCATTTAGAAAATTACCTACACAGACTAAAACAGCTCTCATTGATTGATAAACATGTGAATATTTGGGGAACACTTCATCAAATCTCATGGGAGAGCTGAGGGCACTGGTGGTGGGGTGAGTAAGTGCACAGGAACTGATTGTGGTGCTCAGGCAAAATGAATTCATTAATTTTACAAATTGGGACGAATCATAATCCTCACCCCCATGATGGAATCTCACTGTAAATGCCAATTTAGGATGCTCTTTCCAAAACTGAATGTCTACATATGATGCCAAACTCCTAAAATTTAGCATTTTTCCAAAAGAGGCAAAACCAAACTCACTTCTAATGAATTGAATTGAAACTCCCTTTGCAAGGCCCAACATTGGTCTCCAAAACTTCCCTCCCAAAATGGCAAACCTTTTATGCAGAGGTTCAAGCCTAGCTTCCAAGCCATAAAAGCTCCTGCTACCCTAGTTGCTTTCAATATTAAAGACCAAAGTCTATCTCCCATTCAAATAGCTTCCACCACAATGTATCATGAAATCCTGACCTAAAGCTGCCACACAATCGAGATATGCCCCATATAGTGGAGCACTACTTGGCTTCAAGATGAGATTGTGCTATGTGAGGGGTCAGAAATGTGAGACAGACAACTTTGTAAAGGTTTTTCATAAAATGCCATTTTATTAACTTAGAAGGGTATGGTAAACGCCTACCTATCCCTACCCTGAAGAGGATTTCCCTGCCTATCAAATAAACTAAAGGAAACACTCTAACAAAAGGGATATGTCCCTCACATGTATACATACAACAAACATATGAAGGGAATACATGGCAATTCAAATATAACACAATCATAGCCATGCCCCACATAAACATAATAACCGTTTCTCCTTGTGATGTGGGTAATGCTCCCTCCCTAGTTTTAAAGCAGTAATTTGTATCAACAGTGAAAAATAGGAAAGTTCCACTTTACAACAAAGTTTGGGTGATAAGGTTCTTCTTACTCCAACAGTCTCTCACTGGGGCATTTCTACAGTTCAAAAGAAAATAACACATCTTTTTCTCTCCATTTGTAGCAAAGAGTTCACCACACTTCTTCTTAAGAGCCAAAAACACGTTCACAGTTCCTTGATAGCAACAGAAATGTTTTGTCAGGATGATTCAACAATGATTCGCAAGATACTGTAATGCCATTGCCACTTCTTCTTCTCCACAGTCTTTAACTACAACACAATACTTCAACAATGTCTTCCATGTCCACTAACCTGCCAACACTACCACTACACTAAAAGCTCCTAACACTACTACAAGACCATTTGTGGTAAAGTTCACTTCAAAACAGCTTAGCATAGCCTTTTGACTTTCAACTACACCAGCAATTAATACTTTGTATGGCAAGACATGAAACACATTGGTGCTGTTTATGCCACATGTACTGCAGAGTATGCTCCTCTCCTCCTGAATGCTCTCTTTCAGAAGGGCTGCTCTTCTGCCACAACAATGTCTTTTAGTTTTCAACAATATTAGTATCAACAACTTCAGTATCGGCAACTTCATCTGGGAAAACATAAAACACATTGATGCTGTTTGTTCCACCCTTGTGAATGCTACATGCAATGCAGATTATTCTCCTCGCCTCCTGAATGCTGTCTATCAGGAGGGTAGCTCTTCTGCTACTCTTGTTTTCCCACTCTTACATGCTGATAATGGCGTTTTGTCACACTTGCTCTTCTTTGGCCCAGACAATGCTTGTTGGTGGGTGGCGTATTCATTACCTCCTCCTCACTTTGGGAAAACATGTTACCAAACAAAGGTCTCTGATTAAATTGTCATGGTGGGATAAAAGCCTGCTAAAATATTTCCCTCTCTTTACTTTGGTAATAGCTGTTTTGGGCTTTCTTGAAAGTTAGCGCCTCTTTACTTTTGTGATAGTTGTTTTGGGCTGTCTTAAATGTTGTTCTCCCTTTACTTTTTATCAATACAGGATTTTATCGAGATACAATACTACTTCCTTTTCACTTTGGCAACAATGTTTGTAACCTTTTCTTCAAAGTGATTATATTGCCCAAATAACCTTTCGTTCAATCGGCATTCAAAAATATCATTAGAGGCCAGCGTTCGCTTACGGAGCGTTCCGGGGTTTCCTAGAATAGGCAACTCATTGTTCTTTCCTCACGAATTTGTGCACAACGCTGCATTTACTTCTTCTCTTGATTTCTGTGCTCCTGCCCACCTCGGTTGCCTTCCCGCAGCCCACGCCACCTGGAAAAGGAGCCTGCCTTCCTCCGTTGACACTCCAGTGTTCGCCAGCCACAGGAGTGAACGCTCTCTCAAAAGACGATCTGCCAATCTACCGCTGTGCAACCTCTGCAGCTCAGAGTTCCGGCTCTGAGGACCCTCTCAGGACCCAGCTTCACCTGCACAACGGCAGCAGTCCCAGCATCTTCTGCTTTCAGTAACTGCCGCTCACATCCCCCACTACTACTCGACCCCCAACTGATTCTCCCACTGCTTCTCCTAATAGCCTGCACCTGAGGGGGTCTTTTATACTCACCAGTCCCTATCAGGTGTGTGTCATTATAATCACAATATTGCGCCTTGCAGTCCAATGTCTCTAAATCCCTCTTCCTCATCAAGGTACTTTGGGCATTGTGGGAATTGAAGTCCCCAATATTGAAACCAGCTTTTTCTTTCTGAACACTGTGTTTAAATGAATTGACTTTGCTTCCATTATTGATTATGTTTTCAAGAGGAAATTTAGAAGGAGCCAATGATTGTTTTGGAATCAAGGGAGAGTTAGTTTTACCAAACTTAATATGGTAGTATTCTAATGTCAAAATTTAATGTTCTTTTGTTGACTACAAGAGTTCTTACTAATGTAAATGTGTGCCAGGTAGAGCTTTACGCCTGATAAATGATTGATTAGGACTGTTTTTGCAAACCCCCGGAATGAATAGCTTTTGAACAGAAAACCTCACTTTGGGAACAAGGCATTACATATTCTGGCATCACTGACTTCTCTTGCCCTGAGGAAGACAAATACTGCATCTCACCCAACTGAGTCCTCGTATTCCTTTGGGGACGTTTTCCTCCCAGGTGATCCTCCCGGCTAATACCACCCACGGGGTAAGGATCAGGTCTTCCGCTGGCCACCTGGGAGGAGACTTTAGGTAAGGGTTTTGTGAGGACTTTGCAGGATCCATCACAGCTAATAGACTTAAAGTTAGAACTTTATGTATAGTTGACATTCCGGATCTAAACCCAGTTTGAAATTCAGGCAGAATACCATTCAGACTAGCCCATATGTTCAAGGCCTTTAGTAAAAAGGAGATACACATTTTACTAGAAGTATCCAAAATAGCTAAACAAAAGAGTTACTCTGGTGGTTCTCAAAATTAGCCTTCTTGTGAATCGGAATAATATGGGTTCGCATTCAAGTTTTCTGTGATCTTGCTAGATCTACAAAAAAGCAGTGCCCAAACCTGCAGATATTTTAACCACTATCCAGGCCCAGGGCCCCAGTGGATCTAATTTGCGTTATTCACTCTTTAATCTCATTTACTGTAAGAATCATACTCCATCTCCGTAAAGAGTCCAACCCATCACAATCAACCATAGATTACAAGTTACAATATGAGGAAGTCATAAAATCTCTCCAAACATTTGTCTCAATAGAATTAAGTTGTTGGAGTGCAGAGTTTCACTTGCAATAGCTTAAAGTTGACAAAAACTCCCTGGCATCAGTTTTCTGAATAACCATGAGCATCTTCTGGCATTGAGACAATATACAATTTTTCATGTAAACATTCAGCCAATTATTGTATTTTTGCTTATGTTTCATCTTCTCTAACAAATAGAAACCATCATACTTAATACATCCTTAGGTGCCTGTCTCAACTGACTCTACTACTCCCTTTTTCTCAGAGCAATAGCTCTGTTGAATCTGTTCAAGAAATTAAGATTTTTAGTGCATGTTGCAGGTCCGAAGATAGACCACACTGAGCAACACTGAGCAGGTCGGCAGGTATTCTTATAGCCCATACAGACAAGTTGTTAGGATGGATCACACCATTTATTGTAATCACTTGTGCTACAGCAGGTGTATATTTTCAAGGTGACTTATAATATTCACTAGAGTCTAATTTGACAAGGATTTTCAATTACCTGTTCAATTTACGGCCGTAGCCCCAGTCCCCACTTGTCACTAACGTCATCCATTGCAAAAACAATTAAGATAACTGAAGGTGAGTGTTCACTTGCATCACATATTTGTTCTTTATTAAATGGAAATGAACATCCAATATGAAAAAAATAATTTAAGATTGATGCATCGCCATGTTGAAATCTTGTCAACTCCTGGGGAGTCCCATTTCACTCCTATATTTTCCATCGCAAAAGTCCACAACTCTGTGGCACCTGACAAGCAAAAACAGTTTTGTTTACTTTGTTGCTTTAATATAGTATCAGTGAGACAAGCAGAATTCATAAAACATCTTTTCACCCAACATCCTAAATGATGGTGGTCATTTAGTATTTAAATCATCCCCTAAACAAATTGGATCAGTTATTATAAAGGTTGATCATATTTCTATGATCCCTGTTATACAAAATATTACCAAAATTACTTATCTTAATTGTGTGTTTTTCCTGAATGGGTCTCCCCCGTGCCCTTCGGATGGGCTGTTGGGCCCGTAATTGCACCTTCAATTAGTACTGTCATGCCATCCATTAAGGGGGGCACAGAAAGCAATACTTCTTGAGTAAGCATAATATTGTAAGACAACAGAAAATGTATGGGAGATCCTATTCTTAAAATTGAATAGTATTCATTGACACACATTGGAGCTCCCCTGGTGGAAAAAGGTCTTGTCTGCTAGGGGCATTTTAAAAACTGATACTCCAGAGCACCTGACAGCCACACCTTGTCCTTTGACTTTTCTTCAAAGTTAGAGGGTCGATTTGCTCCACTGTTCATTTGGTACTAGACACTCTAGAACATTTAATTCTCAATACAAATTTTGATTCCTCTATTCCCTTAGAATATTATAATTTACTCTGAATTGCTTTATCTTAATTGTAGACTGCAGGATTTGAATAAAATCAAAACCCAATTGTAAACATGGCTCAATTTCCAGTAGAAATAGCCTGCCTACTGCCTGTGACCAAAAGTGCACTTTTGAACGAGATAAAGTCAAACTCAGGAAACTCTGTTTGTGCTATAAACTCTGAGATGAGGACCCTAAGAGACGTTCCCGTAATGAAGGGTGCCGGTACGGGACCAGCATCGTTCATTATGGGAAGTCTCATCACGAGGTCCCCTAGCGGGACCCAGAACAGACGTCTGGTAAAACCAGACGTCCTTTCCGGGTCCCGCGAGGGGACCAAGGAGCTAATAACGGGCCCATTATTAGCTCCATCCCCATTCCCATGGAGCCGTATGGGGGCTCAAATGGGAATGGGGATTGGTTTTGTCAATAAGGAATTACCGGGTCCTTCAAGGTTGGAATGACCCGGTAATTCCTCATTCACAGAACCCAGAGCTGGAACCCGGTATGGAGGCCTTATTAAGGGCTTGGTACCTCCATACTCGTAATGAGGCCCAGAATCTCCTGAAAAATACACAATACCCCATTCCTGTTCAATGGGGTCGACATTCATCCAGATAAATGTCTTCAATAATTAGGTCTGGTGAGTTCAAAATTAGCAAGTGTCCAATCAGGTGAAACTCTACTTTCTCATATGGGGTCACAATGGTGGTTGGTGTGAAAGAGTTGCCACTTCCACTGCTGATGCATCCATTGAGGGAGTCACCAGGTCTCTTTCAGCTCTTATCAGGTCTCAATCATCAATTTCCGATAGGGGCCAGTGATCATTCCTTAATACTAGTAAATTATTACCAAACCCTGATGGAATTCTTCATGCTCATGTTTGTAACGAAGGACTCTTAATGCCAAGGAAGGGATTAGGTTTGACTGAACAACAGGGGTGGGATCGGGAAGGGTAAACATCAAGCCACCAAGCAGATACTTAACTTTCTTTAACACAGTGTGCCTCAGTTCTTCCCTCTAGGTTAAGCCTACTTTCCAGCCAGTTCAAGCCACTTCTCACAGTGACTGGGATTCTATAGAGTCCTGAACCTTTCTTTCAAGATTCCCTCTTTCATGGCGGATTCTGGTGGGCGCCTGGCTCTTGTGTTATTTATTTATTTATTTATTTATTTATTTATTTATTTATATAGCACACCAGGCCCAGGGGCAACCAGGCGCATCACTTAGTTACAACATGAAAAGGCAGACAGAGCAATAATTACATAGTTTACAAGTATAAAAATAACAATGAGAAGACAAAGCAGTTTGTATTTACAAGGATGCAGCTATGTACAAGTTAAGCAGTGAACCCAAGGCTAGATGTCTTGGGCGGACAGCCAAGCTTTGGTAAGGTGTTTGAATCTCAAGAAGGAAGGTTCTGCTCTAAGCTCATTTGGAAGCGTGTTCCATAATTTAGCTGCCATAATAAGGAAGCTAGTTCCACCTGATCTTTGGAGATTGAAACGTGGAACGACAAGGCAGTTGGTTTGAGCCATTCTACGAGGTCTGGTGGAGTTGTGGAGGGCAAATCGGTTGGCCAGGTAGCAGGGAGCTTGGTTATGAAGGCATTTGTGAGTGAGAGCCAGAGTTTTCAGGGAAATCCGGTGTGGGATTGAGAGCCAGTGAATGTTGCGTCTGGTGTCGAATATATGTTGGCACCTGGGAATGTTGAGGGCAGCTCTAATTGCATTGTTTTGGACGATTTGTAGCTTATTTAGGTTGCAGCGATTAGTGCCCAGGTAAAGTGCATTACAGTAATCAATCTTGAACAATACAAGGGTCCTAGCCAGGGTGACACAATTGGCTTAAGAGAGAAAAGGGCGGCTGGCTGTGATAAGCTTGCAGGTATATGCAGCTGTGGATGAGACTGAATTGGTTTGTCTGGCCAGGGATAGAGTCGAGTCAATGTAGATCCCTAGGGTTTTTGTGTCCTTAGCGGTTAGGATAGTATTCCCATCGATGATGGAGGACTTGAACTCAGGGTCGAGTTTGGTAAGTTTTAGTGGCGAGCCAAGAATAAGGTGCTCTGTCTTTTCATCATTTAGACAGAGTCCGTGTTGCGCCATCCATGCTTGGATGACCTGGTAGATGGCATTGATGGCAAGGGAGTCACCAGTGTATTCTCCTGAGATTGGGATTAGTGGGTGTCGTCAGCGTAATTGGTGTAAGTGACACCCAGATAGTCCAACATATCGAAAAGAGGTTTAGTGAACACGTTATACAACGTGGGTGAGACACAAGGTGCAGGCGGGGCGGCTGCTAGTGGAGAGAACACGCGCATTGATCTATTGTCTAGAAAGGAACTAATCCAGGTTGTAGCTTTGTCGGAGAAGTGTGCAGCTGATTTAAGGTGGTGACAAAGAATTTGGTGATTGACAATATCAAAGGCCGCCGAGAGGTCCAAGAGGAGTAGAAGAGCAAGTTTGCCCTTGTCTTTTAGATCTTCGATCTGTGTTTTTAGATCTATAAGGGCAGTTTCGGTGCCGTGACGTGGCCGAAACCCAGATTGCCTAAATCCCAGAAGTTTGTTAGATTCAAGGTAATCTTGAATTTGTAAGTATGCGGCTCGGTCGAGGATTTTTAGTAAAAACAGGACCGTAGTGATTGGCCTGTAGTTTGTGGGTATACTAGCGTCCAGGGTAGGTTTTTTCAGAAGAGGGATAACCCACGCATCCTTTAGGTTGGCAGGTACAATCCCAGAGCTAAAGGAAGAGTTGATGAGCGTGGTGATGAATGGCGCTAGGTCATGAGCTGCTTCCTTGATAATGGGCGCCGGGCAGAGGTCGCCTTGGCAGTTGGACGGTTTAAGGCTGACAATGATCTTTTCCACTTCAGTAATGGAAAGTGGAGAGAAGCTAAAGGGAGTCAGAGAATCTGGGATGGAATGGTTTAGGGTAGGGATGGGGTTAGGTTGTAGGTTAGATTGTAGGCTTGTTTATTTATTATTGATTTTAATTTGGAGAGAGGCAATCTTGCTAAGGAGAGCCTCTTGGATTTTGGTGCACCAAGTGCTATCTTTAGTGCAAGTATCTGGTGCAGTGACAGGAGTTTCAAGTTCTTTTAGGATTCTAAACAATTCTTTGGTGTTGGATTTGGCTTGTTCGATAAAGTGTGAATCTGGCGTTAAGGGTTTAACGGCGCTGCAGCCTTTTACTGTGCCATTAACCCCTTAACGCCAGGGTTGTAATGAGGCCCTCACACTTTAACGCCTGCTTTTTGCAGGCGTTAAAGTCCAAGGCGCTAAGCGACCTTGGTGCTAATTACGGCACTGTAATTTACGGTGCCGTAATTAGCGCCTTCCCCATCCCCATTGAGCCCTATGGGGCAAAAATGGGAATGGGGAAGGGGCAATGGTGTATGGGGATTTACTGCCCCGCCAACCTTGGAATGGGACGGTAAATCCGCCATCCACCATGGCGGAATCCGGCATGGACCATGGTGCTGTTAGCACCATGGTCCTACGCCAGGGTTGTAATGAGGCCCACAGTCTCTGGGATTTATAGTGCCTTGCAATTCTTATTGGCTAGTATTGGATATTTTATGGTTGTGGTTATGTCATTCTATGCTGTTGTTGATATTTTAAGGATTGGCATTTTTCCACCTGGACTCTCCACCCAGTTAACCTCACATGACCCCCTTCGGGACAGCAGGTTCCAGGCAATGTTACAATGGTAAGACCCCATATATTTATGCTTACCCTCCTGGTGACAGAGGGCAGGTGTTACTGGTGGGTTCTCTCTGTCTTGATAGCCAATTGTAGGCCTCTCCACCACTGTGCTACCTTCTTCAGTATAATGGCTTTGAAAGTCATCTTCCTTTTTTCTCTTCTCTTTCCAGCCTTTCATGTACCTCTCTTCCGTATTCTCTCTGATTCTTCACGCATTCTTATGAAAATACCATCTTATTTGCCTCCCTCTCCTTTTGACCCCCACCCCCCCTTTTGGGCTCTCTCTTTTACTTTTCTGCTGTCTCTACCTTCCTCTTTCTTTAGCCCTCATCCTCTATCGATGGATTCTTCTTGTTAGTCTCATTTGTTATGTTTTGTACCTCCTCGGTCTCTCTTTCTCGCTTCCCCCACTCTGTATATTATTGTCTCTACCCGCCTCATTGGCATTCACATTCCTTTATCCTTACTAAACTTTACTCCTCCCCTCTGCTCACTCTCTCTCCTACTCATCTCCACTCTCTCACTTCCCCTTCTTCTCTTTCCCCCTCATCCTGCCCTCTTCCTTCTCTCCTCTCCACACACACACACACCTCCGGCATCATGACTTGGCTATGATATGATATGCTATGGCATTTATAATGCGCCTATACACAAGTGTTTCGAGGCGCAATGAGGCAAGGGAGGGCAAACAGGGGAAAGACAGACAACGATCTTACTAGGCCAGGTGTGATTCAGATCGCGCAAGTGCATGGGAAGGAGGAAAGGGAAAAGTGCGAGGGAGAAGCGAGGGGGGAAAAGGCAGAACATGAGATAGTAAAATAATACGATAGTAAAACGGCCAGATGGTGGCAAGTGCAAGGTAAGAGCAGACATAAGTGCTTGTAGGAGGACTGTAGGGATACAGAATAACAGTCCCCAGGTGCAGGGTTTGCCAGGGAGGCATTGCAGGAGTGCAATTGGTGGGGCCTGGGCCCAAGATCAGAAAGGGTGGCCAGGTAACCAGTGCAGTTTCAGCAAGGAATTCAACAGGGGAGAGGGGGAGAGAAGGCAGAAGCAAAGACAAAGGTTTTGAGGTGCTTCCGGAACCAGAGATGGTTCTCCTCTAGTTTCAGGGAGGCGGGAAGGCTGTTCCAGAGGGAGGCCCCTTCCGGAGACAGAGATCTACCACCAACTCATTGCTTGGAGAAGTGACTGACCCTGAGGGAGTTGGAGGAGGATGAGTGAAGAGCTCGAGAAGGAAGATATTTGGGAAGAGAGAGTTGAAGGTATTGCGGCCCCAGGCCCCGGAAGGCTTTGTGGACAATCCAGAGGGTTTTGAACTTAATCTTTGCAGCCACTGGGAGCCAGTGCAGAGATTTCAGTCCTGGAGAGATACGATCCCTGGGCTTGAGGCCAAGGACAAGTCTTGCAGTCCTGTTTTAGATAAGTTGAAGAGGGCGGAGCATAGAGGCAGGTAGATTTAGGTAGAGGCTGTTACAATAGTCCAGCCTAGAGAGAACCAGGGCTCTGGAGACAGTGAGCTTCTGAGGGAAGGAGAGGAAAGGAAGAATACCTCTACTTCATCTCATCGCCTCACGACCATGTTCTAACCTACTCCTTGCTCTCTGCACTCCTAACTCCCATATTTCCAATTCACCCTGCTGCTTTTTCCTCCCAATGGGATTGGACCGGGGATAGGCAGTGATTCAAGAGAAACCCACTGCAATGACAGAGCGTGTGCTACAGAACTAGGTGCCTTCTCCATGAACTATAGACTCCCTAGGTAACAACAATCAGCAAGATGACCATCTTGCAGCTCTGCTAGCAGAAGGTACAAGACATGCAGCTTCCACCTTGGAGCTACTGTATGAGCAACTTTCATTCCTGTGAATGTTTGTGAGGGTTTGTATCTCTGCTACTCTACTTCTCTGTAAACCTTTCATGTTCTGGGCTGAGCCGTGAGTAGGAACTGCAGGTTATGCTTCTAGTGTCTCTCACAAACGTCTGCCTCTTAATAAACTAAGCTTCCATAGTTGCTTTATGGGACTCACTGACGTTTGCTGAGCCAGACATACGATTGGTCTGTTCCAACTCCCATTTCTTTGTATATCCTACATGGTCATTATATTTTCTGGGCTGAAATATAGTCTGTAAGGCAACAGGGCTTGGCACACACACAAGGGTTGGGTGACATGGAGATACATGTTATACCCACTCCTGGGCCTACAACATGGATCAGGTGGTGGTTTTCCAGCCAAAACAGTCACCTCGGCTCCAATACCTGGATTCCAGCATGATGGCTTTCTCATATACTTTCCTCCTTTCCATGAATCTCCCCCTAGGCTTGACGTCCTAGGGGAAACTCTTATATGACACTGTCTAGCTGTGGCTGGAACTATGCAAAGGACTCATTTTGGGGCTTCCTCCATGAAATCCTGGGACCGTTACCAGGTATCCTGTTCCCACCCCCTTTGTCCATCAACCTGGCTGGACTCCAGTGGTGTTCTGTAGGACATTATGGCAACCAATATGGCATGTCCCTTTTCCTAGGGCTGGTCCATCCACCCTGAGAATGATGGAAGATGCAAGCCAAGACAAGGATCTGTTCCCCTAAATTTAAATTGGAAGTGGGACACTGATGGGTGAGACGTGGTATCTCCTTCCTTCTAACACCTTTTCCCCATCCTACCCTGTAGGATACTTTGAAGCTCTACACCCCCACCCTTTCCGACATGAACACTTTCTTACACCGTAAAAGACAACGGACTGACACCAGAGCCGTTTACCTGACATGTATTAACATAAGTGTCAGACAGTGACAGGAAATTGACAATAATCTCACACAACTGATGGCCCTTTACCTTCCCCACAGGAATAAAAGGCAGAGCACAAGAGCACACTACGAGCAAGGCCGAACGCACGAGGAGACAGCTACACCAAACCGGCAGTTCAAACAGAGGAGAAAGGCAGTGAGACCTGGAAGGACGACGATGGGGGAACTGCCCCTACCCTTTTCAACTCAGGCCTGCGAAGCCTATGTAAAGGGAATTACAAGACCAGGAAGTAAAGCTGACGCATGGAGTGACCAATGTCAACGGTACACAGGGGCCTCCCGTATTAATAACACAGACAGGAAGGAATGCTGGCTACCGTGGTACCGTCCTTGACTCCAGAAGCAAGCTAAGCCAGCGGACCCGACACAATCAGTGAGTCGGAGATTGCTGATAGCGAGCTGAATAATATTGAGCCCAAGGTTGCAAGCAGCAACATTAGATTAACAAAAGAACTTGAGAACAAAGAACTTGTGTGTGTTTGAACTTTTGTGGGAAGCCCAGAGAAGGGCCAGTTGCAGAGTGGTCAGGTGCTGCAGTGGTGCTCATTCGAAGGACTCTCGCTGGCCCCTTTTGCGTTGAAACTGCAAGTACCAGAAGACCCTAAGAAATGCGTGAGGTGTCGGAGTGGTCCTACAAGGGTCACGTCAAATCCCTTGTACACTCAAAAGTCTCTGACCCATTGCCAAGAGAAAGCTAAGGGAAGTGAATCCTGCATCGTGAGAATGTAAAGTGATCTGTATATTTGGCAAACATGAAACCCGCTTTGAGGGATGTCTGTGAGTTGGGGTGAAGAGTAATACACCTGTGAACACTGTGAAGACAAGAGTGAACCTTGCTTGTCTGCAGTGGGAAGTTGTAAGCTGCATTTGAAAGGCTGAAGTAAACTTGACAGAGGGAGGCCCAAGTTGCAAGAAGGATCCACGCCCGTTAGAGGGAGATCCAAGGGGCAACGTGCAGTCGCCAAGGTACAAGATTATTGAAGGAACTTTTGTTTGTTTGTTGTTTTGAAACATCAGGCCTTCTAAGGCAAGAGACTTTGCAGAGAAGATGTTAGGCGGAAACCTGTGCAGTTCCCTCTGGGACCACTGCAAAAGATTTAGGACTACAGGTGTTTGGCCGTAAACCCACTTGGTAGCAGTCTGTACCACACAGATTCACTTGGTAGCTGTGGCTGAGCAGTCAGACTTCCCTCAAGAAGAGTTAGGCAGTATGTGGAGTATACAAAATAGGGCAATTTACACAGTAGGACAAGCAAACACGGAACAAGGCTTCGGTGTAAAGATATATAGTTATTTATTTATAAAAACGCATCTATGAAAAACACTCTGGCACTAATACGGCAAACAACTTCAATCACAATTACTATAAGTAAATCAATCCCCCTAACAATAGTTCGACAAGTCTAGGTTCAACGGCACCACTTATTTGCAGACAGAGGTGAATGCTTTAACCTAGATGGCACTCTAGTATTCGTTAGGACGGGAGAGAAAAGGCAGGGTATGAAATCAACTCGGTACCAACACTTTTGCGAACAAATGCAAGGCAAGTAAGGCAGGGTCTACTGTAGATCGCAAAGTTCAGAGGCCAGGCCCACTCGGAGAGAGGCAAGGCGATATGTCCCAAAAAGTATCACAGTGGAAATGCACTTCGAGTCTTTGTCGCAAATTGTTATAGAAAGATTGGACCAGTTCAGAACAGAAAGTTAAGAAGGCTTGGAGGCGACCCAATGGAGAGGCGAGGATTCAGACACCTCACGCTAACTGACACAAGGGAAGCCAGGCGGACGCGGTACCTTGTTCGTGGAGAGACAGCTCCGGCGGGGGCAGTTGCTCCTGGTGGTGGATGCACGTCGGGGCTTTGCCAAGAGAAGAGATGATCTCGTCGTCGAAGGAAAGTTGAAGATCGTTGCACCACCAGGGAAGAGGCCAGCCGCAGAGTGCTCCGTCACAAGGTACAACCTTTTGGTCGCGGTACAGGGGTTATTGGCTATCCGGTTGCCGGGGTGCTCTGCACAGGCAATTCGACCACTGCGTCCTGGAACGAAGAAAAAGCAAAGGGGACTGGTTGTTCCCACCAGTCAGGGGAAGAGACTCTCCGGCGGGGAGATCTCCTCTGTCGTCGGGAAGTGGTGAGTTGGTTCAGCAGGGCTCCACCGGAGGTGTCGTCATTGCAGGTCGGCTCAGCTTTACCCTCATCGGATTATTAGGTCCTGTGGCGACTTCTGAAGATCCAGTCCCAAAAGCCCTGCTTTTATGCAGAAAACCCCCATTCATTCAGCCTAGCTGTCAATCAAAACACGCTAAGTGGTGAGCGGGGTGGCTCACCACTTGGGCCAATCACACCAGAGTGCGACTTGAGTTGGCAAGGCAACTCAGTCCAGGGTGCCTAAACCCCCTCCCACACCCCCTGTGGTACCCAGACAGAATGGCACCACTTTGGAGGACTTCTGTGTAGAAGCCCGCCAAAAGGGCAGAAAATACCAACCGATAGATTTATTTAAGATAAATAAACCGGTGGTATGTTATAGATTAACGAGAAAAAGTATTAACCTCCAACAATGGGAAGAATCCCATAGGGTTATATTCGGGTTCGAATATAACAAGTAGTTTCCACTGTCACCAGCCAAAACTCAACGAGGGGGGACGGGACAGTGCCCCCTCGAATAAAAGACCCAGGAGTAATCGAATTACCCCTACTAGTACGTCCACAATAGGATGGTTTGTACTAGTTCTGTTAGTAAATTTAGGTCTAGTAAAGCCAATGGTGACTTTACATGCCAGGGGAGACAGTAGTCAGTCCCCGGGTATGGAGTCTATGGTGGGGATCCTCTAGGACGCCCCGGTGTTACGGCACGGAGGGTGCGTTGTAACACCCATAGCAAAACATATGAGACCCTATGGAGTAAAAGACCCCATAGCCCATAGAACACATTGACATTCAAAGGAATTAACCACATTCATGTCCAAGAGTGGGAGAAAAAGAGTCTCACTCTTGGCAGGATGGAAAAAAAACAAACTCCAGAAATCCAGCAAAGCTGCTGGGGGACTCACTAGGTTAGGAAATTCAGCCTAAACAGAGAATTCTCCCTAACAGAAGAGACTTGGCCCCTGAAGGTTCTAATATCATTGAACTGGAATTGTGAGCCTCGTGCTGGAGAGGCCCAGGATTGTGCTGTGCTCAGAAGTCCCAATTTGTCCCGTGCTAAACGTGGGGAAGGGAGACTTTGCCATACCATCCTGACTTATCATTTTGTGAACACTACTTTCTTTTCTGGTTAACATTATCCCACACTTTTTTTGTAACTTAGTGGTAAGGATTGGCAGTAGTTTTTTAAAGAATAGGCCCTTTTTATCTTGTCAAGACGCCACTAGGACTGCCTTATTATTATTTGATGGTTGTAGCTTGCTCCCATCTTAGATCTAGGTTTAAAAAAAAAAACTTGAACTGTGATTACTTGTGTCTGTCTTTACTGTTGCCACCATGAGTTCCTTACAGTAGGCATGGGAAATGTAGCTCATTTTCTTATACGTGTAGCACTTCACTATGGGTTTTTCTGGGACCCTAGGAGAGGTGGTTGCTACACTCTTCAATATCCCTACCGGGATGTGGGGTTATTCCAGTAGAGTCTTCAATGGCCCACCTGTTTCTGACCTGAGGAAGGGTTCTCACCCTGTGTGGACCTGGAACACTTTCCATTCTGGGCAATGGGCTGGTTCCTTTCTGGACAGGGCTCTCAGTATGAACTTGTCATGACTGATATGCCCAATGGTGTATAGTGGATGATTGAACAGCCTGTTTGACTGTAGGGTGATGCAGCGGTCACACTGCATGCTCAAAGAAGGATTGTAGGGAATCACAAAAGTGCTCCAAGGGTGATATTGCGCTCCTCCAATGCCCTTCTTTCAATCCAATTGTTAAGAACACTTTGTATTCTATATGGCAGCTGCCAGGATGTCTGCGTGATTGCAGGCACAGGTTCTACAGCTGTTGGAGACCATGTCCTAGCCCCTCTATGATCCCTATCATCTATGAGATTCTATATCATTGTAACCCATTTTACCATCAAGATTCAAGGCTTCCAGGCTGTATGCATTTCACAAGTAAATAAATGGGTGATGAAGTAGCCCCAATGTCCCTTCTTCCACTTTACTGTTTCTGCCACCAGTTGAAAGTTGGTCATAAAGGCATCTGGAACTTCTGCTTTGCAATAGTTCTGCAGGACTACTAGTGGAGGGTGGAATGCTCACTGGTTTTGGGCAACAACCTCCTTTAATAAATTCTATTAGCCTCATTACAGGTTTGGTGGTATCTGGGCGTTAAATCTGCCCAGATACCACCAAACTGTAAATCTGTTACCACCACTTGGTCCATCTGAATTACCCCTGGATTATAAGTGGCAGTGGCAGAGTTAATCCCCATTTTTTTTAGAGTCCATTGGATTTAGGGGGCTTTGTTGGCAGAATTCCACCGATTTTCAGCAGAAAGTGGGATGGTTTACCTCCAGCATTATGCTGGAGGTAAATCCCCCACTCCAGGGCATTAGGGTATCCAATCAATATATCTAAAACATTACAGAGTGGTACATTTCAGAGTGGACCATAATAATGAAAAACAGTGCAAACATTAATTAAATAAAGACAGGGTGGTGGGTAAAGAGGTTAAAATGGGTCAGGATGGGGTTCGGGTAGCGTTATAAGGGTAAAAAAACAGGTTTTGGGGGACCCACCACAAATAATAAAAAAAAACATTTGGTCTTTTTCTGTATTTCTTCCGGTATGAAATTTACCACTAGGTAATTGTGTTAAGTAAAATCACATATAACCGGGCCATAGTCGTAGTATGGCAGTGATGGAAAAGTGGCGGTAATTCTGTTACCGCCAATTTTATTTCTCACACCGCCATACTTGGATGACTTTTAACAAGCCAGCAATCAGTTCTTTAAAAAGGCTCTCAAGTGACATATCTTCCCTGGGATGGCTTGGGTCTGGATTGTGCTTGGGTGGGTTTTGGGCTCAGGATAAGCCTGGGTAAATAAATTCAGCTGAATCTTGAATCACCGAATTTCCACTATATTTGGAATTTGCCAAAATGTGTCAACTTTTAAGAGATTCAAGTAATGTCAGACAGATTCCCTTATCCATATGAGGAGGAACCTGCTTCTGGAGCACTTCAGCAGTCAATGGGAATCTTTCATAGTGGGAAAAATGGGATGTCTGTTTCTGTTTGAGAGCTGGGATATTACATTTTGGGCGGGGCTTTTCAGCATTGATTTTAGGGTTGATTTTAAACAGTGCTGAACAGAATATAAGAGAGAGAGAGAGAGAGAGAGAGAGAGAGAGAGAGAGAGAGAGAGAGAGAGAGAGAGAGAGAGAGAGAGAGAGAGAGAGAGAGAGAGATATGTTTGGTCTGTGGCGGCATGACATGTGCTCACACATTACTTTGTTTACTGCAATAGCTGTCACAAAATCGTGAATTTCTTTTGTAATTCATTAGAAAACTTTGCTGTAAGGGAAAAGTGTTAGGGTTGTGCTTGAAAAATATATTTTACAGGGTTTCGCTGATCACTCAGGTAGTGGAATAGTGTCAGGGTGATTGGGTGATTGACGCAACACACCACCTTCCTGGATGGAGGAGGAATTTGTGATGGTGTGGCTTGGCTATTAAAGAATTGCAGGTTTCTTTAGTAGTTAAGTCCAGGTGCAAGATCATACAACACTACTAATGTTAGAAAGATACACCTTTAGGGCTTTATGAGATGCACATCAATTAGAAATACAAGTATTCCGAGTACTGACATACTGTTCGAAAGGGCTACTGTTGCTTCTAATGCCATCACTAATGCCATCACTGGCTTGACTGTGTCTGAAACATCACTGCTGCCAGCTCAAATCCCACCCGAAATGTATCCCATCCTCCCATGTTGCGACAGAGCAGAGTGCACACCCATGTTTTGCAGGGGTCTGTTTACTTTACTTTACTTTATTATATTTATACCACCACAATAGACCCATAGGCATGATGGCGCAACAAAACATACAATACAGAGAATCACAAACAACAAGTGACATAAAAAAGGCTCTATTACTGTCCAGAAAAGTACAGTCCAGAGTTTGTAAGGAAGACCAGTAACAGATGGCTACATCTGGAAAATCAGTTCAATACAATGTTCACCCTTGAGATCGAAGATAAGTAGTTCAATTTAGAAAGTCTGTGAAGGAACATATGTTGAGGTGCTAGTAGAGGATCTGCCCACTGTTTAAGAAGGGCATGTGCTTGACGAGGGTTTGGAGCTGCAACAGGTCAAGGGCTAACAGGGTTATGGTCAATTGCGCACGTTTAAGGTCCAAAATGTTTCCATGACTGGCCCACTCACTGGATCTCCCCACTCCTTTCGCTGCTTTGGCATATGAATGATGGCGTTGGTGGTGCTGAATCTGGTGCAAGTAGACACCTTGGTGTCACCTTTGATTCCACACTCTCCTTCTCCGCCCACATCGCTGATGTATCAAAAATGTCAAACTTCCTACTCCACCTCCTCAGAGGTACTCTTCCTTTCCTCTCATTCCCCTAGAAGCTCACTGTCTTCCAAGCTCTGGTTCTCTGTAAGTTGGACTATTGCAACAACCTCTTTCTCAATCTACCTACCTCTACTCTCCGCCCTTTGCAACTTATCCGGAACAGGACTGCAAGAATTGTCCTTGGCCTCAAGCCCTGGGATCGTATCTCTCCAGCTCTGAAATCTCTCCATTGGCTCTCAGTGGATGCAAGGATTACATTTAAAACCCTTTGCATTGTCCACAAGGCTTTCTGCTGCCTGGGTCCAACATACCTTCAGCTATCCCTCCGCAAATACCTCCCATCTTGAGCACTCCGCTCCTCTACCTCTAACTCCCTCAGGGTCAGTCGTTTCTCAAAGAAACAAGCTGGGGGTAGATCTCTGTCTTTGGCTGGGGCCTCCCTCTGGAACAGCTTCCCTGCCACTCTAAAACTTGAGGAGAACCAACTCCGGTTCCGGAAGCACCTCAAGACCTTCCTCTTTGCCTCTGCCTTTGCCCCCCCCCCACCCCTGCTGATTCTACTCTCCCTCGGCACCATGCACCTGGCCATCCTCTTTCCTCTGGGCCCAGGTACCTGCTCCTCTTGCCACCCGCACACACTGCCTTTTTTCTTCCTGCACTTATCAGACCTACCCAGCCTGCTGCCTTAAACCCAGCACCTGCCACTTGCTGGCTGCGCTCCCTCTGTTTTTTGCCTTTTTATTTATTAATTTATTATTATTATTATTTTTTTCCTCCTCGCTCTGCACTCTCCTTTTGTTCCCCCTCCCTTGAACTTCTCCCTCTCCCCCTCTACCATGCACTTGCGTGTTCTCAATGTCACTGGGCCTAGTAAGATTGTTGTTTTTGTTTCTCCCCTGTTCCCCTTCCCTTGCCTTGTCGCGCTCTGAAAAACCTGTGTATGAGCACGATAGAAATAAAATATCAATATCAATAACCAAGAATTGACCACACAGCAATGTGTTACAACAGGCGTCTGAGAGGTACATATTGAACACTGATACTGAGTCCACCTCGAGCTCCAGCAAGCACACTATGAAACAGCGCCTTCCAGAACCACCCTCCATGTGCTCAGTTTGCGGATATTCCACAATGCATATGTCCTGTCTGCACTCTCTTTGTGACATTGAGTCACAGAGCCTGACATGTCAGTGGGGTACATCACTGTCAAGCACAGGCAGCACCAACCAGGCTGTCGCAGCCACCAGTGACAGCTATGGCACCTGTATTCCTTGTGGAACGCCATACCTCCTCTCCTCTCCTCCTGCCCCTGTTCAACAGTGAACGGCACCTAGTGTTGCTACTCTGGCCCCACAGCATGTCTTATATGTCAATTTATTTTTATTCACAGTCAAGAGCAGCATCTTTCCACCTGCATTTTGTGCCAAAAAAAGGTGTCCTATGGGTAGCAAAGAACAATCTGGGTTACTCAATGATGCTTGGCCAGATGAAGAGGCATCATGAATGAGACCAACATACACAGCAGCCCAGCGGAAATCAGTGAACACTCATCGGCATGCTGGTACTTGCCAGGACTATCACCTAATGTGGGAGTTGTGTAAAGCCTTCAGCAATGTACTTCCAGAGGCAAAAGCTATGTGTTGGCAGAGGGATGAAAATGATGCACAAGCCCAGTATCGGCAAGTCATTTAAGCCAGAAATAGAATTGTAATCATCCAGGAGTATGACTGCTGAAGCCCATGCTGGTGATAGTGTAGCAGTAGACTGACTGTCTCACACATTTGTTAAAAACAAAGGTTTGAGGGAGCTGATGATAAATAATGATGCCCTTTGGAAAATCCAAGCAGTTTTTAATTTATAGACAAGGCCATACCTGAGTTGCACGATTCAGTTCTTGATATGAGAAAGGCAGACATGTCAGAGGGTAGGACAGTCTGCTTCAGCATGGATATGTGGATGAACAGCTAAAGCACTCACTACATGGCTGTAATAGCACATTGGGTAACCTTCCGTTTTTGTCTTAATCCTGATAAGCATGAGGGGTCATCATCCCAGAAGCATGCCTTCCACCAACAAGCCACATTCAGCATGCAAGGCTTTGATGGCAGGAGTCCCACAGGTGAACACATCTGGGATAAAGTGAAGCAGGTGAGGACATTGTGGGCCTCATTACGACTTTGGCGGTAGCCAAGGTGCTATTTGGCTGCCGCCAAAATCGGGCCCGGGTCCGGGTTCCCCTGGATGGGGAATTAGCGGGCCACTCTGAGTTCGGAGGGCCCGGTAATTCCTCCCTCTAGGAACCCAGGCCCGGACCTTCCCCATTCCCATTTGAGCCCCCATAGGGCTCAATGGGAATGGGAGAGGGAGCAAACAACGGGCTGATTACGAGCGGCCCATTGTTTGCTCCCTCTTCCCCTCGCGGGACCCGGTAAGGACGCATGGTTTGACCAGACATTACTTACTGGGTCCCGCGAGGGAAGCTTGTAATGAGGCGGAACGTGTTTAACGGGTCATCCTCCTTTAGCGGAGCCCGTTAACCCGTTCTGCCTCAGTCGTAATGAAGCCCTGTGACTATATCCTCAGAACCACCCTTCAGCTTTGTGGCAGCAGACAATAGCCTGTTTTAGGATAGGAAACACAATGCATGTCCCATGCTACACACATGCTCTCAACCTATGGTGAAACTTATTGTCAGTAATTGCTCATCTGTCCTTGATATGAACGCCATGGCACACTACATATGGTCTCATTTGATTTGGTCATAAAGTGCCAGAAATGTTTTGCGAGTGTGACGGGCGCAACAAAAACTCCCACACTACCAGCTGAAAATGCCTGTGCCAACTGGAATTCCACATCACAAATGCTCAATCACCTGTATGAGCAAAGCAATACTGTAAGAGACTACAGCTACATTCACAGTCGAGCAGAGGCTAGGGCCATCTTCACATGGATGTAGTGGCAGCTTGTGCAGAGTGTCTGTTGTGTGTATGTCCCTTTGCGGAAGTTACACAGCATGTGATCCATGGTTCTGTGCTACTCAGAGAATCTCTTCCATTGATGTACTTTTTTGAAAAGTTAAGCTGTCCAAAAAGGCAACAGAAAATGAAAGCATAGGATTGTCAGACATTGCACAGCTGATGAGCTAACTAATGCCAATCTTTCAGGATCATCCATGCTTGAAAAACAACATTGAATATCTTTTGGCATCTTTCCTTGTCTATCACTTTAATGTAAAGGTGGTGGAATTCCAGATTCTGGAGAGTAGCTTTGCTTTTGCTCATTTTGAGACTCCAGTGAATCTTTGCACCCTTTTATGGAGCCCAGCATTGCATTCCGGGCTACGTCTGTTTACTTTAGTGTGCAGTACATTCCACTCATGTTTATTCTTGAGAAGGAGCCTGTGTGGGAAACACATTGAATTAAAGAACCACCTCTCTAAGTTATGTGTCTCCTTTTTTAATTGACTGTCTATGAGATGTATTTATTTATTTATATATTTTAATATTTCTAATGCGCCACACACCCAAAGGTCTCTGAGCGCAACATAAAACACAACAAAAAGAAACAAACATAACCCAGAATAAAACTGTACATTTTGCATAAAAAGCAAAGGAAATAGGTCAGGTAAATCAGATAAAAACATACAACAAACAATCACATCTTCACGAACTGGACATTTACATACTGTGCTGTAGGACCTATCAAATATCCACTACTAATGCCAGATTAGATGACCCATAAAGAAGATCTTTACAAATACTCAAAAAGAGTGAGAGATTGCTGTCCCCACACACCACCGCCACACTCGGGGTCATTCCGAGTTTGGAGGTAGCCATGATTCTATTGGCACCATGGCTGCCTCCAAACTCAGTCCGGGTCCGGGTTCCTTGAATGGGGACTTACCGGGTCATTCCAACCCAACCAAAAAACCAATCCCTATTCCCATTTGAGCCCCCATAGGTCTCAATGGAAATGGGGAGGGAGCTAATAACGGACACGCTATTAGCAGGCCTGTTATTTGCTCCCTGGTCCCTTAGTGGCTCCCACTAAGGGCGGCTGGTAAAACCAGCCACCCTTAGAGGGACCCGCTAAGCGACCTCATAATAGGGCGGTAGGGGTTTAACGGCACCGACATCCTTACCGGTGCCGTTAACCCCCTACTGCCAGGGTTGGAATGACCCCACTGTCCATATAGTTGTAGGCACACCAATTGTCTAATTTGATCCTCTTAAACTGTAAATGCTAAGAGGCATGGCCCATGAAACAGTCTGGGAGGCATGAATCTGTGGAGTCGGGAAACACACTACCCAAAGAGAGGGTCAAAAGACAGAAGACCAGATAACCCTTTCCCTATCGATAGGGGAGGAGATGCCCCTCTTGAAGAGGCAAGAGTTTGTGGCCAATATTGCTTCTGGATATCATAGAAACTTTGGATCTTTGATTTCAGCACTTGCCAACTGACCTTTGTATTTGCTGAACTTTGGAAGACTGATCACTGTGTTGGCAAACCTCTTTGTATCAGGGTTGGAGATCCACTCTTTGGACCACTTTGCTAAAACACACTTAACTGATCATCCCCTTGCGTTACACCTTGACTCTTGGAGTTACCATCCCGGCATCTGGTTTTGTAGAACATCGCAATCATCCTGACTCCTTATGTTATTTGTTTGGGCACTACTTGAATAGAAATCTTGAAATATACTTTGTGTTCTGGTTTCATGTGTGGAGCACAGTGACTGCCCTGTCACAATTAGTTTTCCTGAAATTCCCACAGCACAGGGGTTCCTGATACAGTCATGGTAAAGTGATACATTCTTATTACAGAATGCAGTTTGAAATTGTGTACAATTTAAATAAATGCATGCAATGTGGAAATCTGCATTACAAATCTAGGATTTTATCACTATTTATTTCCATTTTGCCAGTGGATGATGGGTCTCAGCTGGTATGTGGAGGATGCCCTAGCCATCCTCACTTAATGCCTGTCTCAGAGCAGGGCACAGACACAGGGACTCCTTTAAGGACACGATTCTGTTGAAGGAAGACAGTTTTACCAAAATGGGAATTAAGAACTATTGCCCATGTAATGAAACTTGAACATTGCATGTGAGAGACCTTTTTAGCAAAGAAAATACATTCTTTCATCATAAAAAGTACGCTCATGCTCAGATATCATGGGCCAATTACCATATTCTGATGGTGCAAATTGAGCGAGCCCGTTCCAGCAACAGGAACACGTTTCATTTTTCCCCGGCACTTGGTCGGCGAGCTTGATCCAGCATTTGAGATAGATTTCAACTCTGTCCTGCATTTGCTTAGGAAGCTCGCCCCGACCTCAGAAACAAATTTCAGTTTCCTGTGGCCATTGCTAATTGAGCCCAATTTACTGTACAACACAGTGTCCATTTGCTGGCGGCCCCGCACTACTCTTTACAAACAGGGAAACGTGGCAGCACCTCTAAAAATACTTTTTGTGAAGTCACGTACATATAAAACTTACACATGGAGTAAAAGCCTGCACCAAACTAGCAAGGCATTACATACAAATCATGAGGGGCCTATCACCCACAGGGGAGAGTTTCAAATTTAAAATCGGGGACATGCTTTTTAATGAATTTACCAGCCCCAAACTCACACAGGTGGCTCAATCTAAGATTAGTGTGAGGCTGAGAGAAAATATGGACATGATCAGCAGGAGAGAAGAGAAATACTGTAGGCCTTAAATGGTAAGACCAGGAAGGATCTTGTGGTCACATTGTACACAAAGCAGGGACAGGGGGTGAGGCCCCAATCGAAAGGGGCCAAGCCAATAGTAGGTGGATGAATGAGCATGGGGTGTGGCACGAGGAGTAGCATGATAAGAGTAGGTGTAGTGAGGTGGAGTAGAGCATAGGAGCCAGGACCCTTAGTGCGGCCGGTGGCAGAGACCCTTGAATGGTCCACCTTACAAAAGAAGGAGGGTGAGGAACCCCTTAAACCTGGAACTTAAAGATGCTAAGGAGGCAATAACAAGGTGCAGGCTCAGTATTGATATTTGCAGTTCCCACCTGTATCGGGTCTCATAGTAGTATTGTTAACAGAATTTGATCTAGCTCAGAGAGGAAGCGGGGGGGTGAGGGGGGTTTACAGTATGCAGATAAAGCACATGCAGTATTGCTCAATGTTTCTCCGCCTGCTTTGTTGGGGAGTATCCACTGGATTTGGCCCCCGTCAAACGTGCTCTCATTGATGAGGGGGAAAGGACAAATGATGCAAGCACATACTAATGATGCAAGCACATACTAATGATGCAAGCACATACTAATGATGCAAGCACATACTAGCTGAATCACTGCAACACTGACATAAAGAAACAACACAATTGGCATATGGAGGGCCATCAGCAGGACATGAATCTGTAAATCTGTACATGCGCACACTCAACAGCTCGGCTCAGTTCCAGCCAACGCAGCCTCTTGAGCTTCAAGTAATTTGCCATATGAATGCAATCAGTAGAAGTGTCTTCTGACTTGTGTCCTTTAAGGTTCTTTACTCATCTTCTGGAGAACTGTTCATCCCCCTGGAGTCACCTTCCTCCCTCCTCTGCTGCTGCAGCAGCGAAATACCCTGCTTGCTGACCTGTGTGACATCAAGCAGCTGATTCATCTGTGCCTGTCTTGCTGCTAGGCCACCTGGTGAGTTCATCTTGCATTGTGAAGGTCTCTGTCCCTCTCTCCCCCCTTCCATCTCTCTGCCCTCTCCCTCCAAGGTCCTCTCCACCTCCCCTATTTACCCTAACTTCTCCTCTATTACCTATCCTACCTCTCTTTCGAAATCTGGAAAGAAAAAGTTATAGAAAGATCTCCTGGTCTGCAACCCAGGCTTGCCCATCGCTGACACCTATGTAAACGATTCTTTAAGGCAGACTGTCACTGATATCCTCTTTGTCTCTCCCTCTCCGAACTTATTGACTTCCCATATGGTCTCAGTCCTCTCCCCTTTCTCTTCTTTGCCCATTAATGGTGGTAGTATATGGGAAGTACTCTTGGCACACTTCCCATCCTCTACTTGCCCCATTAATGTCTACCAGAATGGCACTGTCATGGCCCAGGGCTCTCAGCCCAACCCCCTCCTTCTTGATAGGCATTTTCCGACTCTCATCAACTTCCTCCCTTCTCCTGCCGCTCCTCCTTCTATCACCCCCTGGCCTTTTCACCACCACTGACGGGTGTACTACATCCCTGTACACCTTCTCGGAAGACATTCAAAGGTGGCAACCAACTTCACCTAGCTACCCTCAACGCTAGCTCTGCCATTAAACACGCCCCTGACATCTTTCACCTGCTTTAAGACTTTGACCTTCATGTCCTTGCTCTCACTGAGGCGTGGTTTACTGCGAGCTCTGTCAATGTTTTGACACACTCCTTCCCGAAGGCTACTAAATCCTCTCTAAGCCCAGGCCTAACCGCCCTGGAGGCATATTGACCCTGATCTTCCTCTGCTACTATCATACCCACTCAGTCCTACTCTTCATTTGAATGCCTCGTCTGCAGGCTTGGTGTCTCTCCAATTCTCTCGCTGACTCTCGCCACCATCTACAGGACTCTTGGTCCGGTTTCCCAATTCCTTTCGGAGTGGTCTGACCTCACCTACTCTCCTGGGCTCTACCTCCCAGTTTCTCCTCCTTGCAAACTTCAATATTCACCTTGACTCTACTGATGCAACCACTGGACCCTTCCACAGACTCTGCAACTCTCTTTTCATCATTATTCTACCCTCTGGTCCGACCCACTCAGCCGCACACTCCTTGGATGCTCTCATCTCAGCAGACATCCACATCTCCAACCCTCTCATTACACCTCTCTCCTGTTCTGACCATGCTCTCCTGTCGGCTCATCTGGATCTCTTGGTTCCCCCGGTTAAGCATATACCCGCACTGCCAGTCTCCTTCTCCCTCATTCGACTGATGAAGCGAGTGTCAGTTGTTACCTTTGCCGCCATTTTCATCCCCTCTCCCACTCCAGCCACTGGCTCTCATACTGTCACCGCCCTTGCTAACCTTTACCTCTCCATCTCCAACACCGTGGACATCTCTGCCTCTGTCTTGAGGATTCATATGAAGTCTACCTCCAAACGCAACACCTGGTATGATTCTGACCTAGCCTCTCTGAAACACAAGTGCAGAGTTGCGGAACACAAGTGGCTCTCGTGAAGCACATCCACTGACAGACTGGCCTGCCACCTGCTCCAAAGTCAATACAGACTCTCCATCCGCACCAAGAAGAAAGCCCATATCCAAGCCCCCATCTCTGGGGGCCACCAACAACATGACTGGGCTGTTCAAAATCTGCAAGGAACTCACCAATCCAACTGCAGTCTCCTCTTCTCCTCTGCCATCTCAGGACCTCTGCACTGCACTGGCCTCGTACTTGAACTACCAAAACCCAGGACATCCTGTCCTCAGCCTCCTCTACTTACCCCCGTCCCCACTCACCCGCTCTCAGGATTTTCTTGGCCCTCCTCTCCCCGCCTACTCTCCTCCTTCTCACCCATAGCACCGGATGAGGTCTCTAAACAAGTCCTTGCTAGGAAAGCCTCCTCCAAACAGGTGCTCCTCTGCTCCTCCAGGACTATCAAGGACAACATTGCCTCCCTTGTTGCAGCTTTGGCTGACTTCTGCAATTACTCCTTTGCCAGTGGCTCCTCCCCTCCACCCCTCAAACACTCCTTTGTGCACCCTCTCCTTAAAAAACCTTCTGCTGACCGTTCCTGCCCAGCTAACTACTGCCCTATCTCCATTACCCCCTTTCTGGGAAAACTCTTGGAAAAGTCGGTCATCTCCCAACTGATCCACCACACTGAATCTGTTGGTTGTCTCCACGGCCACCAGTCTGGCATCAGAGCAGCCAGAGGCACGGAAACCTGATTCCAACTCTCACTCCATTCTCATCCTTCTCAACCTTTCCTCTGCCTTTCACATGGTCAATCATGCCACCCTTATAAATCAGCTCTGTGATACCCTTGGCGTCATGGACTTGGCACTGGACAGGTTGACCTGCTTCCTATCTGGCTAACCTTCCCATGTTCAACTGGGCACTTTCCTCTCCTCCACTACACTCTCCATCTGCAGTGTCCCTCAGGGCTCTAACCTCTTGCTGTGGTTCTTCAACATCTACCTTGCCCCTCTGGCTCACCTGATCTCCACCTTCTCTCCCAACTTCCAGTGTTATTCGGATGACACTTAGCTCTCCTTCAAGCTTCTCTCTACATCCTCCTCTTCTTCCTCTCTCATTCCTGACTGTCTGACTGCTATTCGGGCATGGTGTGCTGCTAACAATCTCTGCCTTAATGCCAGTAAGACTGAGATCCTTCTGATTTGGACCCCTGCTCTTGCCTTCCCTCCTACTCTCTGGCCACCCTCCATGGGTCCCATGCCTGCACCCTCTTGTGAGGCAAAAAACCTTGGTGTCATCTTCGACTCCTCTCTCTTCTTCTCTCCTCACATCACAGACCTTGCCAGGAAGTCCCACGTTCAGCTGCACCTCCTCAGAGGCATTCTCCCTTTCCTCACTTTCCTTCAGAAACGCAGTGTCTCTAGAGCTCGGTTGCTCTCTAAGCTGGACTACTGCAACAGCCTCTTACTCAACCTACCTTTATTCTCCTTTTCCCCCCTTAAACTAATTCATAATAGGACTTCAAGATTGTTAGGGAGAATTCTCTCTTTAGGCTGAATTTCCTAACCTAGTGAGTCCCCCAGCAGCTTTGCTGGATTTCTGGAGTTTGTTTTTTTCTCCTGCCAAGAGTGAGACTCTTTTTCTCCCACTCTTGGACATGATTTATGGTGTTCCTTTGACTGTTAATGTGTTTTATGGGCTATGGGGTCCTTTACTCCATAGGGTCTCATGTGTTTTTACTATGTGTGTTACACAGCACCCTCAGTGCAGTAACACAGGGGTGTCATAGTGACACCCCACCATAGACTCCATACCCTGGGACTGACTACTGTCTCCCAGGGCATGTAAAGTCACCATTGGCTTTAATAGTCCCAAATTATTAACAGAAACCAGTACAAACTATCATATTGTGAACGTACTGGTCGGGGCAATTCGATTGCCCCGGGGTCTGTTAGTCGAGGGGGCACGTCTCCGTCCCCCCTGATCGAGTTTTGGCTGGTGGCAGTGGAAACTACTTTTTATATTCGACCGTGAATATTTCCCTATGGGATTTTCCCATTGTTCAAGGATACCAACTTTAATTATTTAATTCTCATAGCCTCCAACATACCGCCGGTTTATTTAATTAATATTAATTCGCCGGTTGGTATTTTTTGCCAGGACTCGATTCTAAAATGGCGTTTGTGTTCTCTTCTGTGACTCCAACCCAAGTCGAGCCCTTTGTTCCACTTTTTTGGCGGGCTTCTCCACAGAAGCCTCCAAAAGTGGTGCCACTCTGTCTGGGTACCACAGGAGGTGTGGGGGGGGGGGGTTTAGGCACCCTGGACTGAGTTACCTTGGTAACTCAAGTCGCACTCTTATGTGATTGGCCCAAGTGGTGAGCCGGCCAGCTCACCACTTAGCATGTTTGATTGGCAGCTAGGCTGAGTGAATGGGGGTATGCTGCATAAAAGCAGGGCTTTGGGGACTGGAACTTCAGAAGTCGCCACCGGACCTGAGAATCTGATGAGGGAGAAGCTGAGCCGACCTACCACGACGACACCACCGGTGGAGCCCTGTGGAACCGACTCACCACTTCCCAACGACAGAGAAGATCTCCCGGCTGGAGAGGCTTCTTCCCCTGACTGGTGGGCACAACCAGTTTATCTTCTTCTCTTCACACCCCAGACCGGTTTGTGGTCGAACTGCCCGTGCCAAGCACCCCGGCAGCCGGATAGCCACTTACCACTGAACCGCGAATCAACGGACCGCTCCTTGTACCTGAGAAACTCCGCGGCTGGTTTCTTCCCTGGCAGTGCAACGGACTCCTGTCTTCCTCCCTGACGAGATCCTCTCTTCCCCCGGACGAAGCACCGACTTGCATCCGCTGCCAGGAACAACTGCCCCAGCTGGAGTGTTCTCACCACTTTAAGGTACCGTCTCCACCAGGCCTCCCTTTCTAAAGATTGCTACAAGGTAATAATAACCCCTTAACCTTCTGGACTGGGCTGGCCACCTTGACCCTCTAACTGGTCCCTTTCTTTGGTCCAACTCCTTTTTGAACCGTTACAAGACTTTTGTGCACTGCAACCGTGTGACCTTGGACACATTTCGTTTTGATCCTCTTAAAGCGGATCCGGCCTACTGACTCTGAATTCACGGTGTTACTTTGCCTTCCTCTCTTGTTGTGTTCGTGAAAAAATGTTGGGATCTGTTTCAATTTATTCTCTGCTTTTCTCTCCCTTTTTAAAACGAATTATTAGAGTGCCGTCTACGTTATGCGCTCACCGCTGTCTGAAAATAAGTGGGGCTTCACTTAAGACTTGTCTAATATCCTTCTAAGGGAGTGTATATCTTTTAGTGACCGTGTTTTTGAATTGCTTACTATTAGTGCCTGTGTGTTTTTCTAGATGTGGTTTTAAATAAATAATTATATCTCTTTTACACCAAGCCCTGGTCAGTGTTTACTTGTTCTATTGTGTTCTCTTGACCTATTGTGAATACTCTGTATACTGCCTAACTCTTCTTGAGGGAATTCTGACTGCTCAGCCACAGCTACCAAGTGCGTCTGTGTGGTACAGACTGCTACCAAGTGGGTTTACTGCCAAACACCTGTAGTCCTAAATCTTTTGCAGTGGTCCCAGAGGGAACTGCACAGGTTTCTGCCTAACAAAGATTTATGCTTGGCCTCAAGACCAGGGACTGCATTTCTCCACCGCTAAAATCTCTCCACTGGCTCCCGGTGGCTTCGAGGATCAAGTTCAAGACCCTCTGCATCATCCACAAGGGTTTCTGGGCTCTGGGACCTCGCTACATCCAACTCTCTCTCCCTAAATACCACCCTGCTAGAGCCCTTCAGTCTTCTATCTCCAACTCTCTGCAGATCAGTTGCTTTTCCAAGCAGAGCATGGGGGGTAGATCTTTCTCTTTGGCAGGAGCCTCCCTCTGGAATGGCCTCCCTGCCCCTCTCAGGGATGAGCCGGATCTCTTTAAGTTCTGGAAGCTTCTCAAAACCCTACTATTCTCTTCTTACTCCCCTCTACCCTCCCCTGCTAATGCCCCTTTCTGCTTCTGCCAGGTCCCTCCTGAGTCCTACAGGGCGCCAGACCCTCCTCGCCGAGTCTACCCCAGCACCCGTCTACCTGAGCCCCACCCCCTAACATGCACTTTCCCTCCCTAGCCCCCTTTCCAAAATTAGCCTGGCAGGGTGCGCATCCCTACTGAGTCTGGTCCACCCCTGTCCTCGTCCATGAAGTTAGCATGCAGTCCTTACTCCCTGAACTCCCTGCTTCCCCTGGCACTTGCCCACCTGGCCTCCCCTTAGCAATTGTCCTGCCCCAGGGGCCCTCTTCCTTCCCTCCTCCCTGTCACCCCACTACCCGCTCTCCCCCACCCCAACACTTCTTATATATTCCCGTTTATTCTCTTGTGGCACCTTGATACACCATTTGATGTCTAGTCACCTTATAAATGGCCAATAAATAAATACATACAATCTGCTCTATGATGATATTTCACATAAGTTGTGGATGGAGTATCAGCCCACTAAATCCAAAGAGTATGTAGTGCTTTGTCATTTATAATACCTGTGCATGTGATAGCTTATAATTGCACACCAGCCTTTAGGGTTTTCAGTGAATCTTTTATCTTTTCCAAGTAATTGAAAAAAATAAATAAATATATATATATATATATATATATATATATATATATATATATATATATTACAACAAGGCCGACAGATGGGCAGAGGAGCGGAATATTATTGAAGGTTATTTTCAATTTATTGGTTGTCATTTTTTAAATATAAATCCAATTTTGTTTTTCTGCATATGGCTGATCCATCACATTGAAAATAATGTTGAGCTCTTAGCAGTAATTCCACTCTGACAGCCGAACATACTTGTATATATGCTTGATATTTGCAAAGGTTTTGTTGTTAGGGTGTTGTTGTTGTTAGGGTGACTTTTGTTTATATATATATATATATATATATATATATTTGAAATACGAACGGCGTCAACAGAAACTGTTCAGGCAAGCAGCACTCCAAGAGCAAAGAGTGTTCCAATAACGTAATAATCACGGAAAACCAACAGCAATCACTGCAACTCCGGTTAAATTGTATAAAACAACCTTTATTTTTTCATTTGCAGCAATTTAAAAAGAATCTCCCAGTAAAAGTTTTCTAGCCAGACGGCAGCCTGACGCGTTCCACCACTACCCAGTGGCTTGTTCACAGTCTCACTTATCACCCACAGGAAATTGTTTTTTATAAAAAACACACCCACCTCAGTAAGAAACATAGAAAAGGTGACTTAAAGACCAAAAGAAATGGCAGTTAGCCATCTTGGCTTGGGCTACTGATTCATATTGCCAATAACATGAGCATGTGTTTTGCAGACAAAACCTGGCTTTTACACCATAGCGAGGCAAATATAATTAATAGCATTACAATATTGATATTGTTTTTAAATTGAACAGTCATATATAGCACAGTTCATAATTGGAAAAAACAATACTTAAACATTCATGCTGCCATATTATTAGCATAATGTTATGGACTAGATTTTTTGTAAAAGCCAAAAATAAGGAAAGTAGCTCCTATTTGGAAACCAAGAACACATTAGCCAATTTCTGTACGGTAAATGCATTCCTCATATCTCATAAATATAGAGAAAGGAAAACATTTGTCAAGTGCGTGGGCATGGAGCAATCTCTTCCCTTAAAAATACCAAAGCAAGGATAACATAATCCTATAACGTCTGCAGAAAATGTCTGCAGACCGAGGTAGTCACTATAAATACATATCATCATCATAATTAGGATGTATGCAAATAGAATTGGTATCACACTAAGTAAGTAGTGTTGTAAGAATATAAAGTGCGTAGTGCTTATGTGCAAAAAATGCATTCCTATGATATGGATAGTTTCACAGTAAAAAGAGCAGTATTGTCATATTATAAAGTGCATAGTGCAAACTACTGACATTCTCTAAAAAACTTCAATACAATAAAAAGATTTTTCTCTTGCAGAATACAACACAAAGAACCAGATATCTTACAATATCACATACTGATAGTCTACCTCAAATAATACCTTTGCGAGGATATATTCCTATATTTACTATCTTTCGACTTAATAATGTCTAAAATAGATATAAGGGAGAGAGATGCTCTAAAATGCCAAATGCATACACAAAACAAGGGGTATCAGAATCCCAACACTGCACTGAATTTATAATCGCACTATTATAAAAACATCAGATGTCTAAAAAATGTATAAAAATACCACTACTCAAATATCATGCTAAAACAGGTTTGTCATCAAATAAAGCCTCCTTTAGCCAAATCGGTTCGAAATTTGAGTCAAATTGAAAGTCACCATAAAAAGGTGAAAGATTAAAAGTGATAAATAAAAAAGGAAAGAAGAGAAAACATGCTCAACAAATCAAACATATAAAGTTATAGTATAAGGTCATTGAAATGGATGAGCTACTTGGGGTACTATATCATATTCAGTATAGTCCTTATGTCTCCAAGAAGGTGTAAAGCTCCTCATCAATATTGTGTCCCAGGGGTGTCTTACTCTCAAAGTCTAAAATGTATTTAGTCTCGTCTTGATGGAGTGTTCTCTCGTTATCACCACCCCTGGGACCTGGAATGACCTTGTGTTTGCCAAAAAACATAAGATAGGCTGGGTCGGCATTATACATTTCCGAAAAATATTTGGCCATGGGGTAAGAACAGTCCTTATTGATAATGGCTCTAACATGCTGCAAGATACGTACTTTAAGCTTGCATTTTGTACTTCCAACGTACCATTTTAAACATGGGCACATCAAGGCATACACCACGAGTTCAGAATCACATGCAATTTTGCTGTTAATATAGACCAGGTGTTTCAATATTGGATGCTCATAACTTTTGCAATTCTTTGCATAGTTGCAAATCTTACATCTGGTACATTTAAAGAAGCCAACTCCTGTTGAGGAAAGCCAATTAGTATTCATATCATTCCTTTCCACAGCCATGTAGCTTTTCACCAGCAAGTCTTTTATGGAGGCGCTTTTTTACGATAGGTAATATCAGGATAATTATGTAGCATACCACCTATATCTTTATGGGCTTTCAGCACTTTCCAGTACTTATTAATTATCAGTTTAATGATACTTGCGTGGCTTCCAAATGTCAAAATGAGTCTGGTGGTGTTTTGCTCCTCTTCGTTTGCTAGGTCCTTCTTAGATGTTGTTAACATTTTGTGTCTATTCATTTCTCGAAACTTTAGATATGCCCTTTCGATGATCTTTTTTGGGTACTGTTGTTGTAGGAAGTTATGAGCCGTTACTCTGCTGGCTGAATCAAAATCCACAATTTTGCTGCAGTTGCGTCTGATGCGGATAAACTCTCCATATGGAATACCCCATAGAAGAGTCTTAGGATGGGCACTATTTGAGTGTAGCGGGATGTTAGCACCTGTGATTTTTCTGTAGAGGCAGAACTCAATTTTTAGCTCCTCTATCTTGACTTCCACATCCAGGAATACAATAGATGTGCGACTGTGGTGTTCCGTAAATTTAAGATTTACATTGTTAATGGTAAGTAATTTAACAAATTCACACCAAAACTCAGCGGAGCCGTCCCAAATTGCAAACAAATTGTCGATGTAACGAAGCCACAACACAATTTTCTCACTGCACTTCTCGTTAACATCTGCCCATACTGTCGTTTTTTCCCAATATCCCATCATTAAGTTTGTATTTAGTGGTGCGAAAGTTGTGCCCATCGCAGTTCCTTGAGTTTGGCAGAAAATTTCATTATTGAATAAGAAAACATTGTTGTTCAAGCATATATTGATCATCTTTAAGATCATTTGAGAATGTTGTAAGTGATTCAATGACCTTGTGTTGAGGAAGCATTGACAGGCGGAGATCCCATCATGATGTTTAATAGACGTGTAGAGGGACACAACGTCCATGGTTGCCAGTAAATAAGTAGGCTCCCAAGGAAGTTTGTCAATTTTCAGTAGGAAATCCGTAGTGTCCCTAACATATGATGGTAGTGTAGTAACGAAGGTACAAAGAACCTCATCTATAAACTGAGACATATTTTCCAAGAGTGACCCACACAGTGTCACAATGGGTCTGCCAGGTGGCTTGAGAGGGTTCTTATGGATCGTTGGGAGGAAGTAGATGGTAGGAGTTATAGAGTTCTTAGAAAATAGAAATTTCACCATTTCCTCCTCAAGAATGTCTGCCTTTTGCCATTTAGTTACGAAAGTCCATACGTCATTTTCCAATTGCTTAATGGGGTTGATCTTTAGTCGTTCATAACATTTCACATCGTTCAATTGTTTGTAAGCTTCAGTAATATAGTCATGTTTGTTCATGATGACTATGTTGCAACCCTTATCAGCTGGTTTTATTATATATTTATCAAGCTTCGCAATCTCTGTTAATACTTTCTTTTTTTTTTCGACAGGTTGCTCTTGGGTTGCCTGTGAGTTTTTCTTCTCTCTCCTTTCAATTCATCTATGACTACATTCGCAAAGGCTTCGATGTCACTGTTCTGGGCACTTAGCAGATTAAATTTAGATTTGCATCTTAGCTTACTGGTAGACGGCCAATCTGTGCAAATCCCCAATCTTTCCAAATTAGTGCCATACTCATTATTTTCTGTATTACTCTCCTGTTCAAGGTCATCAAGAGTTATCAGGGTATCCATTTCTGCAATGGTGATTTCTGTCCTTCCCTCTAAAATGTGTTTTGGCTTCTTTTTATACGTAGAAGTGGCAAATAAGTTCTTGAGTCGTAGTTTACGAATAAATCTGTCCAAATTTATCCTGGTTTTCACATAGTTGAAGCTGGCAAGTGGACAGAAATTCAGTCCCAGTTTCAAAATATGTTCCTCTTCTGTAGTGAGAACATGATCGGATAGATTAATGATCTGCTGTTTTCTGGTGGCATCTCTGACTTGGTTAGTTATTTCCCAGAGCGCAGCGATCTTAATGTCAGAGAGCTGTCTGAATTTGTTGCCCCTCTGCCCCCTCCTTGTTTTTTTCTTCCACCTCGTCCTCGTCCTTTGGGGTTTGAGGCTCCTCCTCTGGCTTTTTTGTTTTTTGCCCGCCCATCCTGACACAACAGTCTCATTTCCTCTAATAAATTGAGGTGTGCAATGGGCTCGTCTTCTTCGCCTTCAGTCACATCTGACTCCGAGGTAGAGGCTCTAGATTCTTGAGGATTAGCAATTTGAGCCATTGGAGCCGATGGTGTTTCCTTTGCTTTTTGTCGTATTTGATCAAATCTATGTGCACAGGTGTAGACTCGACCTTGCTCATAGTCGCCTTTGTCTCTTAAAAACTTCTGTTGCTTCCTTAATTTTATTTCTTCCTCATAAGACTGTAGTCCTATCGCAATGCTGGCATGAAGCTTTTTTCTTTCTTCTGTTTCTTTTATGGTTTTCAATTTTGCCTCCAAGTCCGCAATTTGTTGCAAAACTTTAGCACGATCATTGCCTGCATATTTAAACAGCAGCTGTAGGAATTTTTTTGAGCAATGGTTAGTTGCATCTCCCCATTCCTGCAGCATTGCGGGATCTTGTTCCTCAAATGATGGTATAGTGAGGATTCGTAGCCCGTGTGGTATTCTACCCACATCTAGGTAGTTCTGTCAGGAGTGCTCCTCCCACCATTTGCTGATCTCTTTTTTCCGCAGCTTTTCTAGGTCTTTAAGCAATGTTATTTCGTTGTTATCCTTGATTTTATCTGTTTTAGGTAAATCCTTTTGTTTGATTGTTGGCAAAGTTTCATTGAACAGTGAAGTTGCCTGTTCCTTCCTTGCTGCCTCTCTACTGGCCTGGGAAGCCATAATAGGTAGAGTTCAAAATCCGCTCTTTATTGCCATTGGTGTCCGTGAAAGGAATTAAGTTGGTTTAATTGTTTGCGGAACACAATTAATATCCAAATGGATGGTGGTCGCTAATTAGTACTTTAAAGTCGCTGTACTGCGACATGCTTCATTTTGTGAGGGACCTCGTAATTTAAACATTCACCAAACATTGTGTTTCAGTAAATTAGCAAGTTGTTGCGAGTACTTACCGAAGCAGCCTTTACTTCCTGCGCCCTCCGACACTGTCAGTTCGTGCAGCCTCCGGCGTTCCTCCTCCAACTGCTGCTGAAATGGAATGTTATACGCAATCCTTTAAACGAGATCCCAGCTGCTTAGGAAGCAAAGAAACCACATCCGAATTGCTTCCAAGTGCGTTATGTACAATAGTAAAGCCTCGGTGCTGCTGCGCGCTGCAACGTGGTCAGCGTGAAAATGTTTGAAATACGAACGGCATCAACAGAAACTGTTCAGGCGAGCAGCACTCCACGAGCAAAGAGTGTTCCAATGACGTGATAATCACGGAAAACCAACAGCAATCACTGCAAGTCCGGTTGTACTGTATGAAACAACCTTTATTTTTTCATTTGCAGCAATTTAAAAAGAATCTCCCAGTAAAAGTTTTCTAGCCAGACGGCAGCCTAACGCGTTTCACCACTACCCAGTGGCTTGTTCACAGTCACTTATTGTTATGAGGCAGCTTCTGTAGACTTCTTAGGTTTATCAAGTAAGTTCTTTATTGTAAGTTACATAAGCTGTTAACTATGAAAGACCATGGGGTCCCATCACCCAGGCTCAACTGACCAGGCTGGAACCCTGGGGCTTGATTCATTGCCAAACATTCCGCAGGCTCACTTAGCATTCCAAGTTAGGACACAGCAGCATTCTTGCAGGCATGTACTAGCAACGTACCCTGATATGCCTCTAAAAGGGTTACTACTAGCTCACTCGGGCTCTCCTTTTTTACAGCACCTCGAGCACTTCCATCACTCTCAGCATAGCCTATGTGTTAACATAGTGACAACATGAAAGATAACCACATGCTTAAACTTCAAAAACTTCAAAGGATACATGCCAACAAGGTGTGCATATGACGGCAACGCACTTTCGCACACACCCGAAGATTTCCTCAAAGACGGAAACTTCCTTCCATGGGCACATCGTAGCAAACCTTAAGTGGCTTGAGCCATCGCTACAAAACTGTTTCTTCCGTGAATCTCCCTTCAGTCCGGGAACTTCCACTTCTACGCCGTTTGTCTTTCTCTTCCCTTCTTGTCTGCGCTTGACTGAAGACATCCGCGCTCCGCTGCTCCAACTGACAGTTAAAAAAAAAAAAAATAGCACGGGACTGCATTCCTTCACCACAACCTTACCCTTTACCAGGGGCGTTTTGTCTTTATATAGGTGAATGTCATCACGTAGGACGTCTTATTTAGGTCCTTTATTCTATCCTTTTTTTCAACGCTCCTTAAGAGTGCAGCAAACTTCGTATTTCCAAAGCCACGAACAACAAAAGTTCAGAACAAAGGTGCGTAGTTTGCTCTCTTTCTCTGAACTGTTTACACTATTACGCCACAGCGTTCCATTGATCCGCTAACTCCTGCAGCAGTATTGCTACGTCATCACTCTCACAGGAGACCTGGGCAGACATAGAGCTCTCGTACACCAACGGACATATCTGAGCCCATAGAGTCCCACTGCTCACGGCACACACGGCAGATGAAACGCTTCACGCTCCATGCTAGGGGCTTTCATCTTGGACTCTCATCAACCCCAACTTGGGCCAAACGCCTGTGCACCAACATCCAATATTGGAGCCTACATCCACTTAGGGGTTTTGCTTCAATCTGCTTTCCCCAGTCACAACTGCTCCAATCGTACTTCTTACTTCAACTCAGGGGCTTCACTTTCATACATGGTTACGTTTCCATGTTGGGTCTTCACAGCTTTCCCAAACTACTTCTCCTACTTCAAAACCCCTTATATTCGCGCAGGGTGCCCTTAACTTCACCGCTTGCTTCACCCTGGGGCCACCCATGTTTACTTCAAAGTCTTTTGCGCTCTACTTCACATCTGGTAAGATTACTTCAAGCTTTATGCTTCAACCTTGTGGGGCCAGCGCATCACTCTTGGGATTATAATTATCTCTTGGAGCTTCACTGGTTCACCTCTTCCACACCCCTTTAGCTTCTCTTTCTAACCCCCTGCGCTCTTGGGCCCCCTGGGTGATGGGACTTACTTCTGGATGACTGGGGGCAGTGGTCTCTCTGCTTCTTCTGCTGCTCCCCCACCACAGCTAAGCTTCCTTCCTCTCTTGGGTTCTTGGAAATCCTCGTCGCCAATGTTATGAGGCAGCTTCTGTAGACTTCTTAGGTTTATCAAGTAAGTTCTTTATTGTAAGTTACATAAGCTGTTAACTATGAAAGACCACGGGGTCCCATCACCCAGGCTCAACTGACCAGGCTGGAACCCTGGGGCTTGATTCATTGCCAAACATTCTGCAGGCTCACTTAGCATTCCAAGTTAGGACACAGCAGCATTCCTGCAGGCATGCACTGGCAATAAGCACATCATAACACTTATCACCCACAGGAAATTGGTTTTTATAAAAAACACACTCACCTCAGTAAGAAACATAGAAAAGGTGACTTAAAGACCCAATGAAATGGCAGTTAGCCATCTTGGCTTGGGCTACTGATTCATATTGCCAATAACTTGAGCATGTGTTTTGCAGACAAAACCTGGCTTTTACACCATAGCGAGGCAAATACAATTAATAGCATTACAATATTGATATTGTTTTTAAATTGAGCAGTCATATATAGTACAGTTCATAATTGGAAAAACAATACTTAAACATCCATGCTGCCATATTATTAGCATAATGTTATGGACTAGATTTTTTGTAAAAACCAAAAATAAGGATATATTCAATGAAAAAACTTTGTTAAAGGGACGTTATGGTTAAGTTGCACTAATAAAAACCTATTAAATTCAATGAAAAAACTTTGTTAAAGGGACGTTATGGTAAAGTTGCACTAATAAAAACCTATGAAATTAAAAAAAAAACATTGTTAAAAGGACGTTATGGTTACAAGTAAAATCGAAAAACTCCTGAAATTCGCCAATTATGGTAAGCTAAGCAACCATAACTTGCGCCACCACCGTGCACTGCTAAGACTAACACCCAGGACATCAAAGATGACATCACAAATATCATTGATATGTAAGAAGGAAGGACTCCTGCGGCGTAGGAAGGACAATCCTTTTCCAAGCCAACATGGAAAGAGAAGGCGGGGCTCCATACACAGCCCCTCTTATCTTACCATGGCAGCCCGCAAATCCCTATGAACATATTACCACAAGCACCTTTTTTCCCTTTCAAACCTATCCTACCTTCGAATATCTTTACCACATAGCCGGTCTCAGGTAGACATAGCCACTTTAACACAATTTTTTGGCCCTAGCGGTCATGGCCAGTAGCCAGATTGTCCGTGCAATAACCTTATGCCATGACCCAGACAATCTGGCTACTGCCCACGGCCACAGGCTATACCTCAGTCACCAAAGGTATATGACTATTTTTTGTACCTACATTATTAGACTTGTCAAAAAATAAAACAGGGGAACATTTGCAAAACCATGGTTTAATGTCCTTGCCAATGCTCCTCACGAGTTTTCTCGAAATCCGCCCATGTTTTATTTTTTTTAAAGTGTCAAAATGTATGTACATACAATAGTCAAATAACTTAGCCCACACTCGACAAAATCCATTCAGTCTTTACACAAACATTGAAGGTTTGGTCTATAATCTTTCTCAAAACTTTTGTCCACATTCGTTAAATAGCAACAAAGTTATAAGCCATCAAAAAATGTTGAGACCCCCCCTCTAATTTCTCCCCCTCTTGAGAAAATCCCACCAAACTTTAGAAACCATTTATATCTAGATCCAAAATTGTTTTGCCAAATGTTGTGCAGATTCGTCAAATGACACCACATTTATATGCCTTTACAATATTTTGGGACCCCCCTCTAATTTTGCCCCCTCTTGACAGAATCCCAAAAAAATTTGCAAAACCATTCAGGATTATTCTAGAATAAAATTGCAAAATTACATGCAGTTTCATTGAGTGGTGCAAAAGTTATAAGCCATCCAAAAACTGCTTTTCCCCAACCCTGTAATGCAAAAATAGGTACAGATGTCCTAGGACATCTGAAGTGTCTGCGAGCACCACAGGACTGTCCAAGGACATCCAGAGTGTTCGCGGACCTTCGGGGGTGAAACAACCCATTTTTCTTGTCTTCTTATGGCCATATCCAATCGAATCCTCATCCCTCCACCTCCCCAGAGATTGTTTGTTGAGTTTGACAAGTGAAATGCTGCTTTCTTAAAAAAGGTTTTCACCACGCTGTTCGCGGACCCCAAAAAAGTCTGCAAATCTAAGATGGCGGGCGTTTCAAGAAAACAGATGCATTTCACATTTTTTCACCATCCAATCAGCGGACGTGTCCCGCTGTTCGCAGACTACACAAAAGTCCGCAAATTTTTCTGGGCAATCAGGGGCCAGTCCGCGGACCGAACAGGGAAGTGAGTCAACGGAGTGGACATAAATATCACTATTTTTTTTGCTTTACATTTTGGTCATTTAAAAGGGGGAGCGAAGTTATAAGCCGCCCAAAAAGTGCTATTCCTATGGAAACAGCAACTTAACTACTGTGGCCATGTAATATATATATATATATATATAAGGAAACGTGTATCAAGCCCAGCATTCTTAAAATCTTAAATGACAGATATAGCATTCTTTGGTCATGCTTATCTTCCCAAAATGCTCTTTAATATGCAAAACAGCCAAAACCTCATTGGTTATATTGGTGCCACTTTACATTATCTCTGGAGTTCTTTCTAATCAATACACACATACACTGCCTTATGCAATCAATTTTATATTCAAATACACGACATGCATTTTTTTAACCTCTGCAAAAATGAGGGGTTTCTCTTCAGAAAAGTAAAGTTTAAAAATGATGCATCATTCTACAATATTAAACACATGCCTATGCTGATGGCAAGCACAGAATTCCCACAGGTGGCACTAAAATGATGTTCAGAAGCAAACTCTAATTTCTCTCCCTGGCCCCACATATCAGAGGTCTGTGACCGCCCAAAAGGTGCAAGCATGAAATAGATCATAGAGAAATTAAAATGGTGAAGAGTAAATCTGAATACGCAAGTGCATCAAGAAACGTGAAAGGCTACCCAAAGCCATAGAAGGGTGACACCAAAAACTGTGGCAAATGTACACACTGTTTCACATCTTTACAGAGGCTGCTCAGTGCTAAGCAGCAAATGGCGTCCATGCTGGGTTTATCATGTGTCTTTGATGACATTCTGCTGCACGCTCAGTGCTACCAGGTGAATCAACTGCAAAGTATGTCACACAATGCATAAATGTGATGCTTATAAGTAATACTTTCATTAATTATATTTTAAAAACAAGTTAGGACTTTTGCTGTGAAACAATACCTCAAACGACAGCAAGGCATCTATATCTACATCCACACATCTCATAATGTTCCTATGTATTGTACAGGCTAACCAACCCTACAGAGTTAACAAACATTTTAAATTACCTTAAACGCAAGCTGGCCCGACCCATAGCCTACACCACACCCACAAAGGTAATATTGTGCTGGAACGCCTGATCCCTTGCTCAGTTTTACTCTTGGAGTGTTGGGTATTTTGAACAATTGTACTAAACCAATTATGTAAAAAGTGTGTACCACTTCATTTGGTATAAAACGTGCCTGCATTATGCAGCTACGAGGATGTATGTTCAGGGTCACCCTTATCCATTACGCCAACGTGAGAATGCACAGCCAAAGATTCCAAGAACCTCTCCATTTGTCTTTACTGTACTGAGGTGTTTATGCCCAGGCAGAGTTTACCATTTTTTTATGGAGTTTCAGCCCAAGGGATTGGAGGTACATTGGCTGCAGCAGGAAACTTGCCTTATTTCCATTTTGCCCCCTGCTAAAACCAGATCTGTAACCATGAGAAGGGGGTTGAGGTTATTTCTTCAACATTTTAATAAGAAGTGCCTGTACCACTTGCATATATTTCATATGTAAACGTTGCAATTTGACAAGACTGGATGTAGAAATGTAGTTATGTTCCATTAATATTACAGACCAGTGTAGATGCTTCACATAGAGTGACTGCAGGCACTTTGTTAGAGAAACCAGATATTAGCAGTGGAACCAAAATTCCTTATTCCAACTTTCTCTCACTTGTGTCCAGTTGGCAGACAGCGTATGTTTATGTTCTTATAATTTCCATTAAAAGATTGTTTTATGACTTAACTGAAAGTAGACAATTAGTGGTAACAATAACCTTGAGTGCACTCAACTGTAGAACACACTGCCTTCTACAAATCCTGGGCAGCAGAGACCTGAAAACACTATTTCAACTAACATAACAGAGAAGATGACAGGCTTCAATCAATAGAGAAGAAGTAGTAACAAGTAACATTCTAATCCCTGCAACCTTAAAACCTCCTTATAATGTTATGGAGCCAAAATGGGTGTGATGGGGTGTAGTTTAGTCAATGTGGACAGAGTTTGTTGAAGGGGCAGAAACGAATGAAGGTGCAGAGTCTGGCACAGGTAGAGTAAAGTTAAGGGGTGCATGCACTTATGTACCCAAAGTTACTCACTGTTTATGTAAATGCATTGTCTCCTGGATGTAAAGATAATTCCAAGTCCTTTTTGTGTCCATCATGCAATGGGCCCATTTGTGTAATCAAGCTATACAGGTTGAAAGAAGATTGAAAGACAACATGGGTCCTTTTTACTTGAAGAGTGGACTATGGTTATTAATGTTTACAAAATATATGAATGTTCACGTTTGCAGTCTAGTGGATGAAAGTTGGTTTTACAGGTGCATACAAGGTTTAACTAAAATGGCAATATTTGGAAGACTAGTTTGCCCATAATTTAAAAATCATAACATAGCCTGCAAATGTTTGAATCGGGGTGGGCTCGATGGATCTGCTGATTTTTCAAAGAATTTGAAGGGTAGACTGCTTCCCTAATCAATGAGTGAACATCTGAAAAAATGTCACTTACATTTTTGTTCCTTGAAATTGAGAAAAATAAACTTGAGATGTCAATTTGCATATTACTAAGTTTGTTTTTTCAAAATGTTCTACTGAATTACCATCACAGACATACATATGTAGTTTTATGTGATATTTCTATAACCCTACCTGCAATTGTCATGGCCTGAAAGAGCTTTAGGTTATCTGGGAGTTTGCCACACTATTGTATGAGCATACACAATAAACAGTGCAATGCACTGCAAGAGAAAGACATTCAATTATACTACACAATGATAATTGCATGCAAAAGTAATTTTTTGGCAGTGATAACTAGAACATTACCGTTACATTTAGCAGTTTTATTAACTGTTATGAGGTGCTGTGTGATTTGTTAATGTTCTTATAGTTTTAAAACATCTGATATACATTTCATCACTGCAATACTCATAGTCAAAATGTCACCACTTACAATGGTATGCCAAATCATCTTGTGTGACATGCACATGAATCGTTCTACACATTTCTCTAAATAATTAAACGTGTTGATTGAAGGGAGATGCAATTCATTATTAAATGTTCAATATTTTCAGTTTGAGAAGTCCCTCCACAATAACGACAGAGTCGTTCTTGAGCTGGTAACCTATTTCTTATGCCACTTATTTCTTGACTAGGATGCAAATTCATTCTTAATCTTAGGAAGTTATACCTCCACTGTCTATTAGGAGGTTTTCTAAGATATGTTGGTATATTACCCTGTTTTTTTCACAATTACACATGTAAAACAGAACAGTTTAAAATTCAAATTGTTTGTTCCTGTATTCATCCAGCCCCCCTGGATCAGTATTTTTTAAATTCTATGAGGTGCGTCCACCAGTTCTTGTTTGTTAATGTCCTGTTTAGTTAAAATGATTGTTTTTTTTCTCCAGTCATTTAGGACTGTGCAGGTTTGCTGATCTTTTAATTCACAAAGTGTCACAAAAAAGGAATTGCATGGAGGATTGGACACTTTGTCAAACAAAAGTAGTACCTTCCAATCTATGCGAGGCTGCAAAGATTTTAAAAACAGCTCCTCTAAGCATATTTAAGGCATGTCTCCACAAGTGGCTTATGACTCTCTGACATTCGAGTCTAGACAACCCTGTTTCCATGCTGTAAATTAGACTAGGCACGATCTTTCCTTTATAGAATCGAATGAGGGGAAGAATGGGGAATGGAGAATGTACTATATTTGTCCTCTTTTTTCCTCATTTGTGAGGCAACAATATGGGCTTTAGATTGAAGTGCTTTGAAAATTGACTTGTGTAATTGTTACTTTGAAAGGAAAACCCCAAATATTTCTGATTTCAGAATGAGTATTTTTGTTTTAGAGGGGTAATCTTTAAATCATTATTGTGCCGATAGTGGTAGAGAGATATGAGTGTATTTTGCAGGCCTTTAGGAGTTTGATCTAGCACAACTATGTTATCTGCATAGACCAAATGGCGCATGGCTAACTGGCCCAATTTTGGAGGCTACGCATTGTAACAAGCCAGAGCGGTGCCCAAATCTGTCAAGTACAAATTAAAAGGTAATGGTGCTAACACACAACCCTGGCGTTGCCCATGGTTGATACCTATGGGCTCAGACAGGGCTCCCAAGGCATCTAACCAAATCCTGATTGCTGTGTTTAAGTGAATTTGTGTCAGTATTTTCACAATTGAAGATGGACAGCTCATAGATAGTAGATTTCTCACAATTTGTTTCTGTCTATACCGTTGAAGGCTTGTGACAGTTCAACGTAGGCCAGATAGATCGTTGGCTTAAAGCAGGCTTTGCCAACCATTTTAAATGTGGGGCCGAAGCATTAACTTGATAAAAAGTCAGTGGCTTGTGATTTCTTTCAGTGTGTGTAGGTGTTAATATTCGCCTGAAATAGTGGGATGGCCGAGCTTAGCGAGGGAGCTATAAGGATCTAGAGCGGTCTTGGGGTGGGGGGTTGCCTCCTGAATTTATTCTCAAATATGGGGTTGAAAAGGTGCATTTTGCAGCAGAAAAACACGCACACCCAGCATGAAAGTGTTATATACTGGCATATGTTGTGGGCAAAGGCATAATGAAAATGCGCTAGAATGTGGTCCTGGTGGTAATTGCATCTATTGGATTTTGTCATGTGCAACCATACAAAATTGATTGCAAACTCGTGCTGCACATTCCAGGCAGCCAGACCACTCGCAACTTGTCCTTTTGCTTCCAGCACAACCCTAATCCAGCTATATAGGTGTACCTTACATAGTCACACGTCCTCGGATCGGTTTATCTTCTCCTTTTAGCACACAGGTTTCCACACTATCATGTTGGATAGTGTCCTTGCGCCACTCTGTTCATATTACAAGTGTACCCAGAGGGCGTTCAATCTACAGCGCATTGTGCCATACTAATGGTGAAAGGCGCTATACAAGTGACACACTACTACTACCAAGATAAGTAAGGTGCATGCAGTCCAGCTTGGACCATATCACAAAAAACAGATTTTGATGGACAGGGAGGGACGTGTAAGGGTGAAATTACCAAACCTCATGCTCTACTTCTTTGTACATTTTTATATAAAGTAGAATTATAAAGTAAGGCACAGCACTATACAATCACCTACAGAGAATCATGCCTAAAATATGCATTTTGATCTGAGAACTAACCCAGAGAACATAATATGTAAGCTTAACTTGCAGTGCAAGCAGTCCAGCATAAATAGAATTATAAAAAAGACTAACAAAATTATCAAAATGTCGTGGCAGCCATGATATTTTAATTTTAAAAAGAACGGCATGGCATTGCAAAGTAGGTCTCTTACATTTCGCCTGCCATGAAAGAAAGTGAAGGCAAGTTAGGTGGGAATAAATAATTATTTATGTTTATATTGAAGGAAAGTTACACATTACCACAGGGCAGGCCCAAGCAGGACACCTGCTAGGGGGCCTTCTGCTGCTAATCACAGCGGAACGTAAACAAATGAAAGCGAGGCCAGCCCCTGTCCTGCAAGCGTGACATTGGGCCCTTTGACTTTTTTATTACGGCCAATTACAGTATGCAGAAAACGAGGGGCATGTCAAAGCAGGCTGAGGACGCATTTCAGCATAGCGTGCATATGAAAGCCGGGCCCTGGAAGTGTGCCCCTCTGAGTGCAGCAAAATGTCTTCCACTTCCATGTGCACCACAGAGCAGTGATTAATGCATAGCTAGTACTCTGTATAAAGGATGAGTGGACGCCAACTCAATAGAAATCAACAAATAAAATAAAAAATATTTTTTTTGGGGGGGGTAAGGCCATTGATCAGTGAGCCACGGGCCACAGAAAACAGCTTGGCGGGCCGGGCATATGTTGGACAAGCCTTGTTTAAACAGTCTGGCTTGTTGTTGAAGAAGGGAGAGAACAAAACTGTTTAATGAGGTATTCAAACCCGAACTAAAGCCTGAATGGAATCAGTCGCCAATATTTTCTCTATTGATCCATTCATTCAGATTTGATGGGATCATTACAAAGACAATGTGCTCATACTATCCAAGAGTGCTAGAGGTCTATAATTAGATGTCAGTTATCTATTGCCCTTTTTAAAGATGGATACTAATATCAAAGTCTTCCAAGATTTAGGGATCTCCTTGGTCTATAAGAAGTTAATAAATAAAGCGAATAGAACTTTTGATCATAGTGATTGATCGATTTTGTACACTATCATGGGGCTCGCTTTGGGATCCGAGGCACGGGTAGACTTGGCCTTTTAATAATTAGTCTGTTCAACTCTACACCAAATTGTATCTGCCATTCAAAGGGGAACTCCAGAAACTGCCCCTTCTTTATAAGATTGGCACGGAAGAACATTCCTTCAAAATGTAACTTCCATTTTACCTCTGTAACTGAGTTAGCCTGTACTTCACTCTGGAAAGTGTCTGTTCTATTGACAATTTTCCAGAAATGCCTGAGTCTGCACGGATGTAGGGCCAATAGCATATGCTCAGCATCTTTTTGATATAGAGCTGATTTATTTGTTATAAGACAATTCTTATATTTCTGTTTTGGGCCTTTTGGGTTTTTAAATACTCAGTATGGTTGTGTTTCCTCAAATATCTCAAATAATATTGTTATTCTTTTTTTGTGTGCTACTTTTTAATTGTAAGAATGTGATATTTTTAATGAAACTTGGAGGGTCTGCTGTTGTCTTTAATGAATACCTCTGTGCAGTTGTCGAAGTGTATGAAAAGAATTAGTGGAGCTATGTTCCTGCCGGTCTGCCCCCTCTCCACAAACCCGATTGCTGTGCCCCCCCCACACACAGTCCAAACCCCCAAACAAACACACCTGTTATTTAAGGGGATGTTCAGTGCAGTGCACTGAAGTGCAAGCTTCAACTTCTTCCTACACTTTTATTTTAAAACTAAACAGTTCCGGAACGGTTTCTTTTTAAAATAAAAGTATAGGAACAGTGAAACTGAAAAATAAAAAGTATAGGATCACCGCTCCCAACCGTTCCCGCCCACTTTGACCTTTGCCTCTGTGGGCAAATCGAGATGTTGTGGCAAGCATTAGCCTTCGAGTGTCTGGTCACAATATCTACTCAAGCATAGGGCTATTTTGCCATTAAACTTATCAATAATGTGAGGCACAAGTGAGTCTAATTTTTTGGCTATTTACCATATAATTGGTCGGAATAGAATCCCACATGGTTTTCAACTAACTTAGTTTAATTCTTATGGAGAGAAGAGAGTGATTGCTACGGGTGGTAGGAATGATTTCAAATGCAGCACAATTGTCAGATAACATTTTGGAGAGAAAGACATAATCAATGATTGAGGTACTACTGCCTCTAAACCAATTAGGTTGGGTGGGATGTTGTTTCCAAAGTGACCATTTGCTACTACAAGTCCTCATAATTTTAGGAACCTCAGTGCTTCTCCACCATCTGAAGTTAGAGAAATAGAAATACAATTTGCGTTAAAATCACCTGCAATTAGAATCTCGCCTGTGCAGGATAAAAAACGTGATAATAAAATCCTTGTGAGCCCAGTAAAGAAATGTATAGCCTCAACATGTATTGGATTTCTATAAACAAGTAAAAGACTGCTCCTAAAATTGTAATTCCATGATACTTTAACAGCCAAAATCTCAGAAGAATTAGACCTCCAGGTATCACAGATCATATTTGCTGTGCCCCGGTACCTTTGGATGCAGGTTATACTAAAACTGAATATCCATCGAAATATGGCTTAGTCAATAACCACATTTGCTGTAAGAAAAGTAAGTTGCAGGAAAATTTGTTCAGAAAATTGGTATCAGCATTAAGAAAAGCAAAAATGTCCTCTAGAGTTCCATGATGTCTTTGAAATCTCAGGAGAGAACTCTGGAACGTTCTCAAGAGGACCAAGAAGCATAACATTCAGAATTGTAGAGTTGAGAGGTTGCAGTTGACCAATTTGCAGAAGATTTCATTGTTTGAGGGGCATTCTTGAGTTGCATAACTTTTCTCTGAATTGCCGGAGACTCGTTGTCAATAGAAATTCATATGTCATTTCTGCCCATTTTCCTTTTATCTGACGTGAGCTTGATATCTTTAGTTTCCTCTTGAAATTGGGCTAAAAGCTCAATGTTGTAAATATTGTATCCCAAGATGTGGAAAGAGTGGGTCTCTTCCAGAATAGTTCCTATTGTGAACCTTGAGTGAGTGTGTATTACCACTAAATCTAGCCTTTTTGCAATGATACATTCCACTTGCTGCATGTCCGCGTAAGAAATAGTCTGTACTCAGGGAATTTCATGTAGTAGTTGCAAAACTAAATTCCTGTTCAGGGGAGCCTGAGGATCTGGAGGGAATATACATCCCAGTCAAACAGCAAAATGAGAATGTTGGTTTTGAGTCACATAGATTTCTATGTGATAGTTCTATGGCCATATTTGATGAGCTGTGTTCGTTACTGCAAAGCCTCCATCTTCCAAAGTAAAGAATAGTTTTGTTTCCTACATATTGAAACACTCTGGTTTGTTATTTATCAGCCTAATCACTTCTTGGGAGAGGTTTCCCCTTGTTATTTTTGATGATTTCTCTGTGTTCAGAGATTTCTCTTGTAATTGTTTATTTGTAAAGTGCCTATATACAAGTGAAGTGCTTCAAAGCACTTGAAGGCTGGAAGGGAACGAGGGAATACAGAGTCATTCTTAGGCCTTGAAGTTTCCAAATGATCTAACATAAATTGACTAGACTACTATGCTTGACGGCATTACCACTGGTGGAGTGCATGACAGGAAGGAAGGTGAACGGGGGAGGAGAGGGCGAGAACATACAATCCATAAAATAATGCTACAAGGCCAGAAACATTTCAGATAGTGCAAGTGCATGACAAAGTGTGAGGTGATAAGGAGGGAGGAGAAGGAGATGAACTTACAGAAGCAAAAAACTACTGTACTAGGCCAGGCAAACTAGGCCTAGTGCATTCTAGGCAATGTAAGTGCGCAGACAGGAAGTGAAAGGGAGGGGGAGAGGAACAAGTGCACACAGTCAAACAGTGCTCTGGGTTAAGTGCAGAGAGGTTAGTCTTCTCATGGAATTAATTCCAGAAATGCAGTAGTGGTGAGCAGAGTGCAGAGGCCCAAGCGCAAGTGCAAAGACTGGCAGGGACGCCTGGGACCTGTGAGGCCCTGTAGGGGCACCAGGCGACGAGTCCGCAAAGACAGAGCAGAGTTAGGGAAGAGAAGGAGGAGGGAATATAGAGAAGGTTTGCAAGGGAGAGTGAGAGAGAAAGAGGAAGAGAAGAGGAAGGTCTTGAGGCGTTTCTGGAACTTAAGGATATCAGGCTCAGGATGGAGAGGGGCAGGGAGGTCATACCAGAGGGTGGGAGAAGGAGATGAACATGCAGAAACAAAAACTACCGTAGTAGGCCAGGCAAACTAGGTCTAGTTGTTCCTTCTTATAGAGTCTGTTTGAGGTTTTGAACGCAATCCTGTGCGAGTGACAGTGTCTGTAGACTGATACCTCATTTTCCTGTGAGTATGTTGAAAGCTGGCTCAGATCTAAAATGTTGTCTTCAATAGACTTTTCTGTAATGCGTTATTGAAGATTTTGAGTTACTCGCAGTGGGGTTGCTCCCAGATTTATTTGTGCTATCTCTTGCTTTAGAGGAGCTTGATTTAGCTTTTGTATGTTTATTCATAAACAAATCTGTATCCTTTGGTTGATCCCTTTGCGCTTGAGATAAAACAGATTGGGGGTCATTACGAGTTTGCCGGTATCTCGTTGGTAATTTCAATGGGATACCGGTAAACTGATCTATTATTTCTGCAACTTGATATACTGGAATTTCCAGGATATTACAGGTGGCACAAAGGGTGGTAGGTCCCCATCCATGGAGTCCCGTAGGACTCCATGGAGGGGATTGCCGGTATTTCTGGCACCGGTAATGCCAGTGCCAGAAATACCAGCTGTCTTTTGGCAGTGTGGGGCCTGATTTACCTTCAGGTCTTGGCTGTAGGTGAATCAGTGAAGCCCCACTGGAAAACTTGTAGTTTGCCCGTCTGGGAAAATTTACCAGTCAAAGAATTATCAGCAATTTTACTGGCAATTTCCCCAGTACAGCAAACTTATACTGACCCCATAAGCATCTTAAGGTTCTGAGGTATTTACGAGAACCATTTCTTTTTTCGGGAGGGACAGTTTTTTTACTTTTTTCCCCTTGTTTTTGATTTTGGTTCTTTTGTAGGTACTTTAAGTATCTTAATTTCCCTTGTTGTGGGATGCTTTATATTTGAATCCTCATTCTGGACTTCATAAACATGTATTGTAACATTTGGACTAGATGGACTTTTTGTAGGTCCCATTTCTCTCTGGCTGTTTGGTTGTTTAACTCATACTGATTGAGTGTATGGATGTAAAATACATTCTTTGCAAGTTCTCAATTTTTGCACAAATGTAGCGCTCTAAAAATTGCATTTTAGAGTTGCAGGTATTGAGGTTTGCTTTTTGATATTTAAACTCTTGGGTCATTACGACCCAGGCGGTAACCATGGCGCTATTACCGCCATGGTTGCCGCCGGTATTTTAATTACCGCCCCATTCCAAGGTTGGCAGGGCGGTAATTCCCCATTCACCATTGGCCCTTCCCCATTCCCATTTTTGCCCCCATAGGGCTCAATGGAAATGGGGAAGGCGGTAGTTACGGCACTGCAAATTGCGGTACCGTAAATACCTCCAAGGTCCCTTTGCGGGTCCAATCCTTAACGGCTGGTAAAAACCAGCTGTTAAGGTAGGGACCCGCAAAGGGACCTCGTAATTAGGCGGTAAGGGGTTAATGGCGCCGCCACATTTTAAGGCGCCGTTAACTCCTTACCCCCTGGGTCGTAATGAGCCCCTTAGTGTATATTCTCATAAAGTTTAACTAAAAGAGTTTAAAACAAAATGTAGGGCTAACAGTGGGGGCTGGCTCAAAGTTGTTTGTTCCCCTAAAGGTTTTATAAGTTGGGAGTGTGTAGATGAGAAGGTGAAAGATCATAGGAGAACTTAGAGGGCTCAAAGGATCTGCCAAAGCTTCTGTTACCTAAGTTGCACAAAGTAGGTAAGGCCTCAAGATTGTCCTCTCTTTTTGTGTCAGAGTTCGAATTTACTGCTGAAGAATCAACCTTGTTTACACTCAATGAATCTGGAAGCAGGGATGCTGTAGACTTCGACTTAACTCGTCATAACTGTAGAAAATACGTTTTCGTTACTCTTGTCTACCTCTTGAGGTAATTGAGGAGCCAGGATATCCACATCAGAGTCCGCTGGAAATAACTCTGCGAGAGTTGCGTCACCCGCATTGTGCAAATATGGAGAAATGTTGCCCTGTGTGGATGTTTTTTCCTCTTTTCGTTGAGTTGTTTTTATAACTTCTGGAGCTCTATCCATGCTACTACCTCATACAACGGTTTGGGTGATGGTGGGTCTAAAATCATAAGCTCTGTTTGCTCGCAAGGTGGAGTAGAGGTTGGTGAATTATTACTTCTTAGAGCATATATTTCATAAGTCAACTATAAAATGAGTTAGAAACTGTGTTGTGGCTCACGATTGGCTGAGATGCAAGGCCTCGGGGGAAGATAACCTCTGCTCCGATCATCCACCCCAGATCGGGCCAGACCAACAAGACAGCACTTGCACTAGCACTCTGCTCGGCACTCCAGGTCGGCAGCAGCTTTTTTTAAAGAGTGTAAAGTCCACTTAAGGGTCCATGTGCGGAAAAGGATTCCAGCAGCAAATGCTCTACTGCTGTCTCACAGCCAAGACCATGCTTGCTTTAGCACTCCGCTCAGCAAAAATGCCTTATGCCTCCGGCCGCACGCTGTAATGTGCTGCAAGCAACCTTTTTGCATCTCTCTCCTTGCTCCTGAGCACCACACAATGAAGTACAGAGCCTATAGGGTCTATAAAGTGCACTCTACACGAGAGCCAACTCTACTTGGAGCACCTCAAAACACCATGCCTGACTGCCACACGGTCACCCAAGAGGAGCCAACAAGTGCCCACATGTGGCACTGCTTACCTTTCTGGTCTTGTGGAGATCTGGAGGGAAATACTTGATTGGAGGGTTTGCCTGGTCAGCTCTCTGTCAACCTATGAGCTTCTAAGACTTTCAGGCCCCTAAAGCTTCTTACGATGTTCCTTTACTCAGCCTGCATACAAGCACACATCCCACATCTCGTGGCTCCTCACAGACACAGAGCACCAACACAATACGCCAACACTGGAGCAGGGAGAGGAGGTAAGTTAAAAGGACCTAGAGTATCAAGACACACTGCCTTTCTGCTTCTCCGATCAGCAGGCGCTTCCAACACCATTCAATTTAACCAACCACAGAATAATAAACTTAGGGGACATGTCCAACTGTGCCCCTGCATTGCATACACACACAAAATGTAATTGTCAATACACTGTCAACAATAAGGAATGTCTGCTAGGAGACTTTGTATCCTGTTGGAGAATTTTCCAGGGCTGTTTTTGTATCCTTGTATCATAAAGAAACATGCATTGGCAAAAGCCAACAGTTTTGGCTGTTATGTAGGCATGACATGAGGGAAGCATTTGCCAGCCATGTGTTCTGGCAAATGCCTGTCTAACACCTGTACACAACCCAAAACTGTTGGCTTTGCCAATGGCTGTTTTTAACAGGAGATCAGGGAAGGAACAGATATAAATTAAGTGGCTGATGGCACACTTACTTAAGACACTTTTATTACACCAGTAGCACATTTGCAACTGCAAGTAAGCCATTAACGCTTTGCACCGGAAGAAACACAGCGCTGCTTTGGATTAGATCTTGGTTGTCAGAAAGAACAAAAACAGTATGGCAAAACCATTCAAACCTGCATTGCGTGACACCACTTGTGGGGTACCACAAAGCTCCTCGCTATCCCCACTACTGTTCAATATCTATATGACGCCACTAATCAACCTCATCAAAAGAGATGGCCTCACATGTTACAATTACGCAGACGATACCCAAATCATCTATGAAAATCAACAGCAATGAAGAGGAGAACCCCACTCTAACAGACTGTCTCAAAGAACTCTACCAAAGAATGAACACTAATAACCTCAAAATTAACGGAAATCATGATTACACCCGACAACCAAGGGAAACAACCAGGACATCCCATGGCCCACAGAACTGGAAAAACCCACCTGTACCATCCAAACTAGTAAAAACCTTGGAATCCTAATGGACAACGAGCTAACACTTGAACCTGAAGTAAATGCGATAATTAAGAAGTGCTTCTTCCATCTTCCACGATGAAAAAGATTCTACCCTTCCTTTACTTCACACACAAAACACTCACCATCATCTCCCTCATCATGTCCAGGATAGATTATGCCAACAGCGTATACCTTGGAATGCCGGCATACTTGCTGTGAAAGCTGCAACAAATACAGAATGCAGATGCCAGTCTTCTCCTCAAACTCTCCCGAAGAGAGTACATAACACCAGTGCTAAAGATACTACAATGGCTCCCAGTAAAAAAACAAATCACCTTCAAAACAATGTGCATAACACACAGAGCAATCCGCGGCCAGCGAGCGGAATTCATACAAAAGAAAATCACAATCTACAAACCAACAAGAGCACTCAGATCCAGCAACGACATTCACCTAGAACCTACACTGTACACGAGAAACAACTAGGATATTCAGCCTTTTCTTGCATAGCCGTAAAACTCTGGAACTCCCTCCTGACAGAAATACAAACTACGGAGGTTCATCTAAAATTCAGAAAACTTCTAAAAACATGGCTCTTCAGCTCCAAATGGGATGGAAATGACTGAGCAACATCTATGCACAAAGAAATGAACAAATACACATAAAAGGAGCCAGCAAGGATGGAATGAACACACCCGACATTAAACGAGACCAAGCAAAGAAACCAATCCCCATCAACACAATCCAAGAAGCCAAACCAGACAAAACCCAGCAAGAGAAACAAGCCTTGAAAGAGGGGAGTGCAGTCACTAAAGCACTATGGGGGATCATTTACTCGAATAACCTGATACCATACTCTGACCAGCATTTTACCACGTAGGCAGGCCTTTTCAAGCATACACACTATTTGTGTAAACCAGCGATTCTCGCACTTAGCATGAATGTGCATGTTAGCCACATTCAGCATCCAGTCTAACATTATAGCTAAGCAGTATGCCCCTTGCTGTGCCCTAAAACAGACAGTATACAACTTCTACATCATGCTGGGCTAATCAAGACAGATTAATTTGGGGGAGGAGATGCATCAAATCCAATAGACAAATGGGAGCAGGAATTGTAACACACCCATATGTATCGATTAAGAGAGGAGAGTGTGTCACACCGGGGTGGAGGGCAGGGGAAGGGGATGGGCGAGATGCCTCACTTGGATGGCCGTTTGGAGATTAGAAGTGTTTCTCATCTGGATAGAGTGCTGAAGGTGGGAAGCATCCTTCACTCGGATGGAGGGACAGGGGAGGGAGATGTATCACAGTTAAATGGACTGCCGAGGGTGAGAAATGCAACACACATAAAGGAATGGATTTGGGGCAGAAACCGTGCCGCACACGGATGGAGTTCAGGAAATAGGGAATGCATATCTCCTGGAGGATTCCGTGTGGGTGGTAATTGCTTTGCTCTAGAATGAATGACACACAGAGGGATATGGGTTGCATGTACTTGGAATGTGGGGGGCAGGAAATGTATTGCCAGTAACTAAGCTTACTAAAAACCACCCCTCTGCAGACGCCTTCTCAAACTCTGAACTAAACACAATCGTCCCTCAACACCACATGACGGCTACCAACCGAAAACGCACCTACGCTAAGTTACCCGACACTGCCAACAGCACATCACAGCTCTCTTACTCTTCTCCTGCTCAATCTGACTAACTAAACCCACAACCCTCCTTGAATTGCAGATCCACCAGAGCGCCAAGAGACCACGCAGGTGGCAACAGTGAATGGTGCAAGAACTTTTAATATAACATAACGTAACATAACATTACCCGCATACCTCAATGGGACCCGTTTTGAGGATCCTCCATGCTCAGCTCTAGGCCTCTTAGTGACCGGAAAAACTGAGAACTTGGGATACTTAGCACCAGCAGGGTCGCCCCTACGGACCCCTGATGAAGGTGGAAGCAATTCACTGCAAATCCGCCGAAACGTGAAACAAACCGGGAACACCTGATTATAACGGTTCCCTGTTTTAATAGACTCTGTTCATTCAGTCTCTGCCACGTTGGCTAAAAGATATCCTGTTTTCCCTATGACCCTATAACATTTATTGTTATACTTAGAAGGAATACCCAACACACATAGGAAATTATCCCCCAATTAGGCCAATTTTGAAAATTGGGCGACTCTCTAGCCCCTTTGTTTTCTTTTTTCTTTTGGATTCGCCACAAAGCACTTATGTGTTCACACAAGTATGTATATTTACTGTGCCAATGAAATAACTATTGAGATTCATCTGCATATTAATCATACAGTATTTTATGTTTACTTCGCTGTATATACTATACTTTTTATTTGTCATTTGATGCCATTGGCAATTGTTTTTTTTCACATGTATGTCGCATTTCCCAGCACCATCTTTAATTTTATGCACTATATGTTCTCTTTGTGATCAGCAAATAAACTATTGCTTTCTAATTTTTGTATTTTCGAACACAGTGAGTGGTTAGTACGTATAGACTTCATTTTTGGATCTGCTACTTAGGAGACCATACTTTGGAAAAACTTGTGGACAGGCCGAAAACTTTGTATCTGTCCAACCAAGCAATTGCTTAGAGCATTTATCACTAGTAAGGGTACATCAATTTGTTTACATGTTATTCCCTGCGGCTCAGTACCCTTTCTGAATTGAGCCCTACCCTATTACCCTTCGGGGCTCTTTATGTTACTAAAAGCTTATACCAAACTATAACTTCTGAACTCCCACGGTTTTGATCACACCTGTAATCAAATTGTACTCACTGCAAAATACCTTTTTTTGGTCAGCAGTATAATGAAACCTACCCAAATACTGTAATACAGAAGAAGGACGAAAATATTTCTGTAATAAATGCTTAAAAATAACTGAGAATGTGCTTGACATGCTGCCACATTTTATTTTTTGTTGATACCATTTTTGCAAGATTTGTTTATTTTGTTGTGTTTCTTTGTTTTGAATAAGTCTACTTGTTGCATTCTATCAATGGCTCATTGATTCTTCTTCAGGTTATTTTTCTGTGTCATTAGATGTAATGACCTTGGTCCTAGAATCTAGTCCGAGGCCTTGGAGAAAATTCACGACTGCAATTACTGATTTCGTTGATTTACCACCCATTAGGAGGAAACCAGTGTGTTTCGTCGAGAGTATAAACGTCTTTGAATAGGTGACCCATTTGGGTTTCTCTGTTTGTAGTTGTGCCTTTGCATGACAGCTGGAGATGTCTTACTGTTTCAACAGTGTCATGTGTCTTGCAAAAGCGGCAAGTGTTCGTGGTCGATGTTCCTCTTATAGCTAGAATCACATTGGTTTTAAGCAGATTTAATCTGGTTCTGAAGTAGGTGACCCTGGTCCTTTTGTTTGGAAATTTAACAGGATACTCTTCTGGGTTGTTAAGCTTTTGAAGATTCGGAGGGAGGTGGTGAGTCAGTTTATTCTTCTCTGCATCCTGCAACATTTGTAACCAGTCCCAAGTTTTTAGGCGGTCTTTAGTTTTGTTCAGATTTTCTTTGAGCTCTCTTTCTAAGCTTCCAATCTCGTTCAGCAGGTCTTGGTTTTTTCGCATCCACCCTTTAAGCAACTCGTTGGTTTCTTTATTTATTTCGTCTCTGATTATTTCAAACAGTTTGAGTTTTGAAATGAGAGTTTTGCGAAAGAGCATCAGCCCGTTTAAAAGCACTGTTGCTTTTAGAGAGACCAGGCTCAGTTCTCTCCTCACTGATGCCATAGGTGTGGAGGGGGGTAGGTTCAGGGGTTTTCTCCAGAGAAAGCCCTCCAGTCTTAGCCAGATACTGTCAGGGATAGCCGGCATGGCTTCTGTGCCATAGGTAATTGCTGGGATGGCTTTTGCCTTGTAAAAATTGATGGCAGGTAGAAGGGAGAAGCTGACATATTTTCTGTCAATTTCTTTTTGTTGAGAAGTTAGGCATTTGGTTTTTGCCCAGAGGGTATCTTGCATGGCTGTTTCTTTGGGATTACAGTTCACGGTTATTCCCAAGTAGGTGAACAATGTTACTTTTTCTACCTTCCTCCCGTTGATACTCCAGCTCCCAGTTTCCTTGAGTTTTTGAGTTTTCACCATAATCATGACTTTGGTTTTTGTGATGTTGATTTCGAGGTGGTTATCTCTTGTATAAGCTTCGAGGTCGTCAAGTCGATGTTGGAGGCCGATAGCCATTTGGTCGAGTAGGATTATGTCATCTGCGTAGAAGAGGCGGCTAATTTTGTCCTTGCCCAGCTTTGGCGGAAATGCTCTTAAGGTGGTTTCATGTTCACCGATGTCTTCCATATAGGCATTATAAAGGGCTGGAGCCAATGGACAGCCCTGTTTAACGCCGTGCAAGGTTGGAATTTCTTTAGATAGATGACCCGTGCGGTTCAGGCGCACTCGCATTGATGTGTCGGAGTATAAGCTCTTAATTGGATCAAGAATAGAGTCAGGGCAGTTCCACATGATAACTTGGCCCATAATTTGCCTCTGCTCACTCGATCGAAGGCTTGGCTTAGGTCCATGAATTCCAGGAATATTCTGGGTCCTCCCTCCAAGATCTGTGCTTTCAGAATACTCAGCACGAAGATGTTGAACTTAGTTCCTGAGTTTTTCACAAACCCCGACTGATATGGATCCATACGCCCCGCAGAGCTCGCCCATGCTTGAAATTCTGTCAGAAGAAGAGATCCGAACAGTTTACCTAGCATGTCTAGCAGTGCTATCGGGTGGTAGTTTTCCGGGTTGTCCTTTTTGTTCTTTTTGTAAATTGGTACAACATGCAAGGTTTTCCACGATGGTGGTATGGATTGCGTTCTTATACAGATGTCGAATATGTCTGATATCAAGGATGCCCATAGTTCGGGGTTTGCTTTTAAGTCTAGGTTAGTTATACCATCGGGTCCAGGAGCTCGCTATGGTTTGAGTTTCTTGATTTTCCCTTCTATTGGTGCTTGGTCGTGATCAAAAATCCATTCCATTTTGTGGCTCTGCAGGTGGTACTTAATCTTATTTCACTTGAAAGTTTCTTAAATAGCTCCGAGAAGTGAGCTACCCACCTCTGTTCTCCGATGTTGATTAGGAGTGTGTGTCATGAATACAGACATTTCACCCTCACAACAAACTCCCAGCATCGCCCATTCCCATTCACATACCCAATGGCGGCGGCAGCGGCTCGCCAGAAGAGGTGTTTCCACAGCTGGCAGACCAGCGTCATTGCGGCCTTTCCTGCATTGGCAATTGCCGTGGTGCCTTTCCCATGGCCACCGGCATTGCATGGGTGTGCGATGTTCACCGCGTCACGTGACCAGGAAGCAGACTCCGTCCACATCACGGGTCACATGACGCCCCACGCACAGTTCCACGATCCGCATCATGTGACCTTGCTCTTACATTAAATAGAGCACAAGAACGCAGAAGAAATGCTTCACAGCTGATTCCCACGGAATACTGTTTGGCGTTATTGTGTTTTTGGATTTCAAGACCTTCGACCTCGGAACGTTTTTCACAGACTGCTTTGTTTTCTCCTTTGGATACTTCTGTACCATTCCGTCTACCGGAACTCGGCCTCTAGCATTGTTACTTGGACTGAGATTGGATACCCTCGGTTCTAGCGTTTTTGTGGCTCTTGACCTTGCTTCGTTTACTGGACTGCCTTAAGGATCTGCCCGCTGTTTTGTACCTCGATACAGGTGCCTCCCAGAGTGTTATTACATCTGTTACAGCCTGCTGCTGCCACCGCCCCATAAGAAGCTGTGCTTCTCTTTCCACTCAGACTGTTCTCCACCTATGCTAGGTAAGCCTTTGGTTATACCCTGAGTTGTCTTGTGCATTCTACTTAGTCAGTGTGTGTAACCTAATCCAATCCTTGCCTTACAGTCGTTCAGGGGTTCTTCCGGCATTCCCAGTTCCTGGCTGACAACACTCTACACCTGTGGCCTCAAATATTGCATGAGTAGTGGTTTTACTTCTGCTCATGTGGTACTTGGGGACGGAGGTTCCATATATCTGCACGACCATCAAGACACAACAGTGCGTCCTGGGTGGTGTTCCCCGCTAGATCAATTAGGGACAAAAAGTCTCTTGTTCTTTTTCCGCATAGAGTTCTAAGCATGATCTCTGAGTCTTCCTGATACAAGATTTGTCTGTAATGTCTCACCCAGGAATTATAATGTTTAGACTCCTCTTTAGCGGTAGCCAGATTTTGATTTGTCAGATTTTTATTTGCAACTCTTTTGTTTTGTCTCAATATTCTTCGTTTGTTCACCAGCATTTGGTTCCTGTTGTGTAATTGCTGATTAGGTTTCTGATTTTTCTTCTGATAAGTTTGCTTGAATGATTGAAGCAACGGGTAGTAATCCATTTTTGCCAGGGATCGTAGATCTATAGTGTCATATTTCATTTTCTGATATTGTACTGTGATTTTCGTTATTGCCGCACTGGTGAGTTTTAACCTTGATCCCCTGGTCTCCAATTCGATCTGGTGATCCATTTGTTGGTTTGGTACTTTTTCTGGTATCGCCCAGGTTGTGACAAGTATGTTGTGGCGACTGTTAGAAGTGCGCCTAACCTCAAGGTTAAGGGTGATTGTTAAGAGGTTTCTTGAAACATATATGTGATCAATAGTCACTTCAATACCTTCCCCTCCCATGTCCGAATGTTTTGGTTCTCTGTGGGTCTAGTACTGTTTAAGTTATGAAAGTCTCTCGAGTTCATGAGATGGTTCCATAGAATACCTCTGTTGTCTGTCCTTGATGGATTTTAAGACTATTTTGAAGGGTTATCTCGTTGCTGGAGAGGGCTATAATTCAGATCCGCTTCTTGAGTTTAAACAGCTTGCGTTTAGGTCACCAGAGATCAGTATTTGAGAGATGTTGTATTGAGCAGTTGCTTCATCTATAGTTTGTTCAATTTCTTTTAGAAACGTCATGTCCGTTTGGGCTGTTGGGTTCCAGTAGATGTTAATTAGCAAAAGGAGGGCGGCCTCCTCTTTTCCTCCTGTTTTTGCTATTTGGTTTCCTGAGATCGTTGAGGCTAAGATGAATGTGTCATTCCTCAGGATTGTGACCAGCTGGAAACCACTGCCTGAGCCTATAGCTATGAGTAGCCCTGCTGACGGTCTTCCTTTGTGACCTTTTGTGGCTGGAGAGGTAAAGACTTCAAAGCCATCCAAAGTCAGAGGATCTAGTAGCCAGGTCTCTTGGAGGCAGAACAGGTCGAACTCTCCTAGGTTTATGTCACCTCGTTGTGTTAAGTGTGAGAAGCCACAGGTGTTCCAAGAACCTAGGATCACTGTGCTAGATTTTGCTGGCGTATTAACAGTCTTTAGGATGCCTGGGGCATTTCCTGTTTTTGTTTTTCGTGGCTATGAGCGGTCTGTGTTTGAAAAGGCTGCCGGGATCCATGACCATGCCTTAAGCTCTGTGTCTTGCAAGCTTGGCGATTTGTTCTGCCTAGTTTCTTTGACTCTTGATTTCTGTTGATCCTGGGAAATGGTGATATTCCAATTTTGAAGGGGACCTCGAGGAAGATGATTTTATTTTTCGACGGAAGATTATGAGAGAGACACCTTTCCACCCCTAGATCGTTAGTCTGGACTACGGAAAAGTTTCAGGACTCCATGGAAAGGCTGGACAAGTTTGTTTCATGTGCAGAACAACCTACACCAAGAAGGCCAAGGGAGGAAAGCGCTGCTAACCCTAGATCTAAATTCCCAAGGCTTTTTGACCCCTCTTTAGAAGAGGACAAATATAATTATGACCTTACTGAAGAAGACATTCTACCAGTTAAGGTTATGGAGTTGCTTTTGGTACTCTTGTTCAGAGAGGAATTGCCATAGCATATCGGTGCTGGACTGCCCATGTGGGCGGGACAAAGACTGATATGCAAATGGATATTTCCCATCAGTAATAGGTACAGTTAGCAATAAGCGTGTGCTGCAAACTCTCATCTCAGTACAGGTTATCATGCCATGTTCTTTCTGGAGAGGAGCGCCTACTACCTTTCTTTGAAATATTTGCAAGGAACTTGGGGTTTGTCACCCTGAGTTACCTGGGGGCAACCAGAGGTGGACTCCCTGCTCACTGTGCTCAGAGAGACAAAGCTTCACCTCACAGATGAGGCCCAACAAGGCTGAAACACGTGTATGAGGTTGCTTTTGGTACTCTTGTTCAGAGAGGAATTGCCATAGCATTTCGGTGCTGGACTGCCCATGTGGGCGGGACAAAGACTGATATGCAAATGGATATTTCCCATCTGTGAAAGGTACAGTGAGCAAAAAGCGTGTGCTGCAAACTCTCATCTCAGAACAGGTTATCATGCCATGTTCTTTCTGGAGAGGAGCGCCTGCAATCTTTTTTTGATTCTACCAGTTAAGGTACAGGAGAATCCTTTCTATAACAAGGAGGAACATGCGCCCATTGGAGATGAACTTATTGAAGGCTGGGGGGAGGACCCAGATGTAGGTGACCCTCAACCATGGCAGTCCCCAGAGCCACAAGACCCAGACCCAGACATTCTGGCATTGGACTCTCCTCAGAACACCCCTACAAGAAATCTGTCTCCTATTGATGATCAACTAACATTAAATGCAATGTTACATAAAGCAGCTGATCACTTTAAAATTGCCATTGAAGAGGCAGCACCTAAAGCCGACTTAGTTGAGGATATAGCACCAACCAGCCAAGCTATCCCTCTACTCAATTCGATTAAAAAATGCCTTGCTCCATCTTGGTCTACACCGGCTCTTACGTGAGGTGTAAACCCAAGAATTGAAAAACTCTTCTGCCCCTCTTATCATACCCTCTATATATTAGAGGTAATTCCTTTTCATTCAACTGGCTCTCCGGTTATCTTTCTAACCGCACCTTTTCTGTCTCATGGGGTGGCTCCACCTCTTCCACATAACCTCTCAACCATGGAGTTCCCCAAGGTTATGTCCTTGGTCCCTTTCCTTTCTCACGCTACACTTCTTTTCTTGCTCCCATCAACTCCTCATTTGGTATCTCGCATCATTTCTACACTGATGATACCCAGCTTTTCCTCTCCTTCTCCTCCTTCTCCCCTGACATTCATGATAAACTCTCTTCTTGCCTTTCTGCTATTAAATCCTGGAGGTCCTCTCACTTCCTTACTCTTAACGCTGAAAAAACGGAACTCCTTTTCTTCCCGGCTAACACTATCCTCCCCCTTTCATTGGGCCTCATTACACGGAAGGCGGTGAGCCATGGCGCTATTAGCGCCATGGCTCATGCCGGTAAAATACCTGCACCGCCTTGGCGGAAAGGGGATTTACCGCCCCATTCCAAGGTTGGTGGGGCGGTAAATCCCCCTTCCGCCATTGCCCTTCCCCATTCCCAATTCTGCCCCATAGGGCTCTATGGGAATGGGGAAGGCGCTAATTACGGCACCGCAATTTTGCGGTGCCGTAATTAGCTCCGAGGTCCCTTAGCGGGTTGGTTTTTAACGCCTGCAAAAAGCAGGCGTTAAAGCACCAACCCGCTAAGGGACCTCGCAGTAAGGCGGTAATGGTTAACGGTCACCGTTACCATTAACGGTGGTCGTTAACCATTACCGCCTTCCGTGTAATGAGGCCCATTGTCTTCTCTTCCCCCCATCCAAACTCTCATTCTCTCCCCATGCCTGTAACCTTGGTCTTCACATTACTGTTTTTTTCCTCCCCACCACTCCTTCAGCACTATCTGAAATGTCGTCAGGCCTAGTATGATAGTCGCTTGATAGTCGCTTGTTTTGTTCCTCCCCTCCCTTTCGGCACCCCTCTCCCTCACCTTTTGTTTTTCTCCGGCTCTACCAGAAATGTCGTAAGGCCTAGTACGGTAGTCGCCTGTCTATTTCCATTTCCTTCCCACTCTCCCCCTCCCTTCCTTATCTATGTCTTAGCTCTTGCACTATCTGGAATGTCGTCAGGCCAAGTACGATAGTTAATTTCACATCCTTACTGTTCATGGCCTGTAAGAATGTGGTTGTATTTTCCCTTGTTCCCTCCCTTGCCTTGAAGCGCTTTGAAACACATTTGTGTATAGGCGCTATATAAATAAACAATCATATCATATCATATCACATTGACCCTTACCTCTCCCTATCACACCACATCTCTATCACTGCCAAATCTTGGCGCTTTCACCTCTACAACATTTGTAGAATACCACCCCCCTAACCTTTCATGCTACTAAACTCTTAATCACCTCCCTCATCTTCTCCAGACTTTTCTACTGTTCCTCCCTTTTCTTCGGACTCCCCCCTCCCACCTCTCCCCACTAAAATCTATCTAACATTCCGCCATCCGCTCCCTCTTCCTTCTCCCACCTTTTGACTCCATCTCCTCCTCTCTCACTTCCCTAGACTGTCTTTCTTTTCACTCCCAGCTTAAATTCAAGTGTCTCTGTCTTGTCTTCAAATCCCTCCATGGTCTTGCCCCCTCACCTTTCCTCCCTTCTAACTCTATTCCCCCTCTCGTTCTCTTCGCTCCGCTGATCTTTTCCTACTCTCTACTCCTCCACCTCCCTGCGCCTCCTCCCGCTTCTGCTCTTTCCAACTCCTTGCTCCGTTCCACTGGAACCGCCTCCCCCTACCCATCCGCTCTTCTCCCTCCTACTCTTCCTTTCGCTCTTCTCTAAAATCTTATCTTTTCCATATCCCCCTAACACCTCCCACTACCTCTTCTACTTCTCCCCGCCCATGCCTCACCTCCTACTCCTCCACCTCTACACCCTCTCCTCCCTCTACTCCCCTTTTTATCCTTCCTCCTTACTTAATCTTATTCTTCCCTCTCATCTTCCTCACACTCTCTTGCCTCCCTTCTGACTTCCGCTAACTTCTCCGCTCATCCCTCCCATTCCCTCTTATTCCTTTGTCCCTCTACACTCCCTCCTCACCTCAGCAATAATGTAAACTGTTCCTTATACTGTTTGTGCTGTGATTCAATTGATATCCTATATTTATTGGATCTCCCACTCCCTCCTATTCCTTTGTCCCTCTTCACTCCCTCCTCACCAATAATGTAAATTGTTGCTTATACTGTTTTAAATTAATACAACAGTGGGGGGTATTTTGGAATATCAACCATCAATGTCCTGCGCTAGATGAGCAGAGGTGGCAGCTGAACCGTGGAGTGACGAAGTAATAGACCCCCTACTCCGGTAAGTATAAGTAAATATATAGGGCTCAGGAGGAACCCTGCTCCACTTTAGATCAAGCGCCATACAATAAAGAAAGTACAAGAGATTGTCAGATTTTCATGGAATATATTTTATCAAACAGTTGCCCTATAGAGACACGTGTTTCGGCGAATCACTCGCCTTTTTCAATCAGGGCTGATTAGTGAGACAGAGATCAAAAGGAGGGGAAACGGGGAGGATTGTTAGGAGTGATAAAGAAAACATCAAAAAAAGGGGGAGAAAAAGCAAAAGGAACAAATCATTAGATTTTATATGTATACAGATTATATTTGTATTGGTATCTTTAAAATACAAAGAAATTGCTTACCTAATTGGTGAGCGCTAAGGTTCACTTGTTCAAATAGGTTGTTTAATTTTTGTAAATTTCATGGGATCAATCCCGCCTGTTAAAAAATTGTTACCCAATCGTAAGCATACTCATTTGACATATTGGCTAGACGTTAATCTGTTGTTAGCGAGCACTGTGCACCAAACGACTAATTTCAGACGTTTTACATTATTTTATCATGTTATTTGGTTCAATAGCTAAACGTACTCAGTAGTCAAACTTGGCTAATCAGTAGTAAGGGAATGTTATTTTCCTGGCAACGCGTAGTTCACGCGCATTTCGTGTCATACTATTTTTGGTGCACTAAAATGCAGGCACGAATACATTTGGAAAGCAAATTAATGCTAAGGTGGAGGGCTTAGGGCTTACCTCACAAGAGGTGGTCTCCTTCACAAGCGTCGGCGTCTGGAAGCGAGCACAGATGCCGCGCTTCGCATCGGTAATAAAACTGACGTCGCCATAGTGACGGCAGTCCTTCTACCCTTTCGGTTATTAGTCGAAAAGCAGAGCGCCATCTTGTAGATGTGTCAAAGTTTCAAATTATACTTTTTGTGCGAATAGAATCGGAAAATTATACAATGTGCAAATAGATGATTATGTTTGCGAGAACTACCTCCATGTGAATGGAGAGGTTTTTTCTGTTGAATATCATTCAGAAAATAAATTTGCAATAGTATTTGCATTCATTTTAAATTATAGACATAAAGCTCGAGCATCAATAAAGTTACCATAGATGAAAACCTATTGCTAATAGGTTTTATGTTATATGTGAGGTGTTAAATTTACACTTGTTAATTAACACCACAAATAGTCTCTTTTTGCTTGCTGCTTCGATATAGATACACCAATATGCAAGTGTAAATTTAACACCTCACATATAACATAAAACCTATTAGCAATAGGTTTTCATCTATGGTAACTTTATTGATGCTCGAGCTTTATGTCTATAATTTAAAATGAATGCAAATACTATTGCAAATTTATTTTCTGAATGATATTCAACAGAAAAAACCTCTCCATTCACATGGAGGTAGTTCTCGCAAACATAATCATCTATTTGCACATTGTATAATTTTCCGATTCTATTCGCACAAAAAGTATAATTTGAAACTTTGACACATCTACAAGATGGCGCTCTGCTTTTCGACTAATAACCGAAAGGGTAGAAGGACTGCCGTCACTATGGCGACGTCAGTTTTATTACCGATGCGAAGCGCGGCATCTGTGCTCGCTTCCAGACGCCGACGCTTGTGAAGGAGACCACCTCTTGTGAGGTAAGCCCTAAGCCCTCCACCTTAGCATTAATTTGCTTTCCAAATGTATTCGTGCCTGCATTTTAGTGCACCAAAAATAGTATGACACGAAATGCGCGTGAACTACGCGTTGCCAGGAAAATAACATTCCCTTACTACTGATTAGCCAAGTTTGACTACTGAGTACGTTTAGCTATTGAACCAAATAACATGATAAAATAATGTAAAACGTCTGAAATTAGTCGTTTGGTGCACAGTGCTCGCTAACAACAGATTAACGTCTAGCCAATATGTCAAATGAGTATGCTTACGATTGGGTAACAATTTTTTAACAGGCGGGATTGATCCCATGAAATTTACAAAAATTAAACAACCTATTTGAACAAGTGAACCTTAGCGCTCACCAATTAGGTAAGCAATTTCTTTGTATTTTAAAGATACCAATACAAATATAATCTGTATACATATAAAATCTAATGATTTGTTCCTTTTGCTTTTTCTCCCCCTTTTTTTGATGTTTTCTTTATCACTCCTAACAATCCTCCCCGTTTCCCCTCCTTTTGATCTCTGTCTCACTAATCAGCCCTGATTGAAAAAGGCGAGTGATTCGCCGAAACACGTGTCTCTATAGGGCAACTGTTTGATAAAATATATTCCATGAAAATCTGACAATCTCTTGTACTTTCTTTATTGTATGGCGCTTGATCTAAAGTGGAGCAGGGTTCCTCCTGAGCCCTATATATTTACTTATACTGTTTTAAAGTTGTGTTCCAATTACCATCTTATGCTTGTATTTCTTCTTGTTCTTATGTAAAGCACTTTGGATTAAAGGGCTATATAAATTCAATAAAATACAAGTACAAATTCCACCCCAGATTCTTTGGTAGTTACTACCACGAGGAAAAGAGCAGGGGTTCCTTTATCAACAGGCGAGGCTTCCCCTGACAAAGAAGGGAAAATACTTTATGCCCTGGGTTTGAGGGTTACCACAGCGGCAGCGTATTCCACGCGTATCGTCAATAGCACCACTCTATTGGCCAGTAAAGCAGATGCGTAATGGGCTTTAATACAAGAAGGCCTACAAGAGGCTTCAGAACCTCTACGGACCCGCCTATTTACCACAGTCTCTGAAGGAAGGCAAGTTAACCAAAGTATTTTAAAGAACACTTTGGATTCTGCCGAGACAGCCAGCCGAGCCCTCGCTCAGGGCATTCTCCTCAAAAGGCACGCGTGGCTTCGAAATTCAGGGTTTAAACCTGAAACGCAAGTGTCTCTTATAAACAAACCTGTGGAGGAATCCAACTTGTTTGGAAAGACGGTCAATGAGGCCTAAGAGACTGCAAAAAAGAACATGAAATCCTACAGAGTTTGGACCAAATTACTCAGACCTTCCACAAGGCGAGGATTTGGAAACGGAAGGGTTTTTCGTGGCGAACGCTCCACTCACCAACAATACCCTTCAGGAAACAACTGGAACTCTCCACAGGGAACCAATACTTAAAATACCCCGTACCCCCAAAGGGGATGGCGGCGTGGTAAGGGAAGAGGCAGAACCCGACCCCCAGAGGTTCTCCTGCCTCAGGCTCATTTGGAGGGAATAACCACGGATCAGTGGGTGCTAAAAACCATAGCCCACAGGTACTGTGTAGAGTGCAATCAATCCCCAAAATACAGACCTCCAAGAAGACTAACACCAGAACATCTTTGCGTACTTCTTCAAGAAGTCGAGATACTGGAACAAAAAGGAGCCATAGAGATTGTGCCTATTTCACAGGTAAAGGAGGGTATTTATTCATTGTTCTTCCTTTTACCCAAAAAGGATCTAACCATGCGTCCTGTTCTAGATCTGTGCCCAGCGAACAAGTTTGTAAAACCACAGACATATTGCATGGTCATCCTGCAGGAAGTAATTCCTCTGCTCACACAGGGGGATTACATGGCATCTCTGGATATGAAAGATGTGGATATCTTGCCAGTGCACAGAAAGTACCTCAGGTTTATGATAGAAAACAAACATTATCAGTTCAAGGTGCTACCTTTCAGTATAGCATCTGCACCAAAGGTATTTACGAAGGTACTAGCAGTAGCAGCAGCACACCCGCGCAGGCAATCCATTCCAGTTTATCCTTACCTCGACGACTGGCTCATAACAGGGGACTCTTACGAAACATGTCTGTCAAATACCCAAAAGACGATAGATCTTTTATTCAGCCTGGGTTTCTCTATCAACGGGAAAAAATCCAGCTTGAGCCCAGTCAAGTCAAACAATTCCTAGGGGCTCTTATTCAAACAAAGGACTGCCTTGTCTTCCCCTCCAACTATCAAAAGAGAAATTATATTGTGCCTCCTATTGCAATTAATATATGTATATTGGCCTACGCCAAGTTGCTTGTAAGTCGCTTGCGAAAAAGTCAGTGTTGCAAGGTCCTGACCTTAAATCAATGTAAGCCGCCATTTTAGGTCAATCCGCCATTTTAGGTTCGCTTTGTAAAGTCACCCTGGGAGTTAAAATGGTGAACGATGTCATTTCAAAATACAACATGGCCGTCTTGACCTCTGCATGTCGCTAATATGTAACTTGCCTGCAGGCCACCTGTTGAGGTTGTGAACTGAGACCTCGTCCTTCGTTGACCTGTGTGTAATGGATTACTCGTGCAATGAAACTAATCCACAAGCATATGTTAAGAACAATGTATTCAAATACTGAAAGTAGAACACTTGTTTAACTACATTGTATTAATGTTTGAGAAGACCTGCATGGAAAATCCCGGAATACACAGTTGCCGTATAGGCTTGTTGATATATGTATTAAAAGCAAACCAGTTACATGTGGATATGCGAGACTCGGCATGAACCCTAGATCGGTGATGTATTAGCGGAATATTAACCCGAAGTAGGGTTGGACATCGTGCTCGCGAAAGGTATAAAAGAGCTATGCATTCTAATGTACAGCATCTCTCACTGAACACACTGAACCACGCTGGAGTTCGCTGTTTTGCACTGAGGGCTGATAGCTATCTGATTTTGTTCTGTTCTTTGTAACTGAATTCAGTATGAAATAAAGTACTTTGTATGTTCCTTTGTAACCCGTGTTCGGTGTATTTCCTTTTGGGGTACTCAGCCTCGATATTTTTGATTTTGTTTTCACAGTTGGCGCCCCGAATAGGGACCCTCAAGATTGATGCCGGATTGTCGAAGGTTGACGCAGGCTATCAAACAGGGGCCCCACTGAACGAGACATGACACCTCAGCAGCGCTGCACGACCCGATCCCTGGACGATTAGCTTGTGGTCCGAGACGGCATCTTGACAAGGGTCCACTTATCGAGGCGGGCAGATTTGCCGAAATCACCACACACGAGGTAAGATTAGTTAGGTAAGATTCTTTGAAATCCGATCGGACCTCCTTAGGCTTGATCAGGTGAGTCGTGACCTGACTCTTAATTTAATCCTGATAATTTGATTTTGGCGTATTGTGTCTGCAGACACAATTATTGACCAGCTAACACCAATAATTTGATATGCCTGGGAAATTGTCTACCTGCTTAAGGGCGTTGTTCCGCAGCGATAGACAATCTTTGGAATTTAGCCATCCCGCACCACAGGAGGGGTCGCCGGCATGTACTATGTACTGTAAGCATGGCATTGGAAGTATAGTGTTTAATGACATTTGGCACAGACAAACCAGATATGCCTCCAAACTTCAGTGGCCAATCAATGGTAGTTTCGAAATCCCTCATTATTGAGTATTTAGAGTCAATTCTATTAAAGAAAAAGGCTAGACCTGCAGCATTTGATGTTTTGCAGACTTGGAAAAAAGAAGCGTTACAGCAACTTAAATGTAGGGAGAAACATGCGTGCCATCATAAGATGAACGCCGAAAAAGCATTACTGTATGACCAAGATAAACATTCAGAATCGACTAGGAATATGGATAGGGCTTTCTCACTTGAAATTCAGAAAATCTATCCTTCCAAAGACCTTCGTGTTTCCGACGAATTTATAGACAAATTGTAAAAACGAACGAAGGCCTGGTGCCTCTGCGCCACGTCCATATGTTCCTCTTCCTGCTGCTTTGCCTCGTCCTCCTGCTATTCCTGCTCTACCTGCTGTTGTTCCCTTTGTTCCTGCTCCTCCTAATGTTCCTCTTCCTCCAGCTCCTCCACCTCTTCTTATCGCAGCAGTGACAGTACCTCCATTGAATTTGTCTGCTCCCTCTCTTCCAAGTGGTCCTGAGCCGCTTGTAGCCGATCGAGGTGCAGGGTCGAAGGTTGTCACTCGCAATACTGTACCACCAGAGAAGAAACGTGATTTGATTGCATGGGCTAAGCATTGTATGGAGAGGGATGATCAAGCTAATGTTTTTGCCACACTTTGTAATATGGATAATTTTCCTGAGAAAAATGTTTATATTGAAGGTTTAGGGGTTCATATATGTGTAATGTGAGGCAAATTAAATAATACAGATCTCCCGCAAGGGTTAAGGGATCTAAATATTTGGGTATAGAAAGGAGTTGGAAAGGTTACAGAATGAGGATGACGAGGGGGAAAGTATGTATGTACAGAAACGGTTCTTCCTTGTCGTAAATCGATATCTGAGGAAGCACGAATTTGTATGAAGGACGCGCTTAGATGGATTTCAGATATGTCCATAACTCCAGTTGAAGTATATGACACATATAGTGAGTATACGCCAGAAATGCAGAGGAAAGTGATACAGGTAATGATAGAGTACCTACAGGATGATTGTGTAAAGAGAAAAATTAGTTGTCCCACAGAGTTATTGAGTATTTATAAGAGAGCTTTTTTACTTGACACTCCTTCGACTGCTTTAGTGCTCGACTTAGCTCTGTTGCTTAGTAAGCGTTCAGAGTCACCTACTTCACAGTTGCCTATGAGAGAGGTCCCTCCGACATTTGTCCCGAAGGTCGAGATTGCGGCCGATGCTGCACGAAATATAGTCGCTGTGAACATTCCTGCACATTATGTATCGCAGTTTGTTCACGCCCCGTTCTCAAGACAGTAAGTGAATACTATTAGACAATCTATTCCTGATATTCGGAAAAATCCGACAGGATTCTACAAAGGAATAGAGTCCGTCTTTTAGTCCTCAGTGTTCACCTTCGGCGATATCGATTTTTTATTTCCTGTACTCCTGCCCGTAGATTTGTGGAATCAAGTTAGGACTATAGACGACATACCAGGGTTGGGAGATACATGGGCGAACCTAATTAGATTCGATGGAGAAAGGCCAGCTGGTGAAAGACGTCCCAAGGTGATACTAACTTTGCCTGATAGAATCATTGCAAAATTGAAAACCATAATTTCAGAGAAAATAATTATTTGGGACAAATTTACGGCCTGTGTCCAAGGGAAGTCTGAGGGTGCTACCGAGTTCTTTAATCGGTTCGAACAGATATTCTCGGATTTCAGCGGACAAGACTTAGGCACAGAGTCTGGGAAAAGGTTATTTGTGGACAAATTTGTGCGTGGATTGCTGCCTGACATCCAGTCACAAATTATGTCTTCTGAGAGTGCTTGGCAGGCGAAGTCCCAATCAGAAGTACTGCATATGGCTCAGTACTACGAGAATTGTGTCAATAATGAAAAAGGTAGAGTTGAGAAACGAAAAGGTGATTTAAAGACTAATGTGCTACGGAAGCAAATTGTTAGAGGCCCCAGAGGGGGTAGTTTGCAGACTAGAGGTCAGTATGTCCCGCAAGGGAATGTGTCCTTGGGTCCTGTGAACATTAACCAGTGTGCCTATTGTCGACAAGAGGGTCATTGGCATGCTCAATGCCCTGTCCTTCGACAAAGGTTGAATAACACATTTGGGAATATGGGTAGACGATCCAGAGGTCGCCCGTGTGTAGGGGGCCCTGGTAGGGGTCAGTTTACACAGGATCCTCAGCAACCTTTTTCACAGGATAATCAGACAGAGTGTGGATACTAGGAACATATTTGATCATCCTTCTGCTGTATATCTAGCTGAAGAGCTTCCTTTTGATGACATTCTGTTTCGTTAGGATTGCCCGAAGCAGGTTTTGGAAGCTACACCTACTCCCATCAATCTGAAAGGTCCCTACGTTGAAATGGTGGTGGGAAATAGGAAATATCAGTTTTTGATAGACACTGGAGCACAGAAGTGTTCCATTGATCATTCACGGGTTCCAAACATTCCACTGTCAGGGCAAACCAATGTTTCTGTAGGGTTTACTGGCACACCAGTTGTTTGTCCAGTTTCTTCACCGGTACCCATTTCTTTGGGTCCCTTTACGGACCAGTGTCCATTTCTGTTGACTTCAAATTGTGGAGAGAACTTGCTGGGGTTGAATCTGTTAAAAGAATTAAATGCAGTGATTTATTGTTCTTCTGATGGAGTGCGCTTGAAGATTTCACCACAGCAATACTCTGTCTCGCAAATCTTGACTAGACCTTTGCCGTCAGAATTCATTAATGTACCAGTGAGCTTATGGGCTGTTGACGACAATGATGTCAGTGTTTTACAGATTGAACCTGTTAAAATAGTTTGGAATTGAGCTGCCACGCATTTCCCAGTATAAGATTTCAGTTGAGGGTGAGCAAGCTTTGAAATGCATTGTTTCTGATTTTGTGTATCGCGGGGTGATTGAGGAAATTTCAGGAAGTTTGTGCAATAGTCCGATTTTACCCGTGTACAAGAAAGGCGACAATGCAATTCCATTCCGTTTCATAATTGATTTATGTGCCATTAATAAAGTCGTCGCTCCACAATTTCCAATTGTGCCTGATGTGACGACAATATTGACCATGATTCCAGCTACAGCTACTTACTTTAGTGTTGTGGATCTAAAGAATGCTTTCTTTAGTATTCCTATACACAAGGATAGTAGATACTTGTTCGCGTTCACCTTAGGAGGACGCTCATTCACATTTACTCATGCACCTCAAGGGTACACAGAGAGTCCTAGCATCTATAGTAGGGCTTTGAAAGAACAGCTTGATACCCTTGAATTGCCCTCTACTTGTACATTGCTTCAATATGTTGATGACTTGCTTTTAGCTGCTGATTCTGAGAGCGCCCGTAAGGAGGGCACTGTGTTTTTGCTTATTCATCTAGCTAAGCATGGTCACAAAGCTTTGCTTAAAAAGTTTCAATATTGTTGCCAGGAGCTCGCCTATTTAGGCTATCTCCTGTTAAAGGAAGGAAGAAGATTGACACCTGAACGTATAAAACATATTTCTGGCATGTTTGTCCCAAATGCACAGAAGGAAGTTAGAGCCTTGATAGGTATGGCTTCTTACTGCAGGTTGTGGATCCCACATTTTTCACTAGTGATCAAACCGATGTTGGCTTTGACAAAGAAGGGCATTTCTTCGCCATTGCCGTGGAACGCGGAACACCAGCAATCGTTTGACTTGCTCAAGACTGCATTATGCTCTGCAACAGTTTTGGGCACACCAAACTATGAAAAGGCCTTTGTGTTGTTTGTGCATGAATGTGATGGATGTGCTTTGGCTGTATTAACGCAGGAACATGGAGGGTAGAATAGGCCGTGCGGTTACTTTTCTTCCGCCCTTGATCCTGTAGCATACGCTTTGTCAAGATGTTTGAAAGCTGTCGCTGCTGCTGCTGCATCTGAAAAACAGAGTGAGGGAATGGTCCTAGGCCATGATCTAACCCGGATGGTGCCTCACTCTGTAGATGTTCTACTGAACCGAACCCAAACGCAACACCTCACTTCCGCACGGTTGACAAGATATGAATTGATCTTGTTTGCTCCTCACATTCAAATTAGTAGGTGTTGTGTTCTTAATCCGGCTGAACTCCTACCTTTCCCGCAAGATACTACTTGCGGTGATGAAGAGTTACATGACTGTATACTACCGAGCAAGAGACAAAGGGTAGAATTGACTTGAAAGATACTCCTTTGGAGAATCCGCAAGGAGAGCTGTTTTGTGATGGCTCCTGCTTTAAACTTCCAGATGGTACATCCACAGCTGCTTATGCAATCACCACATTAAGCACGGTCGTGGAAACCACGAGAATCACGCATAACTCTGCGCAGGCCGCAGAGATTATAGCATTGACCCGAGCTTGCGAACTTTTCCAAGGGCCTGCAGTAAACATATACACTGATAGTCAGTATGCCTTTGAAGTGGTTCACAACTTTGGGTGACATTGGTCGGAGAGAGGGTTCCTAACTTCACATGGCACTAAAATCCAACATGGTTCCCTCATAGTACAACTGCTCTCAGCGCTTGCGCTCCCTACTCAGTTAGCCATCATGAAATGTGTAGCACATTGAAAGATTACAGATGACATAGGAAAAGGGAATGCTTTTGCTGATCAGATAGCTTGACAAACTGCTACCGATCCCCTTACGGAGATGTATGTTTCAAGGGAGACTGTAAATGCTTATGCAATGGATGAGGGTGTTGGGTCTGTACGGGATATCCAAGCTGATGCCACGTTAGAAGAATCCAAGAGGTGGGCTGAAGGCTTGGGGAAACTTGATGGTGACGGGTGTTGGGTGGACATAGTTGAAGGGAAATGGCTACTCCCTGACGCATATATAATGATGATGGTCATCATGGCCCATGGTCCTACGCATGTATGTGCCCAGAAAATGACAAAGATGTTAGAGAAAGTTTGGGCAAATGCTAAAATTTATAAAATTGCCCAGCGCTATGTCCAGGATTGTATGGTTTGCCTACAACACAATGTGGGAAAGGGGACAGCAACTCCAAGGGGAAGTTTCGGGCCACCCTCTGTCCCCTTTGAAGTTATCCACTTTGATTTTATTGAAATGGAACGATGCAACAATAAAAAGTATATGCTGGTGGTCATCTGTGCTTTTAGTAAATGGGTTGAGGCTTTCCCTGTTAAAGATGCTACGGCCATGACTACTGCGAAAACCATGTTGAGGGAATATTTTCTACGGTTTGGGCTACCAAGAGTTATCTGGTCAGACAATGGTCCACATTTTGTCGCTGCTGTAATTCTGCAGATATGTGCGGCATTACAGATCGACAAACGGTTCCATTCGGTCAGACATGCTCAGAGCACCGGACTAGTGGAAAAAAACAACGGTATCATCAAGAACAAGCTTGCTAAAACGTGTGCCGGCCCTAAGTTAATATGGCGGGACGCCTTACCGATCGTGTTATTATCCATGCGTACAACCCCTCAAACTAAGACTGGGCTCTCTCCGTGGTAATGGGGAGACCTGCCAATATCTGGAATCTTCCTAAATGTAGCTCTTTAAGAAACGTTGAAAATGTATTTTTTTCAGATTATTGCAGCCAGTTGACTAAAAACCTGTATTTGATTTATCACCAGGTGCGAGAGGCTTTACCTGTGCGATACGAGGGCCCAGGCCACAGCATACGGCCTGGAAGCTGGGTGCTCATCAAGTCGTTTGAGTGCTCTTCCTGCCTTGCACCTCGCTGGCGAGGCCCGTTCCAAGTCCTGTTGGTCACCCAAACAGCGGTGCAGGTTTCTGGAAGAAAGAATTGGATCCACGCGTCCCACGTCAAGAAACTTCCTCACCCTGTGCCACACGATACAGAAGAAACAGAACCCCTCGCTAACGCTGCAACCAACGATCCCAAAGCAGTAAATAGTGCCGATAGTGTGTCGGAGAATCTTTCTGAGCCTGTGAGGCTTGGGGAAACAGCCATTTTGTCTCCACACTCCCCACAAATTTTGCATCAGGAAACTGCTGTTTCAAATTTGGCATCTTCACTTGTCTCTGATACGTTGCTTCCAACGGGAAGTGACGACACATTGTTTCTGGATCAATCAGTACCGGGAAAAGCAAGGTACAATCTGTGTCCAAGAAAATAGACTTACGGCACGGTTTTGCTGTGCATCTGATAGACTTACGGCACGGTTCGGCTGTGCATTCGGAGAAAGAAAGGATCATCGAGGGCTTGTTTTTGCCCAAATTTTAGAAAGGGGATTCTGTTGGCTAGGGTTGTGGAAGGACTAAGAAGCTGCTTGGCCGGTAGTTCGCCAGCAATGAACATTGGGGTTTCCGTTTGAAGACTACAATGCCTGCCACCGTTACCGCTCGTATGGGACTTGTAAATGATGGGGTGACCAACCGGGACAATGGACAATGCACCGGGGTCCCGAAAACGTATTGCTGTGTTTTTATAATGATATCTGGTTTTATAATAGTCATTGGGCCTCATTACACGGTAGGCGGAGAACCATGGTGCTTTTAGCGCCATGGTTCATGCCGGTAAAATACTGGCACCGCCTTGGTGGAAAGGGAAATTACCGCCCTATTCCAAGGTTGGCGGGGCGGTAATTCCCCCTTCTACCATTGCCCTTCCCCATTCCCATTTTTGCCCCATAGGGCATAATGGGAATGGGGAAGGCGCTAATTACGGTACCGCAAATTGCGGTACCGTAATTAGCTCCCTGGGTCCCTTTGCGGGTTGTTTTTTAACACCTGCAAAAAGCAGGCATTAAATTCCACAACCCGCAAAGGGACCTCGTAGTAAGGCGGTAAGGATTTACCGGCACCGGTAAAATACTTGTACCGGTAAACCCTTACCACCTACTGTGTAATGAGGCCCATTGTCTTAGGATTGTGTTACCTCGAGGAAACACATCCTTTAGAATCCTTGTTGCCTACTGAAAATGTACCTACTGTTCCTACTCCCATCGTACATTTGCATACTCTGTCCTCTAGGGACTCTCAGCATAGACAAAGGTACCACAATAATACTCTGCTACTTATCATGAATGCTGCGCATACCATTTTTAATAAATCTAACTGTTGGGTCTGCTCACGTTTACCGCAGCACGGGGATAAGGGGCTAGGTTGGTATATTCATCCTTTACCTTTGGCCACTGCTTGTTATGCTTCTCTTAGAGCACTGTTCTTTGGCCGTTGGAATGATAGCATCTCATGGAACTTTGACAGCACTAATTTGAATAGTTTTGAGAAACGTGTTTTGACTCCCCTGGGATGCTCGCTTTTCGCAAACAGGAGTAAACCTAATGTTGCTTCTATTAGGCCTTCTGATAGACTGTCTCGTCCTTTCCAATCTTTGATTTCCTTTAAGATGGCTCCGATAGGCAATAAGGATGCCATGCCTCCTTCTTATACTGTCAACCGTAGCCCCGATTCAGTTTGTTTTTGCATACAGAGGAATGGTACTCAGTCAATGGGAGATTTTCTAGGTTGTGCCAACGTTGCAAATTTGACTGGGGAAAACAGACCTTTGTAGGTAGGCGAACCTGTCTACTTTGTCTGCGGTAATGTAGCATTCCCATGGTTGCCCAGGGATTGGCAGGGAACCTGTTATTTAGGGATCCTGTTACCTGGGGTGTTTATAGCTAGTACAATAGAAGTTTCAAAGGCTCGTCCACGACGGGATGAGAATGGTGACACTCCAGCACAAATCTTGGGAGATATAGCAAAATTAGTTGTTCCATTTTGGGGGCAGATAGCGAATTCCGAAGATATCAGAAGACTAGCGAGAGTACTGGAGAGAACCATCAACCGGACCACGGACATACTCTATAATATGACATTAGAACAGAAAGCGATAATATTAGTAGCGCTTCAGAACCAGATGGCATTAGATGTCATTCTGGGTAAACGTGGTGGAGTGTGTAAATTAGTGGGGTCCGCTTGCTGTGTTTTTGTGCCAGATTGCTCCCCAACTATCTTCAAGGCAATACAGAATCTGCACGTCCTTAGTTCAGAAGTGCATGTTCCCGAGGGAAACTGGGATCTTAGAGCTTGGTTCTGGGACTCCTTGCGATCTTGGGGTTGGAAGGTACTTTCGGTCTTACTGATTATTTTGGGAATTCTGCTGTTCCTTTGTTGTTGTATTCAGTATCTACCTGGTATATGTTCGATGCTAAGGGGATGTTGTGCACAAGCAATATGTACGATAGGACATAAAGTGTATGCCCCAGATAAAACTTCCAAAGAATATGTGTTGAAAGATATTTTAGCGAATGATCTAATGGCAATAGATATTCCCGACAGCGATTCAGGGTGGATGGACGATGATGAATGGAGTTATTTGCAAGGAGATCAGAAGTAGTTTAGCACTTGCATAGGCCAAAAGGAGGGTTTGTCAAAAGAGAAATTATATTGTGCCTCCTGTTGCAATGAATATATGTATATTGGCCTACGCCAAGTTACTTGTAAGTCGCTTGAGAAAATGTCCGTGTTGCAAGGTCCTGACCTTAAATCAATGTAAGCCGCCATTTTAGGTCAATCCGCCATTTTAGGTTCGCTTTGCAAAGTCACCCTGTGAGTTAAAATGGTGGACGATGTCATTCCAAAATACAACATGGCCGTCTTGACCTCTGCATGTCGCTAATATGTAACTTGCCTGCAGGCCACCTGTTGAGGTTGTGAACTGAGACCTCGTCCTTTGTTGACCTGTGTGTAATGGATTACTCGTGCAATGAAACTAATCCACAAGCATATGTTAAGAACAATGTATTCAAATACTGAACATAGAACACTTGTTTAACTACATTTTATTAATGTTTGAGAAGACCTGCATGGAAAATCCCAGAATACACAGTTGCCATATAGGCTTGTTGATATATGTTTTAAAAGCAAACCAGTTACATGTGGATATGCGAGACTCGGCATGAACCCAAGATCGGTGATGTATTAGCGGAATATTAACCCGAAGTAGGGTTGGACATCGTGCTCGCGAAAGGTATAAAAGAGCAATGCATTCTAATGTACAGCGTCTCTCACTGAACATACTGAACCACGCTGCAGTTCGCTGTGTTGCACTGAGGGCCGATAGCTATCTGATTTTGTTCTGTTCTTTGTAACTGAATTCAGTATAAAATAAAGTACTTTGTATGTTCCTTTGTAACCCGTGTTCAGTGTATTTCCTTTTGGGGTACTCAGCCTCGATATTTTTGATTTTGTTTTCACACAACGAGAGGGTTCAAAACATGTTATTTCAAATCCCTCAATATGTAGCCAGTCGAGAGGTAACAGTACGCAAGGCTATGCGTCTGCTAGGAATGATGGCATGTATCTACTTGCGCCCAATGCAAGAGTGGCTAAGCAACCAGTGGTGTCAGGCCAATCGACAGTGGGACGATTTAGTAGTGGTCTCGCCGGCCCTAGTTCTCTCGCTGCGGTGTTGGTCAAGGGAAAACCTCTTGAAAGGGAAATTCTTCACTACCCCTGCTGTGGAAGCCACTCTAACTACGGATGCCTCCCTTACAGGGTAGGGAGCCCACGTGCTCCAGCAGACAGCAAGCGGAATTTGGTCGCCAGACATAGCGTCCAACCACATAAACCTGCTGGAACTGAAAGCGTTCGGAACACAGCTACAGGGAAACACAACTACAGGGAAAGACTATCCTAATCCTCACAGACAGCACCATGGCCATGTACTATCTGAACAAATAGGGAGGCACTCATTCTCCAAGGCTGTCCAAACTGTCTCGTAACATTTGGAAGTGGGCTCTCAAACGAAACATGTTCCTGTTATCACAACATGTTCAAGGGGAACTCAATCTTCTGGCAGACGTACTCAGCAGAGACTTTCCGTTGCCCAGGGAGTACGAATGGCGATTACACGGAGACCTCGTCGCCAAAGTTTTCGTACAATGGGGTTTTCCAGAGATCGACCTGTTTGCGACCCTGGAAAATGCCCATTGCCAAGATTACGCCTCCAGGTACCCCCAGAACCGGAGGGGAGGCACTTCACCCATGCCCGCAGACATTGAACTTAGCGGCCTGGCTCATGAGGTCATAGAATTCAGACACCTGCAGCTCCCTCAAAGATGTATGGACATCCTCAGGGAGGCAAGAAAACCTAACACTAGATATTGCTATTCTAGTAAATTGAAACCGTTTGTCATCTGGTGTAACTCAAAGAGCATCAACCCAATCGACTGCTCTCCCACTCACATTGTCCTATAACTCACTTACTTGATTCAGGCCTAGTCTTCAACTCAATACAGGTGCACCTAGCGGTACTTTCAGTATATACAACATCACAGCAGAAGGTGTCGTGGTGGAGGACACCAGTGATTAAGGCTTTCATGGAAGGGGTAAAAATAATTCACCCTCCCATTTCTAACCCGGCCCCCGTATGGCACCTGAATGTGGTGATAACTAGGTTTATGGGAGCTCCTTTGAAGCCCATGCACAAAGCAAATCTTAAGAACGTAACCCTCAAGACTGCTTTTTTAAATAGCAATCACCTCCATTAGGAGGGTAAGTGAACTGCAGGAACTCTCTATTCTAGATCCGTTTGTAACAGTTCACAAAGACAAGGTGGTTTTGCGCACTCACCCTAGAATTGCACCTAAATTAATTTTCAAGTTCCATGTGAACCAGTCAATAGAGCTACCAACATTCTTTCAAAATCCCTCAAGCCTGGGGGAAGGAACCCTGCACACACTGGATGTACGCAGAGCTGTCATGTTCTATATGGAAAGAACTCGTCCACCAAATCAGTTTTTCGTGTCTGGCCACAGGAAAAGGAGTAGCAGTCTCCAAATCCACTATTTCTAGATGGCTTGTCAATTGCATTACGCTCTGCTACTTTCTTGCTAAGAGAGAACTGCCCTTCAAGCCTAGAGCACATTCCACTCGAGGCACTGGGGCGTCCATAGCATTCATTGCAAATGTTCCCCTTGAGTCCATTTGCAAAGCGGCAACCTGGAGTTCTGTAAACACCTTTACAAAACACTATTGCCTAGACACTCATTCTAGGTCTGATTCTCAGCTGGGACAGGCAGTACTAAGACATCTTTTCACTACTGTTCCTTCTCACAACCCACCTCCAACGCTGGGTCCTGCTCGCTAATCTATGCACAGCATGTGATTCTAAGCAGATTGACAAACATCAGGAGACATGCATTACTTACCGTAAAAGCATTTCTGATGGTTGTATCTGCTTAGGTTCACATGTGCCCACCCTTCCTCCCCGCTCGGATGGAAGTAACATGGACGTCTTACTACTCTCTCTTTTCCGTACTCACTCACGATAGTCATAAGGCTCCCTCTTGGCAGAAGGAATACAATAGGAGGGACCTCGATGCGTGGGGATCTTGGGTACACACCTCACGTCACGTGGGGATGGTGTTGCAGGTACACCCATGTCGATGTCCCCTTTCGATTCTCGGGGGACGGGATGCAGTGCTCTGCAGTTGCCACTGGATGTCGGACTGTGCACGGCATGTGAATCTGAGCAGATACAACCATCAGAAATTCTTTTACAGTAAGTAATGTAACAAATCACAGGTAGGTGCTTGGCAGGCCCTTTTCAGTCACTTTGCAGGCATTCAAAGGCATGCAAACATAAATCAAAGCTAGGAAAGTCCTGGTTCTACCACAGGGGTGTGTCCAAGAAGCAACCAACCCCACAGAACACCAGTGAAGACTCCCTTGAAGAGCTACAGTTCGGGGTTCAAGACCCAGCCAGCTGGAGAAGGGTTGATGCCAAGTAGGATTCGGGCTAATGGAAGTAAATGGAGATTCGTGATCGATTGGTCAACGCCTACTACTTCCAGACTTGAGGCACTGTGGAAGGCTGTGCCAACAAATATATCAGAACCCAGTGACCAGTCCTTCCAGTGCCAGTAACTGAGGATGTGGCTCCCAAAAAGTGAAACCAGGAAAGAACATGACTGCTTTTTCATGGTTAGGAGAAAGATCCAGTACCCAGGAACACAAACCCCTGACCATACATACATTTTTGCGGTGGGCGATCCACCAGACAGAATTTGTAGCAGAGAAGCTGAAAACACCAGGAAGACTGAACGGACAAAGAGTTTTCGAGCATCTCTAGGGTCGAGACTGGGCAGCCAGCCAACAAAGAACGGTCCCACGATGGGATCAATGGATGGAGGTGATCCAGGATGATGAAAGATGGAGCTGATGCGAAGTAGTGGCAACCCACCACTCTTAACGTGAGGGGATAATGTATCTGAAGGTGCTTCATCCATGAGGATTTCATGGGGAGACATTGTAGGAACAACCCAGAAACAGTACCAGCATTGGACCGCCAGTTTAGCTGAGAATGAAGTAAATCCCAGAAAGATCTTCCAGCAGCCTTAAGACGAAACCGTGACAAGGACAAAGGGACCATGTTTTAGCCAATGCTGCCAAACAATGTCCTAAAATGCAGCACTCAATCGGCGTGACAACCCTCCAGAAATTCAGGTTAGAATTGGAGGAATTAATACAGGATCAAACTGGATAACTCACTCAGGGGCTGGCTTAACCTAACCCTTCCAATGCACACCAGGCAGACACTCCGGTTTTCACAGTGGGCCTTTCGTGATGGACCTAAAAAATGTCACTTAAGTTCACCCACACTGTGCTTTTAGCGTGTCTGGGGGTAGAAAACTAGTGAAAACTAGGGTGGAGGGGATGGTGTTCCAGGGGGTGCAAATCCCAAGGTTCTTTCACTCTCCCGACGACCGCAACAAAGGCAGACTTTTCTTTCTCCAGGCTCACTGAGCACCATGAGCTCTGTGGACATGGCAACATCATTGTCACGTGGGGCGGACTGGAGTGCGCGGGGGGGACTGGAGTGCGCGGGCAGACTGGAGTACGTAAGTGCGTCGAGCAAACTGGATTGTGTGGAGCAGACTGGGATGCATGGAGTGGACTGGAGTGCAGGGAACGGACTGGAGCGCATGGAACGGACTGGAGCGCATAGAACGTATATAGACGTATATAGTATGGTTTGGAGTGCATGGAACGTTTGAAAGAGCATATATATAACCCATCATATCACACCACCACAGTTACTCTCTTCTTTACACCACCACTCAACTAGAAATAGAGATACTATGACACCATTCGGTATAACTGTTCTCATACCAACATTTGCCGCACATTCCCCGATCATTCTAAGTAAACACTGCTGGTTACACCCCCCCCAGCCAAGCGTTCCCTTCAGGCCTAACGCAGCCACATTCGGTCTGGATAAATCCTGCCAGAACGAACACATACTCATGATCTCTCAACCACCACACCTACCGCTAAGAAGCAGCTATCACACGAATCCCGCACCAGCTGCACACATGTCCGGTGCTCACACGCACCTTTGACTCTCTCTACTCTCTCTACTGCTCCGAACTTCGGTTCCCAAGGGCGTTCAACCTACCAGCACCTTCAGACTATACCAATGGTATATAAGGCGCTATATAAATGCAAAATAACATAACATAACATAACAATATATTGTTGTTTAGTTACTGTGCTTTCCTCGGTTGGATAGCTTTGGTAAGTGTGTTACCTTTTGGGAGAGTAGGAGTAATCCTTTCATCTAGGAGTCCAAAAGTCCTTTGAGTTTCTAGTATTAATAAGATTGTGCGCCTTTCTTCTACGAGGTAAATTCCTTGTGGAGGATCGCTGATCCTGATTTTCGTGTTGTGTCTCAGAACGCTTCTCCGTATGTAAGTTAGTGTGATTATCTCAGCTGTGGTGGTTGTTGTTAAAAAGGTGTCGATGTTTCGGGCTTACTTGATTGTGTTGGTTGCTCAGGTTTGCTCTTTCGTTGTAATAGTGATTCCTCGCTCTTCCGCTGCTGCGCCTATGTGGTTCTGGTAGGCCACATTTAAAATATATAGTGTACCTTAGATATTGCCTATGATGTACTGTATGGTAAATGCCTTAAGCAGGAGTATAATTCAATCACCAACGTTAATACTTCTGAAACGCACATAAACACTCAGCCATCTCAGCTACTCCTACAAAATAGAGCAGGTCATTATTTGTCATCACATCTTTCACACTAGTGTCAAGTGTAAGCTTGCCTTGAATCCAGACACCGTTAGCCTGCATCTAAATAAAATAATTACCTCCAATTTGGAGCCAAAATCAATGCCTGAATGTAGAATTCGAAACATAACCATAATTTACAATCCCAAACGCATGATAACGTTCGGCCTGCTCGGCCCCTCCTCTAAAGTAAAAGGAGAGATTCCATTGTAATACAAACACATGCAGCACTTCAACAAACAGGTCAAATACACCTTCGGTTAACTACAAACACCATGTGTGCCACAGTGCACTCTTTACTTACCTAAAATCTGGAAACCCTGGACCCTCACGGACTGTAAATTCTATTTAATCTGAATGTCTATCAAAGTGAAGTATAACCCAGAGGTTGAGCACTGTGTGGAACCTAGGATGTGATTTGTGTACTTGGCCAGCATGACAGGATAGCATTAAGACATCACAACATTTCCCTTTCCACAAACACACACAAACGTTGGAGACAGCACAACATCTCCCCTTCCACAAACACACACAAACATTAGTGCAACCACTCTATCATTAACTAGCACGCAACAAAAAAACACACGTTGTCGCACAGCGGAACTAGGCTGCATGCCTTTTTGGGTGTAGAGCCCGGGTGGATCATAGCAGAACGCCCAACGTCCAACTAACTCTCATACCGGGTGCCACAAAACCCTAGTGCAGCAAACAAGGGAGGTGCGTAATCCATCCCTTTCCACCATCTCCCAAAACAACTCACACCAAACCACCTTCCCACTCATCAACCATAGCACAACATATCCCATACAGATGGACACTCATTGCACAACCCAACAATCCTACACTCACCCTCACCAATTCAATCTAACGCACACCCACACAACAAGCACCCCTTTACACCCATACACCTACATAGACAGAACAACAGTGCATAGAAATTCGGCATTGAGGTACTCTGGCAGTACCACGCATCTAAGTACTACATAAAACTCAAAACGTTAACTATGATCATACATCGGGCCAATATGTTACAGTGCAGACAATTCATTTACAGTTCCTTGCAAGGTCCTTCAAGCTTTTATCCATTTTTCCCTTTTCCCTTTCACATGAGACAGCTCTTTTAGCTTTTTTTTTCTTCCTCATGTTTTCCTCACATGAAACACATTCTAGCTTAGTATACTCGACAGAACATCTTTTGTTGAGCAAAACAATTCCAAAATATTTCCTGTCACTTAAACACTTTTGAGGCACCAGATAATATCAATATCTAGGGCACCTACTACAAAGGTCAATGTCCTAAACTGCCAGAAACATATCTACCTTCCATTTTCTTTTCCTTTAACTCACTCATAATTTTCACTTCTACTTATGCCACTTAGACCAACCTACTACAACCTGCAGACAATGAAGTGCATCACAGATGCCAATACAATTGACAGTGACCTAACTCTTTAGGCCACTGTATACATTATTTAAAATGCATGTTGACAAGAAAATGGGCCAAAATGACTAATTCACACATATTTCCCATCCTAATCTTTTAGTGCTAAACTCACATGCTAGTAGTCATTTCCAAAGTTACCTTTATATCTTGCATGTACACTTTAATTATCTATCTATAGGAGACTGGTTATCCCTCCCTTACTCTTTAGGCACAACAATGGACACAAACCATTTTACTTTTTATGCTGCTTATCACTTTTAGTGCAAACAGCTAGAGAGAGAACGCATAATGCATTATCTTAAATCAGTATTTTTTTAGAGGAATGAGGAACGCTTCTGTGTCGAGAGAACCATGGATGAGAAGCTCTCGGGGAGGCACACAAGTGTCCGTGGAGCAGGACCATGTCCGGTGTCAGGAAAGGAGAAAACCCAACTGAAGAAACAGAAGAAAGAAGAAGCAGTGCAGTTAAGGACTTGAGAAAGAGCTGAGCGCGGCCCCGCTCCACTCCCAGTACAGACCGTAGAATGTGACAGGATTTCCGAAAAGGTAGGGAAAGGGCCGGGCCGGCTACTCGGACACAGAGGGGGCCAAAGACAGGAAAGAGACACATACCAATATCCCGGGGGACAGAAAGGGATAACAAGATAACTACAAAAGCCAGAAGGAAAGTTAAGACACATTTTATATGGAACAGTACCTGGCAGGAGAGCACATCTGGTCTATTCAGTTGGTCATTGGGTGAAATAGGGCAGTGGTCACACAGAAACAGCACACAAGGGTCTGGGACTCATATGAAGTCAGGGAAGCTCTGCCAGAACAGCGTAACAGGGTCTGGGACCCACATGAAGTTGTGCGAGGCCCGCCAAAGCAGGACCCAGGGGTCAAGGAACCATACAAGCACGGAGAAGCACAGAGTTATCGGGCTTAGGCCCAAACCAAGTTGTGGAGTTCCTGAGATAATTTAAGGGCCTCTGGGGCCCACACAGAAGAGAATCAAACTGCAGAGCAAATCAGGAAAACCCCAAAACAGCCCAGAGGGGTATCGGACATAAGAGTAAAAGAGAGCTACGAAAAGCCAAATCAAGGGGTTGAGGACCCAGTGCATGGAAAAGATATATGTTCTGGAATCCTACAGTCATGTCTTGCAGGATAGTGAACCAGAGTTGAGGTGACATTTATAAGTTTGAGAAGGAACAGGGAAAGAGACTCTCCCCTGATTCTTAGGAACTGTGTTTTGTCTTCTACAGTCAAGTCTGGCAGGACAGTGAACCAAACATGGTGCTACATTTCTAAGTTGGGGAAGAGAATCCCCCCTGATACTTGAGAACTGTGTTTTGTGTTTTGGGAAATCTACAGCCAAGTCTGGCAGGACAGTGAACCAGACCTGGCGCTGCATTTGTACGTTGGAGAGAGGCGGGGAAGGGACTCCCTTATGACATTTGAGAACTGTGTTTTGTATACGTTTGGAAGAATAGTTAACAAGCAAGACCGTTTAAGGTAAAGAAACACTCCTTGTGTTTTCTCATCAAGCACTGAACAATTGAAACCATATCCAGAGTGAGAGAAGCCATCTTCTGGATCAAGGAGATGCCCAGTTTTCCTTAGTCTAGAGTGTAAGGGACGGAAATAGGTTTGGATACAGGATGGTGGACATTTTATTTTACCTGGCATCTTGACAGAGACCTTTGTATTTTTGTTGAGGTAGGTAAACCCCTCAAAGAGATAGGGCAAGATAGGATTCCCATTTCTTTTACAGATAAAAGTGTTTACCAACAAACATGCCACCACTGCGTCAGACACGTACTTCTGCACCCTTACACTATGTAAATGGACAGAGACCACCAACCGATTATACTCTAGCACACCCAGGTCAGGCCCAACTGACACTCTTGGAACACTCAGACAGCAAACACTCGACAACATTCTCCTGAGCCACCAATCACTCCGAGCACCAACATTCTCTCAAAATACATTGATGGATAGCAGGACAGGACCACATTATGGCCCTTATTCAGAGAACGTTTTCCAGAGGGGGTTTGCCATTATAAAACTCTTCTGTGATTTAGGCCCTAAGACATCAAAACAGTGGCATAACTGAATAATTAAGGGTGATGGATATTGAGCCACAACAGGGAGAACACAAGGCAATTCGGGACAGCCATCCACAAAGCACGCCAGGGAAAGATAAAAAGGGAAATGAGCAAAATCCCACATCTAGAAAAATGAACAGGAAGCATAGTAAACAGTCTTTAGCTGAATAAGGAGCAGCAAACAAGGAAGTTGTTTTCTTCTGGTCTCCAGGATACATTAATTGATGGCATGGGACGTCACTCTGTTCCAGAACCTCCGCTTTTTCTTGTGTTAATCAAAATTGCTGCTAGCACCATTACATTAAGTGTTATTTTGTGCATAACCCTAGGCACTGACCCGGCTATTTAATCTCTTACATTTGAGACAAGGCACCTCCTCCCACCCCCACACACAGTGGGTCTGATTTACCAATCGTTTCCCAATGTTTTTTTGTCATAGGAAAAAGGCTTTTGTAAATCAGGCCCAGTATCTCTTAACTTGTATGTAATGTCAGAATTTCTTCAACAATATGTTTCACTGTACACTGTTTTGTTATTACATTCCCTTGCTTCCTCAGAACCGTTTCTGTGCACTTGTTAAAGGTTCAGAATGATTGGATTTCTGTCTGTCAGAACTGATGGCGGTTAATGAACCTGATCAAGGCCCTTTCGATCTTCATATCAGAGTGCAAGAAAGAAGCATCGCCCCATTACATCTGTGCCAGCACTACACCAGCCCGTCAACGTGAAGAACATTACACTGAGGCGCTTTCCACCAAGACAAAATTGGATTGTTCAGCCACGCAAGACAGAGTTTGATGGAGGCCCCCGTTTTAACTGGTGGATAAAACACTAGCATATTTTTCAAATGTGTGCTATACAGTTTGCTTTGGTTCATATTTTCTGAAACGCCTGGCACTTTTCCTCAAAGCTCATTTCAAGACACTTTCTGCTTTTATAAAATTACATTTCACTTTCATAAATGCTTGATTTCTTTTAAATAAAACACAATGTAAGATCTTCATTACTTGTTTTCCCCTAATTCTCATTTTAGCATTCCGAACTTCAATTTCACCTCGGTCTGTATTGTTGTAATTGTATTTTGCCATGCACCTTCCTGTTTTTCCGGTTCTTCTAAGGTCTGTGGATTTCACAATAGGCTGCGAGATATAGAAAAGATTGAAACACTATGAACCTGTGTCTAGTAACAAATGAGTTATGCAAAATTATAAATCATTCTAAGCCAATACATTATTCAAAACATCCAGAGATATACATTTCGTTATCAAAAATGAGGAATGTATCGCTCTGTGTGGTATTAGTTGTGTCTCTCCTCATAAACACAAGCCAGAGCTCCCGCATCGTGTATGTTAAGCTTGTTCCACACAATCAGATGACGTGTAGTTTTTCTGAGTGAGTGATCTCATGAATTTACCAGTTGTTGCCTGGCAAAGGATGTCATAGCCCATGCACTTTTAGGGTTAGTTACAGCGAGAACTGTTAATATCATGAAATGACTCAACTGGTCATTCGCGGTCATTAATGGACCTTGAGCTCCTTTCTTATTCTAGGTCAGTATTCACATGTCTGGGTTATGTTCCCTCTAAGCTCTCTGCATGTGTGCTTGCCAGATTCCCTCCAGGTGTCACTCAGACAACTACCACCTTCTCAGTTATCTACAATTTGTTTTCTCTGTTAGAAGGCTAAAGTATTACATATGCTTTGCATGCACAGTGTTATGGGTATGCAAGTATCCCTTTTTGAGCTACACATCTACAATTCTCCATAGGCGCCTGCCCCTGTCAACTGGTAAAGGAGGACATGAGCCAAGGGGGCACCGGAGCACAGGAGGATACATGAGCCAATTTTACAAACCAAGTCAGGTGTTTTGGAAAGTACAGCGAAGGTAATGTGCTGTTTGCTTGCATTGAAGGACAGGAACCTCTACTAACAGTCTTGGAATCTGGGCCTTCCCTTTCCTACTGTGCTCAGATGCTGAAGAATTTTCAATATAATCTATTCTGTGTTCAGAGACTCTGGCATCCGCTCCTTCTTTTCTAAGAGTTTACCGTGAATTGAAGAAGAGTTTGTCATAGATACGGAAGAAGGCACTCCTTTTGTTATGCTTTTGAACAAAGCTGCTATTAACTCAAACTCAATTTTTAATGGTGCTCTTTAAGGAACCTTAGTGCAGCTCAGTATGATCCATTGTTCTAGGCTGGGTTGAGGAAAGGTGGGCAAAACAACTATAGGCTAGATTGTTTGCCCAACCATTTCACTTTCTATGTCGGGTTACATGCAGGACTCTGATAAGATTTTACTCCATAATTTCAGAAGTTGTGACTCAAATAATGTTTCATGGAACAAATACGTAATGGCCATTGCCAATAGAACTACTTTTTTACGCAAGTGGAAAAGTAGTTTTACTCTAGGACAGATACCTTCTTATAATCAAATCCTTTTTCCACATAGAAATTCATTTTTATACAGCAATGACTTGACTTTTCCCTCAGGTTTCCTCTTTAGACCAGATAGTAATATTATATTACCTCCTTCCTGTGCCATTGCTCTACTGGTACAGCTGATCTGAAAATATCAGTTGAATTTTATGCGTTGAAGCTGTGGGTAGGCTCCTCCTGTATGTCCACTGTCATCCATTTTTGTTCGGTCTATTTTTGCGCCCTATTTTCTGGTAGGGAGTATTAGCTTGTTTTTAGAGTCTGGTTATGTATGAGTATGTCTCGATACTGCTCTGTTCTCAGGACAATGTAATGTTGATAGTAATCAGTGGAAAGGGAATTCTGATTAGCATACTCTGTGTTGCAGCGATTCTGATGCAATTATTCTCTACACACAAATTAGAGGCATGTTCACATGGCCTGTGAGCTACTTCCTTCTTGGCATGTTTTCTGACACACTCTTTTTTGTTGCCATTAATCCATCTGGCAAATAATGCATCATATCTGAATTTTTAGCCAGCCACATGATTTATGATAAGCAATATTTGCTCTTTGTATCATACATAAGCATTTTTCCCATTGGCATAAAACATGTTCTGTGTTGTCTCTGGGCAGTGTTTGACATGCTGTAAATGAATAACTCTGACAACATGACTACTGCTCTGCAGAAGTACAGGGATGAGCAGTGGCAACATTGCTGTATAGTACTACTAAACCAGCAGTGATCACAATGATCAGCAGTGATCCCAATGATCAGCAGTGATCACAATCATAGGTGAAACAGGGTCAGCCCAAAAGGTATACCTCCTCACCTCTTTTGGTTGGGCAGGCCGAGGGCAGGTTATATCTTCGGGAGTTGTGTGAGCTGATAACAGTAGCAACCCAAACAACTTAAGAACAATAGTCCAAAATAATCGAATATCCAGTCAAGTGTGTATGAAAATATAGACTTTAATACGAACAATAAAAAGCAAACAAACCAATCAGAAAACAATAAGAAGACTCACTCCATGTAAACAAACACAGAACATGTAGACCATTGTGAAAAGGGGCTCTCCAGGCGGCAGCTCTCCGAGCAGATGACAGAGGTGTTACTGAACAAGGTTGGCACAATGTCAATGGTAAAAGGCTATTCCTTTAAAAACAAGGTAAAGAAATAGGTATTAAAAGTCACTATAGTACTAAAAGTGGACTGTGATATCAGGGCCTCTTCGCAGTACCTTAGGTTCTTGTCTTGGGGCTCAATAGTGTTGATGTGGAGGCATATGGGTGTACATGTCAGAGAGGACTCTGCTGTTTCCCATACAGCCACTTGAATGGCATCAATGGGTCCCACACCACTGATGTTGTGGTCCAGAGATGCAGGGAGAGGCAGTGGTCACTTCCTTGATTATGTGGTTGCTTGTAGTCTGAATCCAGGGGTTGCAGAACAGGTTGAGTCATTCTGTACTTTCTCTCCAGGGAGCTTGGCTTGCACTTGAAAGGGATCCTTCATCTCCAATCAACAGGAACCAGGTTCCAATGTAGCCAGTAAATAGGCTTTGGTCCCAAAGGAGTCCAAAAGTAGTCACTACTACTATCCCATGTCGATGCACAGGGTACATAGCTCTCTTTTGCCTTGAATGTCTTCATCCTGCTGGCAGAGGATGTATCCCTAATAGGAGTCTATATCTATTCTTCTTGTCCTTGAACGAATGAGGGGGAGCAATTTTCCTTTTAAAGCAAATGTATCAAGGGATTGATCCCGGTTCAAAGCAAATCAGGTGAAGCATGTCAATCCAGGTTGTTGTAACAAGTGCGTGTTGCCTTATGACATCACACCACCATCACCCAGCCTGCAGGAAATGGAGGGAACAAGAAAATGAAGAAAGCCTTAGCAGAAATCAAGAATGTAGGACTCTTCTCCTGATCTTCCTCTCCCTTCCAGCTGCTCTAACTCTGCACCCTTCATATGCCTGCTGATTTCATAGGGAGTAAAGTAGTTAGCACCCTGGTGTGTTAGGGGCTTTGTTATGTCAGTGCTGTATTTTAAGCACCAGTTCCCACAAGACCTCTGGGGGAGGTTCCTCTATCCCGGGGAAAGTGAATAGCCTTCCTGTAGGAGAATTGAAGTGGCAGCATTCTGGCTAGTGTCTCACCTGGCTGTAGTGGGGACAGTCAGACTAGACATTAATAAACATCAGTCTAGCCATAGCTGTGCCCAAATCACAAATCTGATACTAGTGTGATATCAAATTGTTCTGACTGTACAATTGAGTGTTATTAACAGTCTCCATGCCACAACCAGGCATGGCTAAAATTTAAATATGTACATGCCACCAGACCGACTAAGGCATATGATTATTATAATTCAAATCCGAACTGCAGGAGAATAAAATAGCAACTCTGTCTGCAGGGTATTTTTATCCCAGCAGCCCAGGAGACCTTTGACCTGGAGCTGCAGATGTCAGGAGACTGGTTACAGCAAAGGCACATGTGTGCCCTATACATTTTTGCAAGGAGCATTTATAAAACAGGGGCTTGATTAGAAGACCTCTCTTTTAGAAGCAGAATTACCTGCATCATTTTATGTGAATGAAAATGAAATAAGAGTCACAATAGCCACAACTAGATTGATGCTTTATACTAAGCATGCAATGCTTTTCATTTGGTATATTAATGTATTTTTCTCTGTGCAGGAGTCATTTTACTAGGTACTATACTGTGGCAAATCTTGAAGTCTTGGATCGTTTTATGAGCACAAATATATTGGGAAAATGTATTGTAAGAATCAGCTTTTATACTGACTTTAATGAATTGCAGTGTTGAGGAGTGAGAACATTCCTTTCCACGCTCCATTAAGAGATGATGGGCCTCATTACGAGCTGGGTGCAAAGGGATACCGGGCACCGTTAAGGACATCAGTGCAATTTGCGGTACCGTTATTAGTGCCTTCCCCCTTCCCATTGAGCCCTATGGGGGCTGAAATGGTAATGGGGAATGGTTTTTTCATTGGGGATTTACCAGTCCCGCATAGGTCGGAATAGACCGTTAAGTTCCCAATTGAACGAGGGCGGACTCGGTACCGGTCTTGGAGGTAGTCATTGCGCTAATAGCACCATGACTACCTCCCACCCCGGAATGAGGCCCGATATCTCAGTAACTACACGGCTTCACAACGTGTCTTACTTCTTCAGTCAATTGAAATATATTGTTCACGTTAAAGCAAGCCATTTCCACCCTCTGAGAAAACAATTCAAAGGAAAAATTTTCAGGAGATATGAGTATTACTCCAATCCGTGTAGTCTTGTCATATGTTTAGTGTAGAAATACAGAAGCACAGACAGCAAGTTAGTAAAAGGTTGCACCATGGTCCTGCTACCATCTCTCAGAAATGTAATGTCAGCCTACGAAACGTATCCATCAGGGAACTGCCTCAGTACCAGGAGAGTCAGTGCACTGTGGAACGTGAAAGTGCTCATTTCGTCTGATACTGAGCCTGTACAGGATTGTGTGTGCTGCTTGAGAGTAGTTTCTTTTGGACACAGAGCACCTTATATGTGGGTAAAACCAAACTCTCCAAATCTTTACAACAACTGTTGGAAGGTCAGAGAGCAGCAGTCTCTTTCTACTGCTGCTGTAACTGCACTCTGTCACAGAGGGCGTTTTAGCACAAGCCAGTGGTGTCCCTCAGCATCCCGGGATGATAGCTCAGGGGCAACGTGCTCGACTTGGAAGCAAGATGACAGAGAGCAACACAGGTTTTATCCCCGGGTCCACGCTTAGAAACCTCTGGGTATTAAGCGTGCTATAAATAACCAATCATATGATATCTTAACTATCTCCTGCTGGAGGCAATAGCGCAGATTTCTTCGGCAAATGACCAGGGCTTTTAGCCACATCCCAGATCACTGATGTACACCTACTAATGAACATTTGTTACCCTTTCGGTCAAAAGATTGCAGGAAATCCCACTATGTCATACACTTGTGCAAGGTAAGGCAAGGACTGGCACTGGTCTCAACCAGTCCCCTGCATACCAAGAATAAGGAAATAGGGCTTTTGTTTCTATATCTGTGGATTGTAAGGAAGGTTTGGTATCAAAAAGTGAAGACAGACTTTCTTCAAGTGATCACAGTTCAAGGGTGTTTATTGAACTTCAATGGGTTGGTTGAATGCCTTTCTAAGCCTAAATCTAAGGATGGGACCATGCTACGACCATCAAATAATATTAACACAGTCCTAGTGGAGTCTCTGTAAAAAAAGGGCCCATACTGATAAACCTATTGCCAATCCTTACTTCTAAATATAAATGGTGTGGGACAATAATGTATGCAAAAGGAAAGGTGTTCAATAAATAATATGTCAGGATAGTTGAGCAGTTGGTTTCCCTTCCCCACATTTTCAGCACGGGGCAAGTTTGCACGTTCAAGCTTTGTAGACACTCTGGCTTCTTTGTCACGAGGATACAGTTGAAAGCAGAGGTACAAGGGCCTTCTGCCAAAGCACCTTTCCCAATAACAGTCTCTTACTGCAGAAGGGCTGTCGTAACAAACAAGCAACAAAGTTCCTTTCTTATCAGGATTTTTGCATTCACAAGTTCTCGCTTCCAGTGTTCATCATGGGTCCCCCTCCTTCAGGCTCGGACCCTTTTTTTACCACAATGTTCAAAATTGGTCTCCCTCATTCAAGTTCGGACCCCTCTAGCACAATGTTCACAATTGGTCTCTCTTGTTCGGGCTCGGACCATAGATTTCCTTTGTTCAGGCTTGGACCCCTTTAGCACAATGTTATCAATTGGTCTCCCTCGTTCAGACTTGGACCATAGATTTCCCTTGTTCGAGCTCGGACCCCTTTAGCACAATGTTCTCAATACAACAAAACAAGCCAGGGGGTTCCCTTCCCCAAGCCGATCTCCCTTTAGGTCTCCCTCTGCCGGGCTCTGACCCCTTTTTGGATATCGAAGACTTTCGAACATGCGTTTGATTTTTGCAAAGACCTTTGCAGGATCACTTCGACTTTCTGACACAGTTCAACTTTCGCTTTCCCCCTTCTCTGGGAGTTTAATCTCTTTTCTTCACTTCACAGTTCAATTAGATCCCTTTCATTCGCGCCCACCAGGTATATGCATCAATTACACTCTCTCTTACCCAGATGCTTTCTGGTACTTTGAGTCCTTTTCAACAACTTGCATAGGCTTAACTCTCTCGGTGCAAGCCTCATTCATTTAACATTTTGTTTCACTTTCTCTATATCAGCCGGATTCTGAGCAACTCACCAGCTGTATCTATCTTTGGTTGTTCGTCCTCCCCAACACTGCCGTTCACCGGGGAGAGAAAAGGAGGCATCTGTGCGGCACTTCCAGGGAGGGACTTCCTCCACTCTGTGGATCTCGCCTCTTAAAAACCTACTGGCCTCTTGGAAATATAGTTCCATTTGCTTGGCTCTCTCTGGCACTTATTAGCTTTTGCTCAGTCTCTGGGTAAATTCATTTCCTCAGCCCGGTTTGCATCAGCCCAGGAAGAGCTGTCCTCTCTTGTGCTCAGCCCTTCTGGCTGAGTGTTTTGGAGTTTGGTTGGGATCCTCTGCCAGACTCAGCCTTGCAGCCTCCCTCCTTGTCTTGCCAAGAGCAACTGATTTCTCTTCCCTGGCAGGCTCCTTTTAAACACCTGTGAAAGGTTAATATGTTGCAGGTGTGTGTTAGGGTTGGTTCTGTCTGACCTTGCCTGTCCTTGTTAACAGGACAGTCTGTTGTCCGGATGGAAGAGTCTGTCCTCTGTGTCTTAGTGTGTGTTTTGTCAGTACTCCTCATACTTTCAGTCCCTCTCTTCCTCATCTCAGTATATGTGCAAAAAAGGGGAGGGGAAGTTGGGAAGTCATCATATCTTACAACAAAGGATGGGACAGAAGTGTTGCCAAAGAGGGAATACTGCCTCTTACCATTGGGTGTCCAGACTCCCCTCCCCAAGGACCCCTAACTCAGGTGATCCTCCCGCACTGGTCCACCCTCTAGGACTGGTTCCAAAGGTGATGGCCGTGCCCTGACCACCTGAGCGACAAATCATCAGGGACTAGCTTGTGAGACATGCTTTGGTATATCACATGAGTCTAAAACCTATTTCACGACTGTCGAACCTCAGACTGATCCCCGATCTTATCTATCATCCACTGTTCCTTGCTACAGACAGTGTCCAAAGTATCTACTCAAGAGACAGAATAAAGACAGAGAGAGATAAAGTGAAAATTGTGGGGGTTCAGAGCCCAGTGGGAAGAGGTGGGTGAGGGGAGCCGGAGCATGAGCCGTAGCAGAAGATGAGTGAAGAGCATGGAAACTCTGCCCTTTCTTTGGGACATTAAAATGTCTTTAAATGCTTACTCTTTAATGTTTTATTTTCAACTTGAAATTAGCTATGCCCCATCCACAGACCTAGTTATGTATCCAGCCCAGCTCCTTTTCAGACATTGCTGCAGATCTACTGTTAACCAAGGGCCTCTTAAGCAGACATCCAGGAACATGGTGGGTTTATAGGCTGACCCCCGCAAGCGAAGGGACCACTCCTAAATGATACACTGATGAACAATCTCAAACTAGCACTGACACCTAGATATCCCAAAGAGCCTCAGAAAGTCCCCAATAGGAGTCAATAAGTCTTACTCATCATCCACTCTGCACCCCCGGAACCCTACCATGGGAATTTCCCTGTGCGTAACCCGGGCTAGATAGCTCATCTCTTCCTGCACCAAGGCACACAGTGGGTAAGACACAGAAACACTTAAAACAGAAAATTGGTAATTTTTTTATCTGCCTCTCTGATAGATGCCACAACATGCAGAATACTTTTGTTCCCTAATTGGCTGCATTTTATTTAGTGATGCTGTCAGCTTCTTTATGTGTTGCTGGCTTACTTTGCTGGTCAGTATGAGTTCTGCTGGTTTCCCAAATGTGCATATGAGGCCATCACATCTCGGTGCATCTGGGCTAAAACAAGTGCATCAACTGGTTGTGCTGCCCTGGATTTCTCTGACTCTACCATGGACTCCTTTCTAATTATATTACGATCATGAGTTCATTGTTACCCAAGGCTACACTCATCCAGCCACCATTGCTCTTCCTGCCCCTTTCTGCATCCGCACTGAGCACCTCAAAGTATTTCATCTTAATGTACGATCTTTCCAAAACACTCTTTAGAGTTCACATCTTCCACCCCCTAGTCATTATTTCTGACTGAGACCTGGCTTCATGGTTACTCTACACCTGCGACCGCAGAGACCATTTCCTCTAATTACAATCTGATGCTGCTACTAATAGTTATTGATCCTCTTCAAGCCTCACTCACTGACTTCCTTCCTCCTTTTATTCTATTAAAATCCTAGCAGCCAAACTTTTCACTTCCCCGTCCTTCTCTATTTCTTTTGTTGTAGTCTTTCGTCCTGCTGGTTACAGCGCCTTATTTTCTGAACCTTTTATGGAAGCACTTACCTATCTTGCCGCTTTCTCTCCCATCTTATTTGCATCGGATGACATCAACCTTTGCGATGAATTAACCTTTCTACTGACTGTTCAAAGCTGCACTAAGCAGTTGGACACCTATAATCTTGCCCAGCTAGTCTTCGGACATTTCAACGAGATGGCCCATACACTTGACCTTATATTCTCCTTACCACAACCTTAATGTGGTCTCTCATCCTCTTCCTATTTTCTGACAGAACTCTCATCCATTCCCTTTTCTATTTCCCTGCCTACCACCTCGCTACTACCCTCCTCCTTCCTGGATCAGCTTTACGATCAGATGCTGGTGGAAATTGGCTAATCCAGAGATCCCGTTATTTTCTGGTGAACCAGCTCTCCTCCACCCATATGTCTTTAGGGCTCACTGTCTTTAATTCTTGGATTGCCTATGCCCTTGTTCGTCTCATCCAACTAAAAAAGTCTTCCCAGTCCGGTAAATTGTTATGTCATCAAATGGTCACTTCAGGCCTCTTAAAACTCAAAAAAGCACAAGTGCTGCTGAACTATTTTGGTACCAGGATTGTTTCTTTAACACCATAATCTTTATCATGCTCAGCTGAAATATTGCAAACTGTGCACTGTCATGATTGAATGCTACTTCTTTTCCATCTGTTTGGGAACCATCACCAGCCCTCCGAAGGCCCTCTTCTCTGTTCTGAATTAGCTACAGCCATTAGCAATAGCCTTCTTTGTTACCACTCTCTCCAACTTTGCAATCAACTTCCTTCCTTTTTTGCTTCCAAGGTGGACTCTATTTAGGCTATCATTGTTCCTTTCTTCACAGATTCTCACTCCATCCTCGTGTCTGGCACCTTCTACTATGCTCCAGTGCAGGACTCGTTGTGTCCTCTGAATCCCAAGGATCTTCCTACCTGCCTTTCCAAACTTAAATCAGGCACTGCCTTGAATCATGTCCCGTTCTCTTCGTGCAGTTCTTCTCTGTCAAAATTTGCAGGGTTATGCTCCTGATTCTGAACTTCTCTCCCTCCTTGCGATTGGTTCATCCCCTCTTTATGTTTTCCGCCACCACCGCCACATATTCAAATTTCTCTTTAAACCCCCTGGTCACATGAACCAATCATCCTAAATCTTTGTATCGAGAACACAGTCACATCCCAACTTGAAACTGTCATCGAGATCTTGTGTATCCTTTATCCTTCCCATGAACGTTTTCATCCTGGATGCAGCACCAGATCTGTTCTTCTCAGCAGGATCCATGCCACGTGCATGGCTACAAGCACTGGTGCCACAGACCTGGCCCTACATGATGTATCATCAGCCTTCAACACTGTTCATCAAGCCTTTGTGATTTTCCAATAAGTGGACCGCACAGGCATGCTAATCTTCTTTTCTTTCTGATAGATCACATTAGCTTGCCCTACCACCCAGGGATAGCTTTTGACCAGACAGTGCCTTGGGCAAAACAATGTTTGTCACCCTTCCCCCCTGGAATAAACAATCTCCACACTTGCTATCTATATGCAGCACGTATTAGCAACATCACAAACTATGGGTTATCTGTCTTTGCCGCCCTACACTGTATTCTTTTCTGAAGAAATGTTTTAATTTAAAGTGCATGTGGTAAGCAAAAACCTTAAGCACAATTTAATATTACATTTTTCCAAGAAACAACAATTCCAATGTGAATATTTAATCATTAAAACAAACAATTTTCAATGTTCTTTAAAATGGTACTCAATAAAATAGCATACAAAATTCATATAAAATAGCATGCATACAGATAAAATAAGTACATAACAACATGACAGAAAGTGCCAGTAACAATACAGAGAGATTATATTTAAGTAGACATTACTATGGGCACTTTAAGACCAAATAATAGTAATACCCTAATATAGATCAAATTCATTATCGTTAAGCCAATGGCCCCGCATGCAACGTCACAGCCTCTTTCCATACATAGAACCCCACCCCTGTAAATAACCAACCAAGTAGGTCCACACAATGTGCTAAAAACTGGTCTCCCTGCACATTTTCAGGACTACTAACCAAATCTTGGTACGCCTTCAGGTATTGCTCAACTCAGAGAAGACATTGCGTTAGTATGTGGCGGCTAATTTCCACCGCACCATGAAACAATCTACATAATCTGGGTTTGTATGGTTTTCCAGACCAGCTTCCAATGTATTCATAAATTGGCAGAATATTTAACCAGAGACAGGAAATAAACGTCCTCCTTTTCCCATCACTGACTTTGAATAGATAGGTGCAAGGGCCACCAATGTTGAAACCTTGCTGACTGTATTCATGAGATCTCTTTTTATTACTGAGTTTGTGCATACTGTCTTCACAGGTCTTCTTTTTAAGTTGTTCTAAAAAATCTGGCATCTCCGATATCCTATCAAATGGGAAGCCAATGTTATGGAAGTGTGAGAGAGCAGTCTCTGTTAATGATAGTAGCAAAGTATTGGGGTATTCAAGCAATATGACCCGAGCGTTGGGGGCAAAACCGACTCAAGTAATGCCCCGGGGCCCATAGTTATAGGCCCGAGCGAATGGCAAATCGTACTTGCATATACTGCCAATCACCATGACTTTAGTTTTACATGTATTGATGCCCAAATGGTTAGATACTGCATAAGAGGATAGAGCATTGATAGAACGATGCAATCCCACTTGTGTACAGTCAATAAGGATAGTATCATCAGTGTACATTAGCCATGATGCTGGCTCTTTACCAATCCAAGGAGGGAAATTGCGTACCCCTGCCAGAGTCACATCCAAGTCCTATATATAAAGATTGAACAGCAGGGGTGCAAGTTCACACCCCTGCTTCAGTCCTGTGTTAGTACTGACTGTGCATGAAATCCTCCCCTCTTGGGCCAGACGAATAGATACAATTGTATCACTATATAAAGGTTTGACATAGTACAATAGCATGGAATCAAGACCCCAATGTGACAATGTATTCCATAGGTTCTGACGTGAGCCCGTATCAAATGCTTTAGAAAAGTCTATGAAACGCAAATAAAGCTTTCGTTTGGTAGAAAATTGCTTCATTAGATAAATAATAAAGCACACAAATGCTACATACAGTGCTGTGTGCCCTGCGAAAACCTGTTTGGAACTTTTTCAGGCACCCCATTTCTTCAGCCCACTTATTTATTTATTGTAACAGTAAGGAGGCAAATATTTTGCCACTGGTATCAAGAAGCCTATAGTTGGACGGGTCAACTACCCAGCCTTTCTTATAGATGTGTACTAATATAGATTCCCTCCAACCATCAGGAATCCGGCCAGTTGATAAGATCCCCGTGAACCAGAATGCCACGATGCCTATGCAGAACCACGGGTTGGCTTTAAACACCACATTAGGAATAATGTCTGGGCCAGGAACTCTAGAAGATTTTAGTCTCTTAATCACTCCAAGAATATCATCTGCCTCAAAATCAGTTAATATTCTAGGATTATCCACAGGGTTAATCTCCATTGAATGGACTATGTTTGCGTCATGAATAAGGGACTCAATATGAGCAGCCCCGGTTGCCTCTGATATAGGATTCAACTCCTGCACTGAAAGACCAGCCAAGTGTCACCTGTATTATGACCAAAACTTCTGTTGTCATTAGTATGTAATATTCTCAATAGAAACCTCCAGTTAGCACTATACAATGAGCTTTTATGCTGACAAAGTCCGTTTTTGTATTTGGTCGCTAGTGAGGCGAGTAGCGCGGAACAAGCAATACAGGTCAATCCTATCAATTTCACAATAACTGCCCTATCTCAGCGATACTCTTTTTTCCTTTGGCAGATGGTTACATCAAAGGAATTCCTCGCATGATACTGTCGCCCAGCATTAATGGTTTGTATCATCAATTGTTCAGAAAGTGCCATCATAGTAGAGTGCATATGCCAGTCATAATAAGGCAACCAAATCTCCATCCATGTATGATCATTACTTAGGAATAAATTTAGTTTCACTATATTCGTTTCAAACCAACTAATCCGGTTGCCCTGATTATTTACTGTCACACTGTGACAAATGCGTTTAGGGAGAGGTTTCCCACTAGCTCTCAAGGAGCATGTCCAAGTTAGCAGACAATGATCACTAAGAGTGGCATGCATAACAATGATAGAGCTGTATTGGGACCATGATTCGTAGCTGATGAGCACACTGTCCAAACAGGAAGAAGACTTTCCATTTGAACATGTGTTCTCCAAAGGTGCACCCTTTCTTGACTTAGTATTGAGGCAAAACAAATCATAGACATTCAGACTCTTGCTCCTCCCATCATGTTTGCAAACTGTAGTGGGGTGACTCCATGGCTGATTATTAGGGCTGACTTTACTAGGTACCAGTCCCTCTCCATGATCTTTTGGGCAAAAATGCTCAATAAAATACCCAGCAATAACCACCTTACCAGAGGGATATCAACTAAACCAATAAGTTAATAGATCATCTACTTTCCCCTTTATTAAAGTAGAGTATTTAGCTCCTGGGGGATTGTATATGTTGATAATCAAAGTGAGCAATGCCAGCCGTAAAAGGGGTAATAGAGTAGTAAACTCTAACCCCTATCGCCAAACCCCCACTGGACAGTCCCTAACACTGGACAGTCCCTAACATTTTGTTTAGCTGGATTGTAAATGATGTTATAACCATCCACATACAAGTTGTTAATTGACCAGGTCTCCTGAAGCAGAAAGACATCATAAGACATTAAGAAAGCGAGGCCCAATGGATTTTGCAGGAATTAGTTAAATCCTAGTGAATTCCATGAGGTCCAGCTAACTTGCACAAACTTCCTAGGAATTCACAGTACAGTCCATTTAAAGGAAGCTGGAACCTATTGGCCCATCAGCCTAGAGTTATCACCAGAGGCTGTCAATCTGGACACCATGGCTAGTAGGCTTGAATGGTCAGAAGATGATGCATCTGAAAAATTAGGAACAGAGGTCCACAATGAGTTATTTGAATGGGAGACCAGCTCACAATCAGGCACAGTAATTACATATTTTCGACAGACCGTTAGTTGGTAGCCCAACTTTCTTAACTCCATATGGTGTGAGCTCACCAGTGCAGTGATGGCAGGTGAAACAAACTCCATCACAGCCCAGTTGGTAGAGCTATGGACGTCAGGAAGTACAATACGTGTAATGTCCTCACTGTTGATGTTTCTAAGGGAGGGAATATCTTGCAATAATCTCATTACAAAGCCTCTGTTCATCAATGGACTAGAAGAAGTTTTCCAGTTTTGCCCCTTTCCCCAATGATAACTTATTTTCTACAGATTGGAAGCTGGCAGGTCAGCCATCTCTACTGACCAGGCAGCTGGAATGTTAGGTCTGGAGAGACATGGCTGAGATTGCTGAGAATTAATTTCAGCATGATGCTCTGTCCGATTAACCGGTAACCGCCCAGAAATTGGTTGTAAGAAAGTCAAAGGTGGGGGAGACCCAGTTGCTTGATGGACAGGGGGGGGCTCTGGTTTATCCCCCCGGTGTCCGGTCAAAGGGTCAACTACAAAGGATCGAATGGTCAAAGGATCGATGCAATAGGGCCGAAAACAAAAGGATCGACATTTTTTTTTATTATATTTTTTTGGGGGGTTTTCGTTTAGGGAAAAAAAACACAAAAATGGGAGTTAGGGGGACCCCCCCCAAAAAAAAATGTAAAAAATAAAAAAAACATTTTTCGATCCTTTTTTTTCCGGTCCTTTTGCGTCGATCCTTATGACCATCGATCCTTTGTAGTCGATCCTTTGACCTATTACCCACTGTTGGTCTGTTTTCCCGACCAGTATGTAGCCACTTTTCCAGGGGCCCACAAAGGTCAATTTGTCGGATCGTGGCATCCTCCAGGGTGTTGGTAATTGTAGTTATAGATGTTCCAACCTGGTTAGTTTGATGCTCATATGGGGCCAAATTCCTGGAGGCATATGAAAGGTGACAGCCTCTCTGCTTTCTTTTCTTAACACATTTTTTTGAAATAGGTGAAGTTGAGAAGCAAACATTGCCACACCTCGGGGCACTTTCCACATTTCCAGCTGAAATCAAGGCACATCCATAAATGGTGATGTCTTTGATTATGGCAGCATTTGTACCTTGTGAGGTTAATCAATAATGGGGCAAAGAGTTTCAAAAACCTGGCCAGCACTCAAAGGGATGGAGAAAAAGGGGCAAGAGGCTGGTCTTCCTGAGACATGATCATTACTCATGGAGCCTGGTGCAATCCGATCATCATGTTGGCCAGTCTCAAATTGCTCACTAGGCTCACTACACAAATCCAAAATGGCATCAACGACCCTAGCGAGAATAGCCTTCAGTTTACATTGTTCCTTGGCCATATTTGTACAAAGGGTGAGGAGAGACTCAATCGACGTGGCCACTGCATTCAAGGGTGGTCTGAACTTGGTGCACTGGCTTTTTCCAAACACTAGGATTCCACCAATGCTGCCCCATCAATGTCACTTTCACTGTCACTATCATATGAACTGGAAGAGATGGATGGAGAAATCAGTTGCTCGTGGTCGGGAGGCGCCGACAGTTGTGTCCCAATACTGTTGTTATAAATGGTACAGGGGTTCAGCATTTTGTTGACTGTCCTCAATTAATTCTTCTGTAGGCATAAACACAAGTTAAGCAAAGAGGTGTTGTTGTCGATGGGTGGGGACTGCATTACTGGTTGCTCAATCATCGCTGTGATGGTAATATTAGGCGAGTCCAGAGGGTTTTCAACTACAGGGGAAATGTTCATGACCAATGGTGTTGCCCCAAAGTAAACCGAGATCTAGCCTTGTGCCAGTGAATTGGCGTCTTGTTTGTCTTTTTTGGTTCAAGGAGCCCCGGTGGGCAGATTATTTCTCTAAGGTGGACTTCTAATTCTCTTGCCAGCATATGGGCTTGCACTACGCAAGCCACATTTCCGCCTCCTGCTTGCCTTCATTATTATGAAAACAACAGAGCGTTCAACGAGTGAGTGATTTTATGTAAATAAATAATTAGGACCGAAGCCACTCATCAATGCTGTACCTGCAGTGATCTCCACAGAAATGCTGCCATGTGCTGTATAGAGTGATTGCCATGATTCCCCGCAGACCTGAAGCGCCAACATGGTCGCTATGGCGACGGTGGTGCTGGCACTTCCCTAGCCCCTACTAACAATGCAGATCCACCTGGCGACAGATGCACGTCGGCGTCACGACGTCACGCACCTGGAAGACCTGGGTATCTCAGCAGTGCTTAGTGGCAGCATAACCGACGGCTCCTCGTGTTGCAATAGTTTCTTCATTGTGGTATGCTCGTTTTCGCTTTGCATTAAGCATCTTTTCCTGCAACCGTCTCCCTCTCTCCTGCCCTCCCTGACCTTCTCCTTGGTTCCTTGCTGTCAGTTGGTTCCTCTGTTACTACCTTGTTGGGATCTTGCTCTTCCTTACTCCTCATATTCTGTTCCTAGTCCATTATTATAAATAGCCTGTTATTGGTGCAAGATCTCGACTCTCCATGCTGCATTGGATTGCATCTGCTGTACCATCACATCTTCAGGACTACCACCATTCCTTGCAGGTTTTTCTTCCCTTACTAGGCTTTCCCCCCTTTGGCTACATGCCCTCTGGGCAGAGCCAAAAATACACTTATACTACCTGGGTTACAGTGGCTGCCGAAGGGGTGCCACGATCAGCCAAAGAAAACACCTTCAACCAACAAGGTAAGGCATGATCTTGATAGTGATGGACTCACTGAAACAACAAGTGGGCAAGCACCGGCAATACCGTCTGCCTCGGCCAGCCGTTCCCACGCCTCACACGTTCAGTTCCACAGTAGCAAACTCTGGGCAGGAAGGGCGGCCAGAGAATGGCCCTGTTCCTTTCACTGTGCCCACTCCGAAACACCAGATACACTTCCTGTCAATTTGAAAACACGCGGAGGTTTTATCTGGTAAGATTTAAAGGAGCTGTGGCGTATAGACCACAGGGCAGCAAAACATGTTCAAAGTCCAGAAACACTTCCATTCACTTCCTGTATTTTATGCAAAGAATTTGCAAAAGGCAAAGATCGCAAGCCAGAAATGTGTTTGGAACAGGAACACATCTGCAAATATGTTACATAAGAACACATGTAAAATGTAATGTATTTTAGGTGCACTGAAATAACTAATTTATAATTAATATGCCAAGAGCAAACCATTTTAGTGTGGCGCGCGTTTAAGGATATGACTCTATGTTACGTATGTCACAACATTGCTTTGTGATGGTGTATACATTGCTGTAATTAGCCCGTGCTGGCTCATGCTTTTCATCTGAAGGGAGTGCGCTCTTTTAGAAATTCCAGTTGACTATCTCCATATGGTTTGTACTGGATCCAGTTGCTCACAGATGGGTGTCTGTACATATCCTGAATTTCGATAAAGAAAGCTACGGAGGGATGTTATTCTGTCAGGTGAATTCCATTATTGAAACCTGTATGTTACAAACGGATCTAGTAAAAAACATTTCTGAGATGTCATTTGGAAGTTTCACTAGCATGAGCTACTCACAGCTGTCTCAGAGCCAGCCTGATTACCCTTGTTGTCTTGGATTTTTTACTTGAAGGCAGGTCGTCCTGTTGGAAATTCCTCTTTACTGTTTCCAAATAGTTTCTAATGGATCCATTTGCTGACATATGGGATTCTTTACGTCAGTGATGTTTGGCCCCCTGGGGCTCCACTGTACACTTCCTCTGCCTTCCCGTTCATCTGCACGTAGCTCCAAGCAATCCCCACACGCATTCCTCGCCAAGTACCACTCACTTTACCGTTGATTCTTCACCCTTCATTCCCTTGTCACCTGTCTTTCCCTTAATACCCCTCTTTCCCTTGTACACTTCTATCCCTCGCTACACTTCTTTTCCTCAACACCTCTCTTTCTCTCACCCCTTCTTTTCCTCACTTCTAGCATTATCTTTGCAAGGCCTACACAAAATCTTGTTGTAACAAGAGGGGGGAGCCCTACAGGCGGAACCTTAGGCTGAGTACAAATGTGAATAACTAGGGGTGTGGTAGCCGCTGATCACGTTGAAACATTTCTAAAGTGTAGAATGTTATATTGTTTGCAAAAATAATTTTTTTGTGTTGGTGGTAGAACTAATCACCAAGATCTGGCATGCAAGTAATATGAGTCATGCTCACACGCACAAGGATAACAGGACTGTTTCTGAAATAAATCACAGAACTAATATATACCCCATATATAAGGGGACATGTGTTTATTTACATGTATTGTAGGTAGGAGTCAAATTAACATGGTGTAAAAATAACTAAAAATAGTCATTGTCATAATGAATCCATAGGCAATAAAATGGAAACGATATTCATATCCATGGCTAACCACAACAAAAACTAAGCAAAAGTCCTAGAATAGGAGTGGCTAACAGTACTGGATTAGACAAGACATTGCTCCAAGTGTGGGACAGTCAATTCCTGATATTTGAACCAAAAAAACATAGAGCGATTCATTGTTTCTGCAGTTTTTGTAAAACATTGGTGAACTTCAATACATCCAGTATTGCACAAATTGTGATGAGGTTAAACAAACAGAATCACAACAAAGGTTAAGTTACGTTCTACTAGAAAATATAGTATCTATCTATGAACATGTCATTTCGCTAGGCACGAACAAAATATATACTGCAGGTCCCATGTCACAAGAGAGCATGGGCCTATTTCTTTGCTTGGAAATGGAACAGAACCTTGTTGTTAAATGTTACACATTAAATGGTTGGTGGCCAATCCTTGGTCTACGTCGGGAAGAAAACTTCCCTGAGATTGAACTGGCGGCAGGTAGTACCTGCTGCAGTGACGTTTCAGCTTGAAGATGGAGAGCCTTCTTCGGGGCCAGTTGGATTGTGACAGCCTGTATAATGTGAACAAAAAGCAGAAACAAATCCACGTATTGCTTATGGGGTATTTAAGCAAGGTATGCTGGAGCAATGGTTGTTAAAAGAGTAACAAGAGTACCACATACAGATGTGTGTTCTAAAAGAAGAGGGATAAAAACATCTAACCTTGGGCGAGTCTGGGATGGGGGTGCAGGAAAAGAGGAGGGGCTGGGCTGGAGGTCGAGTGGTGACTCCCAGAAGCAGTGGAAGGGGGAGGCCCCTTCGTTTGAAGTATATACTTGGTCAAGTGTGTCCCAAGGTGAGCCTCTCTATTGCAGGGACGTCATTTCACCAAAATGCCAGGGGTAGCGGAAGTGACATCACACGGCCCTTAACCCCTGATGACATCACAGGAAGTGATGTCATTTGACCCCACCCCGAAGTGATATCGCGGGAAGCGATGGAACACAACCGTTTACCCATTGACAAAACAGGAAGTGACATCACATAGCATTGTACACTACGAAAAATATGGTTACAATATCACTATAATGTGATGTACATTTCATGCAAGAATGGATCGCCATATTTAGCGATAAGATCAGTGTGTATCACTGGCGTAACAGGGGCCCCCGCAGCCCCCGCGGTGCGGCGGGGCCCGCGGTGTGGGGGGGCCCCACCAGCACATGGCTGGGAGGGGGCCCCAGTAAAAAAAAAAAAAAAAAAAAAAATGTTTCAAAAAAAAAAAAGTTTCTTTTGAAATTCACTCTGCATTCATAAAGAATATTTCTGTAACCGAAATAATTTCTTTATGAAGGCAGAGTGACTACAAAAAGAAACTTTCTTTTTGATTTGAAGTCTGAGGGTCCCCGTACCCCATGACATGGAAGACCCTAGGCTGGAGGCCTCCATGTCATGGGGTGGGGAACCCTATGCCTTCAAAAAGAAATTGTTTGTTTTTGAAGCCACTCAGCCATCATAAAGAAATTATTTTGATTATGGTTCGGTCCTTAACTGAAATAATTTCTTAATGAAGTTATAGTGACTTAAAAAAGAAACAATGGGGCTCATTCTGACCATGCTGGTCCGGAAACAACGGTGCTGGTAAGCTTACAGGCACTGTTGTTTCTGGACCGGCATATTACAGGTCTGCCTGGTGGGGCTGCCGTGCCCGACAGGTCTTACCCTGCCAGGCACAGCAGCCACGGTAGGCAGACCTGTCACGGAAGCACCGGCACCGTTAACAATGGTGCAGGTGCTTCTGTGTCCCCATTCCTGTGGAGTCTGGGGTTTAACGAAATTACCGGCACCTGATTCCCCAGCCGCCGGACTTGAAATAGCACGGTGGCACCGGGAAGTCAGGCCATAGTAATTTTTTATGGGTCTGGCGGCAACCCGCCGGTAGCACCCGCACGGTTACCGCTGGACCCGTAATGAGCCCCAATTTCTTTTTTAAGTAATAGGGCCCCCCCCTCAACTCCATGAGGTGTGCGTGTATGAGTCTATGGTGAAAGGGTGCACACTCAAATGTATAGCCGGCTGCCTGTGTGTGTATGGTGAAAGGGTGCACACTTAAATGTATGAGTGGTTTGGGGGTGTGCCTGCATGGTGAAAGGGTGCACACATAAATGTATAGGTGGCTACCTGTGTGAGTGTATGGTGAAAGGGTGCACACTTAAATGTGTGGATGACTGGGTGTGTATAAGGTGAATGGTGTGTGTGCTTGTGTACAGGGGCACAAGAAAACCTTCATTTCGGGGGGCTAACCCTTCAAATGTTGGGAGAGGCGCTAACTTCACATGCGGTGGGGAGGGGGAAACTTATTTGTGTGGGCGCATCCAAATTATTTACGCATTTTAATGAGACTATTCTAGTGCAGATTCAATGTTACAAGCAGTTAACTCTCTCCTATAAGTCTCCTGTTCCCTCTCTACCCTTCCAATCACTCCCCTGGCATGCAAGTACTAAACCCACATCACGATTTCAATCGCCTAAACAATGTGGCATTTGAATGCAGGTACTAACAGTGAAATGCTTTACGTTGGTAATTGCTGGGTTCTTGTTAACAGCAAAAACCAGGTGCCGTTTAAAATCTGTGTCCTGTTCGGTCTGGCAACTGCTCTAAAGGTTAGCCAAGTTGAGTCAATATAGCCCAAAATGTCAGGGGGGGTAGTGCTGAAGCCCAGTCAACTCAATGGTTGTAACGCTCACCTGATTCTCGCAGAGGCGCCGGTCTTGACTGGGCGACTACCGTATCTTCAAAGGTGATGTGTAGCACCCGGTTGGCTCTTTGGGCTGGACCTCTGTGCACTGTATGCCTGACGTGTAGAGTAAGATGTCTGCAGATAGAAAATATGGGGTTAATGAACTGGGGTTATTGGGGTGTCCCTATCTCTTTCCTCTTCTCCTCTCCTGTAGACCCCCAAAGGTTAACGCTCTCACCTTAGGTAAGTGAATGCCGAGCTCTCCATCTGCCTCGGGGCAGGGTGCTGTAACCAGTTTCTTCACTGGATAGGTAGCGCAGGCCTCTTGACTTCAGAGGACTGCTGTCCGTCGTTTACTGCACGAACGGTAAGTTTCGAGTCATTCAAATGTCTTTAAAGTCTTTAGTAATGATGTCTCTTGTTTTGCAGGGTTCCGGCGATGGCGGATGACGGGCTGAAGTGAGTTGAAGATGGAGCCCGTGTGATGAATAGAAGCGCCTGGAAGCACGTAAGTAAGCGCTTGTTGCCTGCTTCACTATGCGCTCTAACTGTCTTTTTATTTTGCAGGTACGAGTTCGGAGCGGCTGCAGGGTGCCGGAATACCCACTGGATTAGATGTGGAAAGGAGTAATGGCACGTGAGTATTAAAGTTCCCCAATGTCTTTAAACGCACCTTGTTTTGTCTTTCAGATGCGGGATGCAGCGCCGAAGGCCTCCGGAGCGTGCGAAGAGTTGGTAAACTTTTGTCTTTCAGATGCCGGAATGCAGTGTGAAGACCTCCGGAGCGCACGAAGAGTAGGTAAGCCTTTGCCTTTCAGATGCCGGAATGCTAACCTGTTCTTTCTTGTCTTTATAGGTGTTGCTGAAGACTGGATTCAGGATGGTAAGCCTTTGCCTTTCAGATGCCGGAATGCTAACCTGTTCTTTCTTGTCTTTATAGGTGTTGCTGAAGACTGGATTCAGGATGGTAAGCCTTTTTCCTTAGGCCCAGGACCGGATGCAGAAGACACGATGAGCGTTCTGCTGCAGAGGTTGCAGAATAACGCAAAGCAAGATTCATCCACCGGGTGTGGTTTAAATAGCCTCCTGTAGTGCTTAGGTGTCTCCTTCCACAGCCACGCCTAAGTAAGAAAAGAGTTCCTGGTAAGAAAAGAGTTCCTGCCTTCCAGAAGAGTTCCAGTGTTCTGAATCTAGGGAGTGGCTCCAGCCCCACCCAACAGGAAAAGTAGTTCCAAACAGAAGAGGATCAGAGGCTCAACTGGCAGGCAAGTAAGCAGCATGGTCTGCTGAAGGTAAGTCCACCCAAGCATTATGAGCCCGGCGCTTCCAGCGCTGGGACTGGGCATATTTATGAGCCTGGTGCCACTGGCGCCAGGACTGGGTCCAAAAGGTCCCAATTGGGACTGGTTGGCACTCGGAACCTGGGTTATGGATCTGCTTCCAAGGGAGTTGGGAAAACCCTGACCTTTTGGAAGCAGAGATCATGACAATGGTGTTGCGCTACTACTTGTGTTTAATGCCTTGCTTACTCCTAGCCCTATTCTTCCTCGTCCCAGTACTTATATACGAGGCAGTACGTGTGTTTGAGGCACTCTGCCTCATACAAAAGTACTGGGAAGAGGTAGAGGTACATGGAGGTAATGCCTGATTTAGCTACCTGTAATCTTCATCACTCCTAGTCCCACTGTTCCTCATCCCAGTACTTACCTATGAGGCAAGGAGCCTCATACGAAAGCTCTGGGACAAGGAAGAGGGACGCAGAGGTAATTCTGGGCCAAGGAGCTGATTGTGGAGGTTGGGGTGGTGGGTGGGAGGGAGAGTGGATGTGTGGGGGGGCAGGATTTTGTGATAAATCATAATGGTTGTCCATGTCCAGGCTAAGCAGGCATGATATGTGGTATTAGTGGCTAGAGAGGCATTTTGATTTAGCCAGTCTAGTCATTCCTCAGTTTGGTATGACTTTCTTTTAACTGGACATTTCTGATAAAGTAGTCCTGCTAACTTTAATTACCTGGCTAGATTGGCATTTGGGTGCTGCCAGTCTAGCCATTTCTTACTGCGGCATTGTATATTTTTTGGGCATCTGTGATAAAATGATATGATGTGATTCAAGTCATTTATAATGCGCCTGTACACAAGTGTACACAAGGGAGGGATGATAGAGGGAGGACAAGACAAACGATCTCACTAGGCCTTGTGTCATTGTGAGTACGAGAAGTGCAAGGGAAAAGGGAGCAGGGAAGTGCAAGTGAGAGGGGAGGGGAAAACAGGGCAGCAATGCTCTCAGTAAGTGCAGCCAGGGCAGAGCAGCTATTGGTTGTGCAAGGAGAACAATGGACTGCAGGGTTACAGTTACACCCCCTAAGTGCATGGTAGGCCCGGAGGCAGTGCAAGGGTGACCAATCAAGAAAGAGCCAGGACTCAGAGAGACTCTGAGGGTAGCCAAGCAGCCAGTCAGTACAGCAGACAGGTAGGTCAGGTAGGTCAGCAGGGGGGGAGAGAGAGCGAAAGCAGCAGAGAAGAGGAAAGCTTTTAGCTGCTTCCGAAACTTCAGGTTGTCCGCCTCAAGTTTGAGAGGGGCAGGGAGGCCATTCCAGTTGGAGGCACCAGCAGAGGAGAGAGGTCTACCCCCACTCTCTGCCTGGAGAAATGTCTAAGCCTTAGAGAGTTGGAGGTAGCTGAGTGAAGGGTTAGAGAAAGAAGGTATTTTGGAAGAGAGCATTGGATTTAGTGTTGGCACTGGCCCCAGAAAGCCTTGTGGGCAATGCAAAGGTTCTTGAACTTGATCCTTGCAGCCAGTGGAGAGATTTCAGGGCTGGAGAAATACAATCCCAGGGCTTGAGGCCAAGGCTAAGTCTTGCAGTCCTGTTCTGGATTATTTGCAGATGACGGAGACGAGAGGAAGACAGATTGAGAAAGTGGCTGTTGCAGTAGTCCAGCTTAGAGACAGTGAGCTTCTGGTGGAGAGTGAGAAAGGGAAGAGTCCCTTTGAGGAGGAGCAGCTGGTAGTGGGACTTCTTGGTGATGTCCGAGATGTTAGGAGAGAAAGAGAGTGTGGCGTTGAAGATGACACCAAGGTTTTTTGCCTTGCAGGAAGGCAAAGGAAGAGGGCCCAAGGTGGTCTGCTATAGTGAGAGAGGAAACACAGTGGCCAGGGTCCCAATGAGAAGGATCTCTGTCTTACTGGCATTAAGGCAGAGATTGTTGGAGGCGCACCAATCCTGAATCGTGGATTCAAGAGAGGAGAGGAGGATGAGGGGAGCCTGAAGGAAAGCTGAGTCATCCGCACAACACTGAAAGTTAGAGGATAAGGTAGAGATCAGGGAGGCCAAAGTGGCCAAGTAGAGGTTGAAAAACCAGCGTGAGAGGATAGAGCCCTGGGGAATGCCACAGGTAGAGAGAGGTGGCGGAGAGAATGGGACCACGATCGACCTGGGAGCGGAGTGGCGGTCCAAGAGGAAGTAGGTCAGTCACTCTAGGGTCTGATCTGTGATGCCCAGGTTCTCACAGAGTCGATTGATCAGGATGGCGATGTTGACCCTGTCGAAAGCACAGGAAAGATGAAGGATGAGAATAGAAGGAATGCTGGAATCAAGGTTAGAGAGCAGCACAGGTGTTAAGGAGAGCAGTTTCCATGCCTCTGGCAGCTCTGAAGCCAGACTGATGGTCATGGAGACAACCAACAGATTCAGTGTGGAGAGTAAGCTGGGAGATGGCAAGCTTTTCCAAGAGTTTGCTCAGGAAAGGTGGAGATTGAGCGATAGTTTTCCAGCAGGTAGGATCAGCAGACTGCTTCTTGAGGAGTGGGTGCACAAGGGAGTGCTCAAAGGGAGAGGGGAACATTGCAGTGGCGAAAGAGTGATTACAGAAATCGGCCAAGGCTGGAGCGAGGGTGTCAATATGGGCTTTGATGGTTCTGGAGGAGCAGCGGAGCACCTGTTTGGACGACACTTTCATAGATCGGACTTGTCTAGAAACCTCGTCAGGTGTTGTCAGAGAGAAAGAGGAAAAAGGAGGAGGAGAGAAATGGGCCGAGAGAGGAAGAGGACATAGAGGACAGGATGTCCTGAGATTTAGCAGAGAAATGAGAGGCCAGAGCTGTACAGAGGGCATGGGAGGGAACAGAAGAGGTATAGACCACAACAGGATTGACCAGTTCCTTGCAGATTTTAAAGAGTTTGGCTGTGTTGTTCGAGGCCATGGAGACACATGCTTTATTGTGTGCTCTCTTCTTGATGAGTGTTATTGCTTTGACTGGCATTTTGCTGAAAACAGTCTAGGTATGTCTAAATGTGGCCTGGCATTCTGTACCATAATGTTATTACGTGTTTACACTGGTCTACATTGTGCAGCCAGTTGGAAGCAATAATGTTCCTGTGCACTGTTGGTGACTTGCATGTATTGGATTGTGTTACCCTACAAAACAATTGCAAACACTCTGGCTTTATAGCCAATTTATCTCAGAAAGTGTGCTGTATATTGCATTAAAACACATATTTATATCTTTTTCCTAGTGCAGTGTGCGGCATACCCCTTCAGCAGCACGTTCATGCGTATTGTGCAAGCGTGACAGTCGAGGCCGGCCCAGAGTGTGGCACAACCCGTGATTTGTTGCCGAGTTGGGGGGCCCCCTCAGCATGGCTCGCAGGGGGGCCCCCACATTTTGTGTTACGCCACTGGTGTGTATAGGCCCATATTATCAAATTACTGTGAATGCAAGCAGACGTCCATGACCAAATGATAATGATGTGTTATTATATAGCACTTACGCTTAAGCGCTTTATATAGAAAAAATATACACCCAATATCACCCAACCAGTGTTGGTACTCATTTATCGACCTCAGAAGGATGAAAGGCTGAGTTGAGGCGTTTAAGAACAGACTAAATCAGTGACTCACCCGCTGAAGTGTGCCTGAAATAAACCTTTAATGAGTCTAGCAATGATTGTTTAGAATTCCAGAAAGACACATTATTTGGTTTCCTATTCTTTCTTATTTAGGGTCAGTGACTTGTGGCACTCCTGTTCTTATTTTTCTTATTTTTTTTAAAGGGCCTGAACATGAAAGCCAGCCAGTCCAGGAGCTTCCAGTACAAAAAACGAAAAAATGTTTTAAAAAAATGCATTTTTTTTTTCTTACAGATGTCGCAAGGGAGACCACAGAGGTCGCAAGGGAGACCTCAGAGGTCGCACTTGCGACCTCTGGCAACCCCCAAATGACGTCCCTGCTCTATTGGCTGGAAATAAACACAAAACAGAAGACTGCTTGTCAATGGTTATAGTGGCCTCCCCCTTCCACTGCTTCTGGGAGTCACCACTCGACCTCCAGCCCAGCCTCTCCTCTTTTCCTGCACCCCCAACCCGGACTCGCCCAAGTTTAGATGTTTTTATCCCTCTTCTTTTAGAACACTACTAAACAATACTGTCTGAGGGAATATTTTGGAATCTCTTTTGAACAAGAAATCATAAATAAGGCAATTACAAGCACTAAGTCCCTGAAGAAGGTCTTCTATAGACCGAAATGCATTGGATGACAGAAATGGTGCTAAAGGCCTGTTATGAAGTACTACTGAATAAACAATCAAAGTTTTATTGAATTTACAAAGTTTCGTCAATAATTTTTTCAAGAATAATTATCAACTTTAATTTGCTAATTTCAAGTAATTACTGTGGAAATGTCCACCTAGGTCCTTCCAGTGTACTGGAAAATCTGATCCAGTCATTTGTGCAGGTTTTGAAAAAGTAAACACATAATGACAAAAACTGGAGACAAAATTTGTGTGGTGACTTGGAAAGTGAATGGAATCAATAATCAATAGAAAAAGAAAAAGATTTTTAACTATATGGATGACATGAAAGCAGATATTTGTTTCCTACAGGAGACTCATTTGACACTGGATGAATTAGCCAATATGAAAAAAAGAATGCGTTGGGAAGGTATATGGTTCCTCGTTTATTTCCAGGTCAAGGGGCGTTGTGATTTTAATATGCATGCACACGCCATTACAAATACTGAAATAATGTTCTGACAAAGTGGGTAGAATAATTGCTCTATTGGTGAATATTCAGGGAGAACTTATGACAATATGTAAAATGTATACACCATCAGTAGATGATGGTTCATTCTATAGGCATGTGGCTCAAATAATACAAGATTTGAAAACTTCAAAGATATCATTGGGTGGAGATTTTAATGAAGTTCTGGATCCTAATATGGACAAGAGTAAGTGCAGATCACAGGGAAATAGAAACAAACATTCTTTGTCACTTCAAGCTCTGCTTAAGGAACATTATCTAAAAGCAATTGGAGATTAGAGCATCCATCTGTAAGGGAATATAGTTTCTACTCTAGTTCTCATGATACCTTTTCAAGATTAGATATGTTACTAACGGCAGGTAAAATGGCGGAAAATTATTAAACCGGGAAGATTGCAAATGTAATATTAACAGATCATGCACCGGTAGAAATGTATTTGAATCTAGATTTTGAGTTCAAAAGAACTTTTACATGGAGAATGAATACATTGATTCTAAATTATGAGAATATTATGGAGAAGATAGTGTCTGAGGCTGAACACTTTATTGAAGAAAATCATACCGGGGAATCGGATGTGAAGACGGCGTGGGAAGCATTCAAATGTACTATGAGAGGGTAGTTATTAAGTCTATCTAGCAGCAAAAAAAGGCTTGAAAAGGAGAGGCAAGATTTAGATCTACAGATCAAGAGTCTTTCTCGAGAAATGATGAATGGACCAAAACAGTCGGAGAAGGTTAAGGAGATACGGAATTTGAAAACAAAAATGAATATGATGCTAACAGAAAGAGCTGAACGGAGTTTGTATTAGTTAAAGTGCTCTTACTATGAAAAAGGGGAAAAATGTGAGCGCTGGTTGGCGCACCGTTTGAGGATCATCATCAATCATCTAGGCCGGATGGCCTTCCGGCTGAATTATAAAACATTCTACCAAATTCTGTCCTGACATTAATGAAAGATATGTCTGAATCATCACTTAAGGATGGCCTATTACTGTAAATGACTAGACATGCTATTATATCAGTATTTAAAAAGAAAGGGAAAGATGAGGCTCAACCATCGAGTTACCGCCCAATAAGTTTAATAAACACGGACAACAAAGTTTTATCAAAAGTTTTAGCTATGCAGTTAGAAACTTTGCTTCCAAAAATGATTAATGAAAATCAATCTGGTTTTGTTAAAAAAAGACGGGCTTCAAGTAACATCTGAAGACTTATTGAAACAATGTCACAAGCCCCAGACTCATTTGATGATATTCCGGTATTGTCCGTAGATGCTGAAAAGGCGTTTGACCATGTTAATTGGAACTATCAATGTACAGTGCTATACACAATTGTTCTAGGTGAGATATATATATATCATGGATTAAATTATTGTATTCAAAACCAACTGCTGATATTTATACAAATGGACTGAGGTCAGATATATTTGAACTAGAGAGAGGTACTAGGCTGGGATGCCCACTGTCCCCACTCTTATTTGTCATTGCGGTAGAACCGTTGGCCATTGCAATTAGGCATGACAACAGGTTAAGTGGGATAAGTTGTTGTGGTGTGGAAAAGAAGCTTTGGTTTTATGCCGACGACCTATTGCTGGTCTTAAAAGATTTAGAACATTCACTACCTCTCTTGATGGAACTTTTGTCAAAATTCAATGTGTCATCATGATATAAAGTGAATTGTGCGAAATCGGAATTGATGCCTTTGACAATAACCTGTAATAAACAGTGGGTTACTTCGTTGGGTTTTAGATGGTACCCGGACAGGATGAGATACTTAGGTATGTGGTTAACCCCAAAGATTGAGGAAATGATACATGAAAATCTAAAAGAATTAAGTGAAGGATTAAGAATGGATCTGGAGAGATGGAAGGTACTATACCTATCCTTATGGGGGAATGTAAACGCCTTAAAAATGAACTCAGCTCTTAAAATTAAATTTGTATTTGGTATGCTACCGTTGAAAATTGGCCCAAGGTATTAGAAAGAGTTTGATAGGCTCATGCTGAGTTTTATTTGGGATAACAAACCCCCGAGACTGAAACTTTGGAAATTACAATTGCCTCTTGAAAAGGGTGGACTGGGTGTCCCGAGCTTTCCTGCATATCATTTGGCGTTCATGGCACAATTTTTTGTTCCATTCTTAGGAAATATTCCAAATGATTGGGCGACAGCTGAAGCTGGTTTTGCGGGGCCATTGATGCCTAGAGCAATTTTAACAACAGTGTCAAAACCAGGGAGTAAGACTAATCCTGCAACTGAATTTTTACGATGTTGCTGGAAAGAACTAGCATGTTTACCTTGTTTTGATGCTCTTAAGGGCCCAGATGCTTCCATTTGGGTAAACGCTCGAATTAAAGAAAAAGGGAAGACATTGTTTTGGCCAGAATGGTTTTTGGGAGGGATTAGATGGATTGGGGACTTGGAAAAAGAAGTGGAATGTCTCACGGCAAATTAAGTTAAGAGTACATGGGAAATTAATAACTTTTCAACCATGGATTATAGGAGATTGAAAAAGGCTATTGGAGAGAGGGATTTTGATAATGGGCTAAATTTTGACATTGTTTCTATTAATATCAAAATGGATGGAGGAGGTTTGGCAAGCAGAATCTATAAACTCATTGTTTCAGGATATAAGGAGAATGGTCAGTTGCGGGAACATTGGAATAGTAGACTTGACTGTGAAATTTCTTCAGAACAATGGTTGGCTATGTGGAGTTATGTCAATCTATGTTCAATTAGTTTGTGTGAAATGTCCCGACAAATCAAAATTTTGAATAGAGTCTATTGGACCCCGGAACATTTATAGAAAAGAGGTCTTTCAGACACAAATGACTGTTGGGGGTGTGTACATCAGACTTGAACATTAGCACATATATTGTGGAATTGTGGGAGAGTGCGTGATTTTTGGCTGAACATTTATGAAATATCAAAAGAGATACTGGGGGAGAAAATTGCTTCTAACTTTAAAACACTGACCTTGGGTGGAGAAGAGTTATTGGAAGATCTGACCACATGCCAGAAAATATGGCTATTTAGAGATGCTACAGGAGGGGAAAAAATGATTTTTAGAGGGTGGAAATCAAGAGAGTCCCCAAATGTCGAGGACTGGAAAAATGAAATGCACAAATTAGATGATATTGAGAGGATGATCTATAAGAGAGTTAAAACATATTCTCTTTTTGAAAAGATTTTGGGGAAATCCATGGATTCATATTAGTCTCTGTCTTTGTTATGGTGTATAGGGGGGGTTGGGAGGTCGAGGGATATATATGTTTGTGGTTTTTGTATGTAGTTGATTGTTGTCTTTCTTTGGTTTTCCATATAATACTTGTAACTATGATTTGATTAGAGTTTTAAGTGTAGTCATGTTTTTACTGCTTATTATTGTTTAATGTTTATAAAATGAAAATAAAGAAATAAAAATTAAAAAACACATGAATAGGATGCAGCTGGGAGAATATGAGCAGCTCCAGGGGCCTTGTCGGACACATAGGGGCCTGCCTGCTGATGCCGTGGAGGTTGAGCGGTCGTGGCAACTCACATTTTCCTTTGCCAACAAAGCATGTACTGTGAAATGCTGCAACTCCATGTGCCCACCTCAGTGATGTGGATCCCTGGATTGCTGTCCTGTTCACCGGTGCCTAAGGCAAACTGACGTTCTCCTTCTCTACTTAACCTCTCTCTGTATGTGTATCATCCATAAGTCGTCTCACACTCCCCTCTTCTTTTTTATAAAGATGTCCAGCTTTTATCCTCTCTCATATTTTTACTTTGGATTTTCATTCAGATATCCGGATGCCTATCAGATCTGGGGGCCACTGGCTGACACTGCACTTAGATGTTGGTTCTGCAGGTCCTACATTGTTCAGTGGATGTCAGCAAACAAAGTGCACCTTAATTAGGGCAAGACTGAGGCCATCTTCATTGATGACCCCCCTGCTATTAGGGCATTCGCCTCTGCCCCCCTTCTCTTAGGACTTCTCCCAGTACAGTAGCCTCCATCAACAAGCATATCTTCGAATTTGATGATGCTCCCACCTTCATCTCTCATATCATTCAGGTGATAGCTTCTTGTAATTTCTAGCTCTGACTTCTTCACCAGATCTTTCCCTTTCTGATACCTTCTGTACACATGTCTGCCGCATTGCACTCATCCAATTAGCCATAGATTATGCCAACTCTCTGTACTTCATACACCCTGCTTAGTGTCTAAAATGCTTCAGACCCTCCAAACCTCTGCTGCGTGTCTTATCTTTGATCACCTTTGCTCTCCCCATGTCTCCCCATTTCATGCCAAACCCCACTGGCTGCCTATAAAGAAGGTTATTTTCAAAACCATTAGTACTGTCCCTTGTGCCCTCACTATCTCAGGACTGATCTTTCTTAGTTCTTAGCTATTGACCCCCTTGTTCCATTTTCCCTATCAAATGTTGTCTCTAGTCATTCTGAGGCAGTACATGGCATATTGAGGTGGTCGCTCTTTCTCTGGTATTGCTTCCTCCCTCTGGAACTCTATTTCCATCTCTGCTCAACCGACCACAGCTCTTCTAGGCTTCTTTCATATACTCAAAAGAGAGCTTTTTTGTTGACTTTCCCCATCTTAAGATTTTTCACCTTCCTGTCTTGTGGTTTTGGGCCAAGAAACCTGCGGATGTGCTCATGTTTTCTATCAAACCTACAAACATACAGGTGACTGATAATGTGTAGCCTTATAAAATAAAGGTCAACATATGCATGGCTTTCAATGAATCAGAAGAACCAGAGTCATCATCTTAATGGAATTTCTGCTTTAGGCCCAAAGTTAGCAGTCTTGTAATGCCAATCCAGCTAGCTCTGATGTATGTATTTGAAACTATGGAAAAGGTGTTTGGCCTGCAAGCCAGTGTAGACCAGGTGTTCCGGCAACCTTGGGACTAAAGACACAGCGAGGGATACGCTGGAGCAAAACAATAGGGCGGGGGCCCCTACAGGTGTGCCGCTTTAGGTGTGAAAGATGGGTGGATTGTGAGAGACAGGTATCAGTGCAAACATTGTGCTTTACAAATGCTGCCTATTATAACATAACTTCTAAAACCTTCACCTCTGCTCTCTCTTTGAATGAGGAGAAAAGGTGAATGTGCCTAAATGACTTTTGGAAATCTAGGGAAATATACATAAATCCTGCAGTCCAGCTCAGAACAGAGGAGTGTTTGCCCTGTTAAAACATGTAAGCATGCTGGCTTTTGTCTAACTTGACGCAGATCAGTTTGTTCCAGCAGTGTCTTTTGCCTTGTTTTCTTTCTTCTTTTCTTTTCCCTGCTTCATGTGTCTTTAACTTCCTAGCTTGCCATAACGATTGAGCTTCCACCCTGTACATTTGTCCCAGGTGCTAATAATGAATTCCCTTTAAGTGCTTTGTTATTTTTAAGTACCCACAATAAACACCCTTGTGGCCTAGAATTGCAACCAAAGTGATCTTGTACCAGCTTGCTGCCAACGAGGTGATCTTATAAGCAGGGGCATTGCTAGGGGTGTAAAGGATCTGGGGCTAGAGCCCATGGCAAGTTTAGACGTCATATAACTATATCATATGAACGCAGGCACCGTGTCGTGCCTTCGAGAGTTAATATTGCATACTGTATTGCTCATACTCACTTGTAAGTGCTGCCCTAACGTGTAGCTTTACTGCCACTCCAACGTGTGAACATTCAACCAATATTGCTAGGTAATACCAAAGGTGGGCAGTTAGCTTTGTCCAAATCAATGCGTATGTGCCGCCTATGTGGTAATGAAATAGTGGAAACATTAGAACATTTGATGATTCAATGTGAGTGCCTAACGGAACTGCGAAATAAGTATCTAAAATCATTCGATAATAAGATGGATACTACTAATCTTTCCAGAATATGGCAAACCTTTATGAATGGCAATTATTGTAACTTAATTTTCTTCAAGGTACTATTTTATCTGCATAATTGTCTATTATTAGAAATGCAGTTGTTAGTCTGGTTTTGACAGTTTTTCTGCTTCCTTTTGATCGCCTGCCATAAATGTATCATACCATTATGTTATGAGCGATTACATTGTGTATTATCTAATAACAGAAATGAACATGGCAGAAATTCATGAATGATATGACCTAATCCACACCACACTATGTAATATGGTTTCAGTTTACCAAGGTATTGTAATCAATTTGGACCAATGTTGTCTATGTATGTTTTTAAATGTTGTATATACAAAGCCTATTTGGCTATTAAGTATATTAATAATAAATACAAAGTAATAGTTTATAAGGTTATATCAGCCAAAGAAAAGCCTTTGTACAGGACAGCCAAAGACTTGCTGTGGATTGAGAAATTGTATTTAAGCAGCAGCTGGAGAACTATCTAATTGCCACATTAGCCATACAGTCGCTTGCTGCTGGTTGTTGGGCTGACAAACTGACAGCGGGGTGGCTAGTGGGCTTAAAAAGTGGTGGGACATAATGAATGTAATTGTACAATGTAGTGAGTGAGTGCAGCGAGCGAGCCTGAACGTGACCGTGGGAAATTATTTGAAAAAACCCTGTCAAAATCACACATATTTCAGCATGATTTTTCCAAAATAACCGAAACTTACATATGTTTCTTAGTGATCTAAAGGGCTATCGAATACTGTGCCTCTAATAAGCTGTGGCCAGTGGCAAGCAGGCGGGATACCCAATATAACATAACATAACAAACAAATCAAAAGCATTTCCAATTCCAACATAGCTTTTTAAACAATGACATTTGTAGATTTATTCCATTACCATGTGAGTTGCATTCAGTAGACATGCAGTATGGACAGAACATACTGCAGTAAAAATAAAAGATGAATTTCCAAATCCAACATAGATTAGCCAATTACGGTTAATAAATTTAAATTCACAGATACATAATACAAACCAAATATTCTTTGCAACAACTGTGAACTATACACAGATAGTATATTGAGTTCCTTTAGAAACCAATTAAAACAAACCATGTAAAATATAATTTAACAAACTGTATAATGTCACAATCTCAAATAACTTAATTTACCATTTTACCTAGGAAACCTAAGTGCTTGCCTTTGTAGTGCATTCCAGAACAATGATAAACAATAGCATAATCAGAAACTGATTGTAGCCCTCTTCTCTCTACTGAAAGTACAGCACGGTCCTGTAATCTAGATTTCCCAGCATTGAGAAATCTCTCACAGCTACAACTGCTCACTGATCATTGTACAATGTTGATTATTAACAGTAGGGGCTGGAGCCATGGAAAAGCCGGTTTGCAGTGTCTATAATGTCTAAGGAGGCCTATGCTTAGTTAGCGTTCTCCCTCCTTGTTATGGAAACAAACTTCTTGGGCCAGATAGATCCTATTGCTCATTAGGAAGAATAACGTGATAGAAAGCAACAGCTCCGGAAGCAGCAAAGGGGCCGTGCTGCCAAACAGTGGGGAAGAAGTGACTGAATGCAAACAGCAAAGAGACATGCAGACCACCCGGAGGGATACCTCCAATATCAGTATGTAAGGAGGTCAAAGTTGCTGGCCCACCTGACCTCAGTCGGATGGGCTTATGATCTGGACCCCTCAAGGACCGTTAACCTTCACTCACAGGTTCGACCCACCAAGCATTTTAGCAGCCATGCATAGTTTTCATACTCCCGGAGAACCCCACCAAGAGAAAGAACGTGCTAGCAGCATGACACTGAGCATCTGGCTTGAATGGACAAATGACCAAAGGTAGCAATAAATATGGCCAAAGATGGTTACAGACTCTGAAACAAGACCAAATATTTACATATGAATAGACCTGGCATGGGCGGAGGGTAAACTGTATGTGAACTAATCTGGGGTTTTTAAAGTGCAGGCTCGGTTAGGTAACAGGAGACTCTGCATGGCGGAAGAGACATTGGGACTTGCTTTCAACCTAGGACACAGTAACTGGGAGACAGCAGTATGTATGATGCCAGCACCCAGAAGGGTGCCAGAGGGACTTAAAGCAACGCTCAAAGCATAGCTCTGCGAAGAAAGGCATTTGTGTACGTTTTTATCCATGAACGAAAGAAAATTATACAAAAGTGAAATGTGGTCTTTTTGTACAAACAACACTGTACATTCCAAAATATGAACAAGACTGAGAAATGCCAAGAAAGAAGACAGTGCATAAAGTTGAAAATTCCATCCCAAACCAAGGGGACAAACTTCACTAAAAGATGTGCAGCGTGATATATGTAGACGTATCGGAATGCCCATTTCTGCCAGGGGAAAACTTAAACTTGGGTGGACACGTTTCAATAGTTATTAACTTTCAAGTTAGTAATTCAAGAGCAGTGGGGTAAACGGTGGGCTGGCTAAAGAAAGATAGTAGGTCCCAAGCAAATAACTGCATAAAGTAACAGTGAGTGCCTTAAGTTTCCCTTTATGAGCTGGGCAAATTGCATGTGACTGAGTCTTCTGGTGGCTTTATGAGCCGCATTCCTCTAAGGGAACACGGGCTGCTGTGCTGGCTGGGTCGAACCTGTCAGTGCCAGCGCTGGTGCTGGAAGAAGGCAGGAGGTCAGGAGACCTGTCTATTCTACATACAAACAAGGAGATGTTTAGGAAAGGGGTGAACTTGTGTGGCGAAACATGCCACACATTGCATAAGGCAATCCTCTTTATCGTGTACCAGACTCCCTGCCATCGTTTTTCTGCCATGGTGCCACTGTTACTTTCTGCAAAACTGAGTAGCATGGCTGTCACTGAGTGCAACAGATGCCCCCTTAATGCTTGGCAAAGAAGCTGCCATTGCTGTATGTCAATGACACATGCTCACTTCGGTGGGCACTAAACTTAATTCTTCCAGCTCCTCACAAAAATGTGCCCCTCAAGCTCTTGTTGTATGTTTCAAGGCCCACGTGGGCCAAGTAAACAGCACAGGAATAAACACTCTGTTTTGATGTCAAGGCAGCATACTCAAACTTACAACCCTTCAACCCGTACAATGCCCGAAGCTTCAAGCGACTAGAGATTGGTTCTCGGGAGAACTACGAGATATGGCGGGTTGCACATTTTGGTTCTAGCCCCTGAGCTTCTATCTGGGGCTACAACCAAAAGACCCAGGGCTATAGAGCCCCCAGCCCACCCCTAGCGATGCCCCTGCTTATCAGACAATCCTGGGAATTGAGGGATTTTACTAGCTCCTCTGAGAGGTCAGAAATGCAAGGCCAACAACTGCTTGTAGTTTTCTCAGTATTTGACATTTTATTATAAACACAAATTGCAAAGAAAAAAAACCTAACTAAGCCTACTCTGCCAGGGCATTACCTGCCTAGTCTAGGGGAAATCTCCTAGCGTACACAAAACCGACCCTCACACAAAACAAACAATCAAAACAAAGCATAAACAACATACATCAAAGATTACCAAATAACCAGTGTCTTGGATGACCTCCACTCTTGTTCCCCAGAAATGCCTAAAGTCAATTTCTTCCAAGGAAAAATAAAGTCTTAAATCAGTTCTTGAAAAGTTCCAAAGAAACAAATGTTCAATCAAACAGAAATCTACTGGTAACAGTTCCTTCTGTTTGTTGAAATGTTCCCTTCCCAAGTTCCACAAGGAAAATAGCACCAATGGTAATCCTGGATAACTTCCTTCCAGGATGTAATGGATAAAATTCAAAACAAAGGTACCACTTCTGCTTTAACAATACTTCATCGTCTGTATCGTCTGCAGGGTTTATAATATAACTACTTGTCAGGATGCTTCTTTTAAGGGGGTTGCTTTCCCCTTGGCAACTCCCTTCTGCCAATGATACTGTGAAAGCAGGCTCATTTGCCTCACAGTCTACTACTACTTCATCTACATTAAAATAAAAATGTTCTGGCAAAATTATAGAAAACCAGAGTTCTACTGCTACTGCTGCAACACAAACCTTTGAAACATGTATAGGCAACTTAGACAAGAATATTCAACCGCTACAGGTAGGCAAGGCACTCTTCCTTCCTGGATCACAAGAAAAGGCAGCCTCTTTGCCTCCTCTGTCTGTCTTATAGCTACCACAAAAATATGTCTTGGCTTGTAAACTGCTTATTTCTCTCTACTTCAGCAGTTTCAGCTCCACAGATGATGAATTAATTGCTTTAACAAGCACCCAGCTCCCTTCCCCAGCTTTATGCACACCTCCTAACTTCCAGTATTTACCCCAAAAGGGGTATTGCCACTCTTCTCGCCTTGGATAACCTTGTCATCCTTGTATCAGAGGACTATAACAGTTTCAACAACTTCAAAGCATCAGTGTTCAGGTCTTAATTGGGCTGGTTTCACCTTTGAAGGAATCTGCCTACTGCCTTGGGGAATACTTGCTCTTTTCAAGTCTTCAGCTAATTCTACAACTACTTGATAATTGTTCTGTATGTTATGAGAGTTAAGTTTCACTTTAGAAACAAATTTAGGTACACACGGTCTCTCTTTGATGTTAAACTTCCCCTTAAAGACTTGCGTTCCCTTTTGTTCGTGTAGCGTTCTGCTTTAATGTGGATCTGAAAACACAGTTTCATACAAGCAACCTATCTTTGATGTTGAACAGTCTTGTAACACGTGGGAAAGTCAGCTTTTATTTCTTTAAATGCTATCAGCCAGGTTCTCCCTATTAATAGGAGACATGCGACCACTCCGGTAATAGTTTAAATGTAACAAAGGGTTTAATTTGTGCGAGTAAGCATGCAATACAATTCCCTTTGTGATAATTGACTTCCGATGACCACAAACAACTTTAATTGCTTCTACTTACACGCCAGCATCAATTCAGCTGGTTCCAATTACCGGCAAGGAGTTTCATGTGCTTTGAAGTATGGAGCATCATTCCAAAGTCACAGCGGTTGCAGGCTGCTTCCATTTCCCGACTTTCTTTCTTCTGCTACTGCTGCTAGGGGCCCTCTTGGGACCCAAAGACCTCCACAGCACGGGTGTCTTGGATCTGGCCTTGACAATGGAGAGTCTTCCTTTCTCCAGCTTTCCTTGGCTTGCTTCTGCACACAGGCCTCAGGTGGATACACAACTTTGGCTCTGTATTCAGAAAAATTAGGTGCACCTGGAAAGACTGCTCGTTTCTCCCAGTCTTTTCCAATGCTGCCACAGCCAAGCAGGGTTTGTGAGCACAGGACCAACTCAGCCTGCACGTGGAATATGCTCTTCTCTTACTCCGGCTTCCCTTCTGCGATCACACTTTCTAGTGAACTACTTCTTCTGCTACTGCTGCTGACCATCCAGCTCCTGATCAAGCTTCCTTCTACTGTGTGGTAAAGGAGTGGCAGCAACATAATTACTTCATTAGGTACCACACCATCAAATTCCAACTGTGGTAGTAATGTGGAGTGCCAACCACATGGACTTTTCTGGATGCTTTTCCTCCACACTACTTCCAACAAATAGAACATTTACTGAGGGTGGAATTACTGCACACGTTCAATGCTCCAAATTGGCAATCCATTAATTAGGACTAGCACCGCCTTAACATGACTTGCAATCTGGCAGATTTGTCCCCAGAATTTTTGGCAGTGAATGGGTTTAGAGTATATCCAGTGGAAACACTATCAAACTCACCAATTTCCCTTTTAAAATTCAGAAAAGCAAACTAAGTACATTAACAATGTCATACCAGTGGGATGGGTTTTAAAAATCTTTTTTGTGCAAGTGGTGAGATGTGCTTGGGAATCCCATTTGGCTGTGCCAGAAACAGCTTTACTAATGTTTGATATGATATGCCATTTATGACACGCCTGTACACAAGTGTTTCTAGGCGCAACATGACAAGGGGGGGAAACAGCAGGAGGACAAAACAACAATCTTACTAGGCCTTGTGTCATTCAGATCGCGCAAGTGTGGGGAGGGGAAGGGAAAGGGGAGGAGTGCCAAAAAAAGGGTGTGATGGAGAAGTGCAGGTAAACAAATGTGCAGCTAGCTGGTGGCTCAGTGTAGGTAAAGGAAAGTGCAGTCAGCGGGTGGATTTTAAGCATACAGAGAGGGGACTGTAGGGTTAACCATACAGACCACATGTGTTGGGGGAGCCAAGAGATAGTGCAAGGTGCAACTGGACATGCAGGGACATGCAGGGACCTGGGTGAGTTCAGAGGGTGACCAGGTGAGGGTTTACTTTGCCAAACAGATCAAAGATGGCTAGAGCCTAGGCATGTGATGTTTGAGTCAACTGCTCGATGTCTTGAAGTGGGTAAAAAAGTGGTGTGTCAAAGGCAGCTCTGGTGCCCTGTAGCATGTTGAAAATGACTGAGGAGAAATTAGGTTGGCTAAAAAGCAGTTTGAGGCAGAAAACAGAGCCCAAACTGTTCCTTGGCCTTGTGGTTTCTGGGGTACACATCCAGGGTCTCTGTATGAACTGATTCTTTTTTCTTCCCTTACAAGCCAGTGAAGTTGCCAGAGTGCACTTGCAGGGGCTATTATCCCCGGTGAGGAAGATCCGTGTTGCCAGTGTCCAAACAGCAGTTCAATCCTGAATGGTCGTCTGGGGTGGGCAAGAGAAGGTCTTTTTCAATCCTTGGAGTCTTTACGGCAGAAGACTTTGGGCAGACTGAACCCAATAACGTTCTAGTGGAACTTTTCTTCTGATGTCCAAGGATGGTACATCTAAAGGAGTGTGGAGGTCGGGGGTTATCATCCCCATTATCTAATCAATTTGCCACAGTGGATGGGTCCATTTCATGCCTTCTGCAAGGGGTCAATCCAGGCTGATGTGACGAGAGTCTTCTACTTGTGATATGAGTCCCAGAGTGCTTTGTCTGCAGGAAGTGCAGTCGAGGCATTGGAGGTTTTAGTGGCTTTCAAAATGATAGGACCCTTCACTGGACTATAGCTTGTTTTCAGTGCAATTCTAACTCCTCTCTCCTATCTGCTTTGCACTCCTAGATGCTTTGCAGCAAAGAGACTCCAATAATTAGCAACCTGGATTTACCTCTCCATTGCCCCATCAGGCTAGCATTTTAAGCACTGGTTCCTAGTTCACGCCCTGTGGGTGTATTCTGTCCTTCTGAAAATTTGACACGCCTTCCCAGAGAGAACATTTGGAGCTTATAGGGCTGCACTCAAATTGTGTATTTTAGGTAGAGCTCAGTCCCAGACAGCTGATTAACAAGTTCCATGACAGCTAAATGAGTTGTTAGAACCAGGTTGACAACAAATGACATTACAGAGTTTGGTCCAGTATAATTGTATATTCACATAGACCACCAAATCAAACCAGACGTGGTTTATATTTATTTATTCATTTGCCACCAGTCCTTGGGATTACACTGCTATATATAATTTGGACCACAATTGCCCATGGTTCAAGGCAAACCCTGGCTATTGGAACCGGGGGTTGAAGCAGACTGTCTAGGAATCCACAGGTTACTTTGTTATTGCTATGTTGCCAAATTATAATGTAGCTGCTGTGGGTGTAGGTGGACAGTCCCAACAAAGCAACACACTTGACCTTCATTTGCAGCAGGGAGTTTTATGAAAATGAGGTCTGTTATCAGCTTTCCAAGATCTAAAGGATGATTGTGCTCTTATCTGATATTCATAAACATGCATTGGCATGAAACCTTTGCCACAAACTGATGCTTTGTAAATTAGACCGAAAGCCATGGTCTCCCAAATAAGGGATGGGGAAATAAGAGCAAGATTGTTTACGAGTCAGAAATGTCTCACTTAAGAGAAGCTGTATTCCGTCACCAAGCAAGAAGGTTTGGCTACAATGTGGCCCAGCATAGCACTTTCATATTACATCCAGGGGAGAGGCTTCACTTTGGTAAGAGACTGGGCATTGTAGGTCTGGCTATCACAAAACAAGTATACAAATGTGAGGACAGTTCCTGACCCTGCAACCCTGCAACAGGTTTGCAGGTTTGTTTTCAAGTTCAACACCGGAATGGTAAACTCAGATAAAATGCAAATTTTATCTTGCTTCCCCATTTAATTTAGAGAGAACTGAATTGGCAAAGTAAAGGAGGGCTTGTGTGCTGAGTCACCACCATCAAAGTAGCCATTCTACAGAGTTACACAGTCTGTTTTCCATGATGGTCATCATGTGACAGTATTGGAGATCTGCAGGTCTTTCAAAAGAGAGCATCCGTAAAAAGGCCTCTTTTATTTACATCACCTTTGCGAATAAGGTGGTGTGAAGATGGGTTCCTGTGGACAGATACTAAGAGACCACCCTGTTCTATCTGGTGAACAGGTAAAGACACTCATGACTAGCCTACCTCTCGCTGGGTATTGTGGCTGAGCAACAAGGTTTAGACTTAGGAAGTGTGAAAGAGGTGAAGGGTTCAGTTAAGCACACACACAACGCTCTTAATACAAGAATATATAAAATATAAAACTAAAGTTATTATTTTTAGACCTTAGACAATTTCTAGTCATGAAAGTCCACAGGTAAATAGCACATTAAAATATTCACTACTCTTATATACACATTCCCTTTGGTGTGCTCTGCTAAGCTCTCCACCACTTTACTTTTAGAATACAGTTGTTCAGCTTCAGAATAATATAGGATAGTGATTCAAGTGAATAAAAAGAGCCAAGTAAGTAACCATTAGATATACTGAAACAAAGGAGTTAGAACACAATACAAAACCTTAGACTCTAAGGTACTACACAGTAGAATGTCCTTTCGTAGCTAGAAAATAGAGTCCTGTGTCCCAATGTAGTTCTCTTCAGAAGGCTAGGAGTCTTTTTAAGAGTCTTCACAAGAGTTAGCAAAGGTGTCAGGTAGTTTTAAGTGTCTCAAAGTTGGCAAACAATTGATAAAGAAAGGTTTGTAGCACACTCTCTCCCAATCCAACCACCTTAGGGGAATGGTAGGGGAGGCTCCTTGACCAGAACTCCATTGCTCGCGATCATGTAGGGGAGAGGTAGGGTGAGGGCTTTACACCCGTTAAACACTTTGGAGGTGATTAGTCACATCTGTAGTCCAATTCACTCAGGGACCCCTGTATAAGTTCCTGAAATCTCTGGGCCTCCTTTTCACGTGCCTCGGTTCCATTGAAGGAAGTTCAGAGTTCTCGGATGCAGAGGTCACTTTTGGCGTCAGATGTTGGAACCGGCTTGTTCATAGTTCTGTACTCAGAAAGATCGGTTGTGGACATTGGTCAGCTGGGCACCTCTACTGCACATAAGAAAGGACCAGAAAATGCTCCTTTTTCATAAATTGAGGCTCTGCAGAGTTCCACTTCTCTACTTGGGATTATGAGTGATGCAGCGAGGTAGTGCAGAAGGAAGCTGGTCAGCCCACAGCATAGTTCCAGGAAACATCTAAAGGCTTCCAAAGGCAGGATCCAAAAGCAGGGGTTAGGAGTGGTTGATCCCACTGGTCCAGTATTGAAAGCTCTGATGAAGGCCGTTTTAAGATCAGCAAAGGAGCAGGGCTTCTCCAGAATGGTTGAAGATGGTTGAGGAAAGTGCTGTCGGCTGGCTTTCAGTGACAGGTTCTGTGTCTTGAGTGGGATGCTCCTCTTCATAGTGCTCTTGGCTCCAGCAACACTCTATGGAATGGCTGCATGAGTCCCCTCCCATCCAGGAATCGAGCAAGAGTGGCACTTGAGCCCAACAACGGTGAGGACATGCACCATTCAAACCGGCAGTGACTGTCCAGTACTGGATGGGCTTCGGCCAGCATATCTGCCCAGCAACAGACACACTTTGACATGGATGTGGACTGGGACCACACAGTCCCAGCCCCGTAAACCAGCTACACACACAAACCGCCACGTTGCCCGGGAAAGCAGAAGCATTCCCTGGGAAAGGCCTTTCCATAAATGGTAATTCCAGCTCTTCTGGCCTTTTTGGAGTACATGATACTCTCTTTGGTATTAATTGGTCAAATGTAAAAGTGTATGGGACAATACAACAAAAATGATAGAAAAGTATCCACTGCCACCAGCCTGTCTTGGACTCACCAAGTTAGTAACAAATAAGAAAGCCACAGGGCTGTGTGGTGTTCCTACCACACTTCACTGTTAGGTGATGTGTGCAGGAAAAACAAACAGAGAATTTAAAAATGGAGAACAGAGTTCTCCTGCACCAATAGACATAAGGACAGATCCGTGCCTCCAAAACAGTTGACCTTACCAAGGCAAGTGAAGTAAAAGGATGTCACTGGCCTCCAAAAGTCAGAACATGCTCAACACCGTAAAATGTTGGCTGATCCTTTCATGTCTATGGAGTGAAAGCAGCAAAAGAAAATGGCTCCTAACAGGTGGGGCGCGCATTGCTTTCAAACGCTCAAGTAAAACATTGCATCCTCTACTTGCATGATTGATGAGAATCAGGCCCTTTGCCTTAGCCAGAATCCTTTGTGTGCCACTGCAGTCTGTAACTTATGTCTGCATTATTCTGTTTGGCAGCTGTAACTTTCAAGCCTGTCTTGTGTTTTCAAATAACCTGTGCACGTTTATTCATCAGTAAACAGGTGTGTCATTCTTTTCCACAATACCTACCCCAGAGAACATCACCAATTATGTGCAGGCTGTTCAGAAATGCTCTTGTGAATGTATTTACATAGGGAATTCATGATCAACTACTGTTTAAAACTGTGCACTTTGTGCAAGACATTAATCTGGTAATAATCTTGCAAAAGTTAGATTTCCTGGCAAAAAGAGTGAGCATTGTATATGCCATTTCGGAGATGGCCAGGTGAAAGGTGAGAAATGTTAACTTTCTTTGATCCAAAATTGAGACAGTATTGATGTTCATAACTCTCAAGCTCCTAGTTTGGTGGGTCAACAACTAGTTTTAATTCCAAAAGGCTGTGGTGAGTTACTTCTGTTTTAGGAACATGCAAAGAACTTCCAGTTTCTGTTTTCCCTGAAGGTCGTCATGCGACTAGGACAGCGTTTCTGAGGGAGCAGCCAGAAAGAAAAGTCATCTCTGTAGGTTGAGTCGGAAGATCATTGGCATGAAGGAAGAGGACCATCACTGTGAGGGCCGCTCGCATCAAGACCATGTAGTTTAGACTGCAGACTGGAGGAGCAGCACCCTTGGAAGAGAAGGGCTCTTAGATGACCTAGAGAGCACAAATAGGAGTTGCGACAGAGCTCATGAACATCACCGTGACTCCATGACCGGGGGAGGTGGAGCAGAAATGCTACAGAGAGACAGCATCTTCCAAGGAGATTCTCACACAAGAGTCTCAGAGAGCGAAGAGACGGAATCATAGGTTGAGGGCAGGAACGGGGCTACAACACCACGGAAATGCAGCCGGCATCTAAATCTTGGAAGGCAAGGCAGGAGGGGAAGCTCTAAGACTCTAAGAGAATAAGGATCGAGAGACTCAGGAACAACATGCAGCAGGAACCCTGGGGAATGGTGATTGGAATAGGCGTATTTGCTGTTTTCTGGGAAAATAAGGTACAGGGGCATATTTGGCAGTATTCTGGTGGTAAATATGCCAGTGTACCACCAAATAGAATCATTTGGTCCTGTGGACTTACCATGAAAATACAAGTGGTGGTAATTCCCCATTTCTGGAGTCCATAGGACTCCATGGGGACTCTTACATCATGGTAAATCCATCGATTCTTTGAGATAAAGTGGAGGGGTTTCCTCCAGCATCAAACTGGAGGTGAACCCTCCACTTTTACTCTGAAAATCAACGGATTTACCATGTGGTAATACTGCCAGAACTAAATCCACCAATAATGATAGTTTGGCGGTGCAGGAAAATTGGTGGTAAAGGAATTACTGCCAGTTTTTCCCTCACTGCCAACCCTGTAATGAGGGCCAAGTCTTTGAAAGATTGAGTGAGAATTTGGCTCATTTGTTGCATGTTGGAAAGCAAGGTCTCAATCCCAGCCTAATTCTATGGGAGACTGTGAGAGCAGCCAAATCATCTGTTGTATCCTGACAAGCGATGTCTTACAATCAACCCAAGTTTATTGCACGCTGGAAAACAAAGGCTTATGCCCAACTGAAGTCTAAGATCTCTCTTAGACTTCAGTTGAGCATAAGCCTTTGTTTTCCAGAAGCTGAATCCTTTGTGGCAAGCAGAGAAATAAAGTCTAATAGCAACCCCAAATCTATGAGCGACTCAGAGAGAAGCCAAATAATTTGTTGTATGATGGGAAACGAAGGACCTCATTAATACTTGGGTGGTCATTTCAAGGTAAGTCTGAGGAATAATCACCAAACCCATTAACCAGTACCACCACTCAGTCCCACAGATTTGCCACAGGATTGTGACTGCAGTTACGGCGGTGTTATTTCCCATTTTGGAGAAATTCCACTCCTAAAGTAAAGCTGATGAGTTTTAGCATTGAAGTGGAAGATGTACCTCCAGCATCTTGCTGGAGGTAAATACTCAAATTCAAGACAAAAAATATAACTTACCAGTGCAGTACAAGTGTCTGCCATTCTCTTACCACAAAAACCAAGTGGTGATAATGGAATTACTCTCACTTTTTTACCACCCTGTCAAACTTGTAATGAGGCCCAAAGTCTTTACCCTAGCACAAGTATATGAGAGACTGAGCAAGAATGTGTATCTTACTCAAGATAAAGCACACACATCTTTTCATGACAGTCACGTTTTGAACCTTCAGATGTACTGAAACTGCCCTCATCTTTATGAGAGAAGAAGTGAAGAAGTGTTTATGTCTTAAGATAAGAATACCTCTTCTATATTGATAATGTTGTATCTATCAGCACCATATGACCACCTCTCCCTGGGACCAATAAACTAGTGAGACGATTAGGCGTCCCCTCTGCCCTGAACATTGGGGTACCGCGAGGCTCAACAATCTCTGCATGGCTGGTTAATAGAGACACATTACGTCTATGGCATTCCACCACAATCACTTCTCCTCTTCTTACAAGGAAAATGGGCCTCATTACGAGGTAGGTGGCAAGGGATTACCGGCACTGGTAAGGTCACCAGTGCCGGTAATCCCTTACCACCCTATTCCGAGGTCCCTTAGCAGGTCCCTTCCTTAACGCCTGGTTTTACCAGGCGTTATGCATGGGACCCGTTAAGGGACTACAGAGCTAATAACGGTACCGCAATTAGCTCCATCCCCATTCTCATTGAGCCCTATGGGGCCTCGAATGGGAATGGGGAATGGTTCCCAGAATGGGGATTTACCGGGTCCTCCAAGGTTGGAATGACCCAGTAAATCCCTATTTCGGGGACCCAGACCCGGAATGCGGTAAGGGGTAGCCATGGTGCTAATAGCACCATGGCTACCTCTTACCGCGTAATGAGGCCTAATGCCTTTAACAGACATAATACCAGCCTCTCATAAAATAACTTCTCAAACTGCCTCTAACCTGTGCAAACATCCAAGCCACACCCGCATTCTGTGTTTCCACTGACTTGCCTTCATTGACTTCCCTTTTGAATGGCCAGATACCCTTGGCTCGGACGATTCTATCACTAAGGCAGTACTTAGTCACCATGTTTGATGAGGTGGTCTGCAAGGCCTATTTCCAAATTCATATGCTTTATAAACGTCACAAAAGGTCGAAATGGCTAATGCATTGGTCTTAACCGAGTTAAATATTGTAATATCTATGTGGGTCTGAATAAACTGCAAACTCACCAGCTGAAATTGATTCAAAACCAAGCAGCAAGAATGTTCCTAAATGTAAACACGTGCCCTGCAGTGACTACCTATAGAACA